>NC_068911.1:110697290-111000321 GCF_023091745.1 Budorcas taxicolor
GGGGAAAGTAAAAAAAAAAAAAAAAAAAGGACTATGCCTGGGCTCCACCCTAGACAAAATAAAATCTCTGTGTGTGTTAGTTGCTCAGTCATGTCCGACTCTGTGATCCCGTGGACTATAGCCCTTCGGGCTCCTCTGTCTATGGAATTCTCCAGGCAAGAATACTGGAGTGAGTAGTCATGCTCTTCTCCAGGGGATCTTCCCAATCCAAGGATCGAACCTGGGTCTCCCACATTGCAGGCAGATTTTTTACCATCTGAGCCACCAGGGAACTGAGGGTGGGACTTTTCTGATGCAAAAGCAAAACAAAAATGCAACAGCTCAAGGGATTTTGTTGTTGTTCAGTTGCTCAGTCATATCTCTTTGTAACCCCATGGACTGCAGCATGCCAGGCTTTCCTGTCCTTCACTATCTCCCAGAGCTTACTTAAACTCGTGTCCACTGAGTCAGTGGTGCCATCCAACCATCTTGTCTTCTGTTGTCCCTTCTCCTCCTCCTTCTATCTTTCCAAGCATCAGGGTCTTTTCCACCGAGTCAGCTCTTCACATCAGGTGGCCAAAGTATTGGAGCTTCAACTTCACTATCAGTCCCTCCAATGAATATTCAGGACTGATTTCCTTCATGATTGACTGGTTTGATCTCATTGCAGTCCAAGGGACTCTCAAGAGTCTTTTCTAACACCACAGTTCAAAAGCAGCAATTCTTTGGTGCTCAGCCTTCCTTATGGTCCAACTCTCACATCCATACATGACCACTGGAAAAATCATAGCTTTGATCAGATGGGCCTTTGTTGGCAAAGTAATGTGTCTGCTTTTTAATATGCTGTCTAGGTTTGTCATAGTTTGTCCCCCCACCCCTCCGCCAAGGAGCAAGCGTCTTTTAATTTCATGGCTGCAGCCACTATCTGAAGTGATTTTGAAGCCCAAGTAAATAAAGCCTGTCACTGTTTCCATTGTTTCCACATCTATTTGCCATGAAGTGATGGGGCTGGATGCTATGTGATTTTAATTCTGTGCAAATAGCAAGTGAGAATTGAAGTCTTGAATGAGAGAGAGCATGCTTGTTGGGAGGCCAGGTTAAAACATATGTCATAACCAAATTAGTAAATGGAACTTGGGGGCTGTGTCTCACACTTTAATGTGCCTGAAGTTAAGATGCAGATGGTAAATCCAGGGTGTGTTGAGATGCTTCTAATCTAACAAGCTCCCACATGATTATAATCCATGAACCACACTCTGATTAGCAATGAGTTTCATGAAGATGTCCATGAAGAAATCTGTTCAGGGAAAGAAAGTAATAAGAAAAGTAGGTGGACGGATGAGATCAGGAAAGTGAAACAAGGCTGGATGACTCACAGGCAATAAAGCTTTAGGACTTCAAACATGGGAAGGAAGAGGAAGTGCTGCAGGATTTCTCGCTCAGGAAATTACTTAAAAGCTATAAGTTTAAGCCTTTACGTGAGTTTTTTAGAGAGAGCATCCAATCTTGACAAGATTGGCCCAAACTAAGTATGCAATTTCTACCTGATTGAGAAAGCAGACATGTGAGTAAAAAGGCAAATGCAGCTTCTAGTGGTTCATCTTGACAGAGGCCCAGAGAGATTTTATTAAAGCCTGTGGGCTTTCTCTGTCTTCTAATTTGCCTTAATTGAGAAGGTAATCTTCATTGCAAAACAACAAGATTTCACTTTATTCTGAGGAGCTGGCATTAAATTCATCCTATAGAGTATGTTTAGAGACCAAGATTGTAGGCAAAGATTATCTAAGCAGTAGTTGCACCAGGTTCACTTAATAATAAACATATACCCTGCACATATTTCAGCTTTCTTTGGTTGATTTTTACTTGCAAAACGCATATCTGAAGGTATGTCATAGTGGATGTCGTTTATAGTGCTGTGTTGGACTTCATTCTCTATAAAATCAAGTATATTTTTTCCAAGTAAGCTCTTCCCTGATTCATTTCTCTAGATGGAGAATGGAACGTTTGAAAGAAATTTAATTCTTTAGAATTTCTAGGAGGTCGTGTTCAGAGTTGGGGGGTGGTGGCGAGGTTATATAGTCTTCAGTCTCAGCCTAAGTCCATTGTCCCTGTGGTGGTGACCACCCAAGAATATATTTGCATATCTTGGAACCTGTGAATATGGTCTTATTTGGAAAAAAACGAGGATACTTGAAGATACAATGTTATTTAAGAATGGGCTTCCCCCATGGCTCAGTTGGTAAAGAAACTGCCTGACAATGCAGGAGACTCAAAACCTATGCATTCAATGCCCTTCGTTGGGAAGATCCCGTGTAGAAGGAAATGGCAACCCCCAACAGTATTCTTGCCTGGAAGACTCCATGCACAGAGGACCGTAGTGGGCTACAGTCCATGGAGCCACAAAGAGTCAAACACGACTGAGGATGCGCATACACTCACACACGAGATAAGATTATCCTAGATTCCCTGGATAGGTCCTGAATCCAATGCTAAGTGTCTCTATGACACAGAAGAGGAGAAGACACAGAGGTGACCAGGCGAAGGTGGAGGCAGACACTGGAGGGATGTAGTCCCAAGTTCAGAAATGCCTGAAGCCACCAGGTATTTTACAGAGACTGTCCCCTAGAGCGAGTGGAACATTCTGGCCCTGTGGACACCTTGATTTTTGGATTTCTGCTCTTCAGAACTTTGACAAACTAAGTTTCTGAGTTTCTTAAGCCCTCCAATTTGTGGTGATTTGTTATGAATGCGTGAATGTCTCTCAGTCATGTCTGACTCTTTGCAACCCCATAGATAGTCCATGGAATTCTCCAGGCCAGAATACTGGAGTGGGTAGCCTTTACTTTCTCCAGGGGATCTTCCCAACCCAGGGATAGAACCCAGGTCTCCTGCATTGCAGGCAGATTCTTTACCAGATGAGCCAATTTGTTAGGGTAGCCCTAGAAAACAACTGCATTACCTAATAACCCAGGCTCAGGAAAGGAAGGAGGAGAAAAAGGAAAACAAGTGCCCCGGGTCCTCAAAGGTCATTTTGTTTGAACTTTGCTTCAGTGCCTTTGTTGTGCCCTTCAATTCGTCTCTGCTGACAACAGGCTATCAGCAATCTTCAACAAGGCAGAGCTTTTCTGTTTATCCTGATCTTGAATCCAAATACATATCAGTGAGACCTGAAGAAAGCTAAGGGAATTCTCTGTGGGTAGATTGTGGGGAGTTGTGTGTTTGCGTGGTTTCAGCCTAAATCTTCAGGTTTAAACAGACTTCTATGGACTAACTAAAATACTGAGATTTAAAAGAACATTCTCGGTGGGAGTCCCCATACACCAGGCCTCTTGATGGTGAATGCTGTTACTTTTTCTCATACAAAATAGGCAGCTAGAAAGATACTGAATCTCCCAGGGAAATCCATAGCCCTCCAGGTCTATTTCCAATAGTCTAGTCTATGTTATTAATGTCAAATAGCACCTCTTCTTACTGGTGTTCAGTATCACTATTGAATCATTAGTTTTTATATTTCCAATATTATTTGGCAATTAATGAAAAATTGATTCCTGTCTGGCCTATGATTTCCTTCCCTGACTATCCCACTGCAGTTTAGACAAAGACCTGCCACTCTCTTAAACTGTGCTGTACATGAGAGTCTAGGTGTTTCTGTTCCTACTTGGGTTCCAGGCAGGCAGTGTAACTAGATTGCAGATAAGCTACCTGAGTATAAATGACTCACCTAATTATAACTTTTGATTCCTTGCTAAACTTCTATGTGGCTTCAGTAAAAATTATGTTCCCTTTTCACAGCATGAAAGAGGCAGTTAAGGCAAGAAAAGTGCATTCAGAAGTTTGAAGAGTGCAAATGTCTGATGGGTTGAAAAATGAGATTAACTATTCACTGACCGGACTCCTTTCTCTGTCAAGGTCAATTCTTCTAGAAAAAGTTATGATAGCTCATGATAGCAAAACAGTGATAGTATCCTCTTGTTTCTTTTTTGTCTTTCTCCTCCAAGTCTATTTCATTGTCAAATGTAACTTCTTTTTCTCATCAACCTGATACCTGGTATGGAATGGGCACTTTATGGTAACATTGTTCTTAAAGTATTCAGTTTACATAATTAGGGCTTCCCTGGTCTCTCAGAAGGTAGGTAAACAATCTGCCTACAATGCAGAATACCCAGGTTCTATCCCTGCCTCCGGAAGATCCCCTGGAAAAGGAAATGACAATTCACTGAAGTATTCTTGCCTGAAGAATTCCATGGACAGAGGAGCCTGGTGGGCTACAGTTCATGGGGCCGCAAAGAGTCGGATATGACTGAGTTCATATAATCATTCACTTATATAATTAAGTGTGGTTTTGTGATTACTTTTTACATCCCAAGGTGAGACACTTCATAGAACCTAATTATTTTTTTCCATTGAAAATATGTTTCAGAGACAGAAGCTATAGATCAGTATTCATTACAACAGCATCTCATTATTTTTAATGAGCAATTCCATTATTTCTGACTCTGCTGAGAGTGGGACTTAATTCTGTCTGCTTGTTAAAATTTGGTGGTCAGAAACATGAATTCTGGTGAAAATCTGCATTACAGATTATAAAATGTAAAGACAATCTCATATATTTGTCTATGCTTCACAAAACTACTTGATGTAGAAGGTGTGTTTCCTGTGAAGGGATAATTAGATGTTTTGTAATCAGTGTTATTTGCATGTCTTCAAAATTCCTCTGAAAAATGGGTAATTTTTAGCAAACATTCTCTACTGAACTAGCTAAAATTTTCAATTTCAGAAACGTTGGTCAAATCACTGACAACTCTAAAGACTTGTTCTCCATTTCCTTCCTGACTTTTAGGATGCATCTGTTGTTAAAATGTAGATGGGTGATGAATTTGTTCAAACATTTTTTGGAACATGATGGATGGAATGTAAAGAAAAGGGGGTCATGTATTTTTAGAGCAAAGAATGATTTTCAGAAAACAAAAAAAAGAGGAGAAAAAGAGAAAATAAAGTTTGCATACATTATTGCAGATATGCATGGTTTACATGGAAGTATACTCTTATAACCAATACCAGCTGTCTTATTTTCAAAAGGAGGAAGAAACACCCAAACATAATTAAACACCTGTTATGTAGTGTTTTGCTTGATGAGAGGGATATATAGTAAGTAAGGCAAAATTTCTGTTGAGGACTGTAGAGTGTGCTTGTGTGTGTATGTGTGTGGTGGTGGGGTCAGGTACATAAAAGAATGGTGAGGAATGAGTAGATGAGAAAGTAGTGGTCAAACCAACTTCAGAGAACAAAAACTAAAAAAAAAGAAAATCAAATATGTAAGCATCATTTTTATCTCCAAATCTTAGGGGTGGAGCATTGGAAAAAGGACTCTGCTCATAGGAAGATCACAAACCTGGGCTCATAGGGCATCTGAAGAGCACTTAAACTTGGTGTTAGTAGGCTCCAAACCTAGAAGGTTCACGTGTAGGTTCAATCTCCTGTTAATTTGTCATAGTCCCAGACTTATACCATTTAAGATTCAAAAGATACAATAGTTTACTTGAAAATTTGTAATACAACCAATTCTAGTTCTCTGTTCTTTCTTTTAATGCCTCGTGGTCATTAGCAGACATTAAAAAAACGAATGGATTTTGTTAGCTTTAAACTCAATCTGGAATGAACAGAAATAGGCATGTCCCCCTTTATTATGTTTTAAATGACAACTTTTCAGTGCACCCTTTTCAAAATAGTCATAATTTAGCTTGATAACTTAAAATTAAAATATTAGTCATTAGTATTATTTGAATTATAATACTTGTTTAAACAAATCTAGCTTGTCAAAACTATATACTAATTATTTTCAATGTTTTTTTTCTCTATAATTTAAAATCATAAAGTAGAAATAATTTTGTTCTTTATACCTGCTGCTGCTGCTGCTGCTAGTTTAAAAATAGCCCATTGTATAAAGGCAAGGTGTAATTATTATTCAACATATTTATTTTTGCAGATAACATGTAACTAAATTTGTTAGTTTCTTTGTGTGATACATGGACTAACTCGTTAACTTCCCTGGTGGCTCAGATGGTAAAAGCTTCTGCCTACAATGCGGGTGACCCAGGTTCGACCCCTGGGTCGGGAAGATCCCCTGGAGAAGGAAATGGCAACCCACTCCAGTACTCTTGCCTGGAAAATCTCATGGATGGAGGAGCCTGGTGGGCTGCAGTTCATGGGGTCAAAAAGAGTCAGACATGACTGAGTGACTTCACTTTCTTGAGACTAACTCGTTAAGCAATGCCTGGATCAGATACGTTAGCAACTGGAGCATTGTTTAAACTTGTTGGTGTTTTATAAATTCAAGTATAATTTATTCATGTATGACCACTGTTGGCTTTACAACTCATGTGTGTATTTATCTCTAAACATTCTTTAAACTTTATTATGTGCAAGACATCAAACTAACTTCTGTAAGATAAATCAGGATTCCATTTCTTCCTGTAATAAAGTTTCAATCATTCATATGCATATATACATATATGACTATACTTCAGTTCAGTTCAGTCGCTCAGTCGTGTCCAACTCTTTGCAACTCCATGAATCACAGCATGCCAGGCCTCCCTGTCCATTACCAACTCCTGGAGTCCACCCAAACCCATGTCCATTGAGTTGGTGATACCATCCCACCAACTCATCCTCTATCATACCCTTCTCCTCCTGCCCTCAATCTTTCCCAGCATCAAGGTTTTTTTAAATGAGTCAACTCTCTACATCAGGTGGCCAAAGTATTGGAGTTTCAGCTTCAACATCAGTCCTACCAATGAACAACCAGGACTGATCTCCTTTAGGATGGACTGGTTGGATCTCCTTGCAGTCCAAGGGACTCTCAAGAGTCTTCTCCAACACCACAGTTCAAAAGCATCAATGCTTCAGCGCTCAGCTTTCTTTATAGTCCAACTCTCACATCCATACATGACCACTGGAAAAACCATAGCCTTGACTAGATGGACCTTTGTTGACAAAGTAATGTCTCTGCTTTTTAATATGCTGTCTAGGTGGGTCATCACTCCAGTGTTCTTGCCTGGAGAATCCCATGGACCACAGAGCCTGGTAGGCTGCCATCTATAGGGTCGCACAGAGTCAGACATGACTGCAGCGACTTAGCAGCAGCAGCAGTAGCAGCAGGTGGGTCATAACTTTCCTTCCAAGGAGTAAGCGAACTTATAAGCCAACTTTCTCAGTCTCCTCTTTCACTTTCATCAAGAGGCTCTTTAGTTCTTCTTCACTTTCTGCCATAAGAGTATTGTCATCTGCATATCTGAAGTTATTGATATTTCTCTTGGCAAGCAGAGAACTTACAAAAAGTAAAAATAAATAAAAATAAAAAATAGGAGGAGCAGACTTGTGTAACATATATAAAAGGAAAAATTGAGCATCACTGTCCAAATGTGGGCTTCCCTGATGTTGCTGTTGCTAAGTCGCGTCAGTCATGTCCGATTCTGTGCAACCCCATAGATGGCAGCCCACCAGGCTCCCATCCCTGGGATTTTCCAGGCAAGAATACTGGAGTGAGTTGCTGTTTCCTTCTCCAGTGCATGAAAGTGAAAAATGAAAGTGAAGTTGCTCAGTCGTGTCCAGCTCTTCGCCACCCCATGGACTGTATCCTACCAGGCTCCTCCATCCATGGGATTCCCCAGGAGAGTACTGGAGTGGGTTGCCATTGCCTCCTCTGCTTCCCTGATGGCTCAGATGGCAAAGAATTTGCCTGTAATGCAGGAGACCAGGGTTTGATTCCTGGGTGGAGAAGATCTCATAGAGAAGGGAATGGATACCCACTCCCATATTCTTGCCTGGAGAATTTCATGGACAGAGGAGCCTAGTGGGCTATATAGTCCATGGGATCACATAGAGTCAGACATTACTAAGTGACTAGTACTTGGGGCTTCCCTGGTGGCTCAGTGGTAAAAACCCCACTTGACAATGCAGGAGATCCAGGTTTGATCCCTGGGTCAGGAAGATCCCCGCGAGAAGGGAATGGCAACCCACTCCAGTATTCTTGCCTGGAGAATCCCATAGACAGCAGAGCCTGGAGGGAGTACAGTCCACGGGTTCATGAAGAGCTGGATACGACTGAGTGACTAACACTTTTTCACTGCAAATGTATCTCATAATTTATGCCTTGTATGCCTTGTGTTGGTACCTGCTACTGCGTGAAAATATTTTAATTTCTAGGAGGTCAGCAAAGCCTGTTTGGTGTCAGGCATCTTGGAATGGCTCAGCCTACACAATACATATAGCATGAGGATCTCAGAGTTTCTGTCAGATAAATAAATATGAGAAGGGACTATGCTACTGCTAAGACACTTCAGTCATGTCCGACTCTATGTGACCCCATAGACGGCAGCCCCCAGGCTCTCCTGTCCCTGGGATTCTCCAGGCAAGAACACTGGAGTGGGTTGCCATTTCCTTTTCCGATGCATGATGAAAAGTGAAAGTGAAGTCACTCAGAAGGGACTATGGATAGTTTAAATTCCCCAGTAAATAAAAACTTAAAATTCAAAAGTGAATGTTCCAATGAATTGTAAAAAGGCTGATGGAAGAATCCTCTCACCAGGAACTGTTGCTTGATCTCTACAGTGGCTGTACATGTCCTGACATGTTAGGGATGATGCCTCACTTCTGACTTCTAAAAAAATCCCTGTACCAAACCAGGTAATGGGGTATGGTATCAGACCTAGCTATTTTAAAACTGTTTTCTGAGTTGGCCAAATATTTAGAAATAGTTCAAAAACCAATCATCCAGGAGTGTGTCTATTGTGTCCTGAAACAGTACTGTCTTTATTAAATATAATCAATTTGGGAGCCATAGTGGGTTGAATTATATCACCCAAAATGATATGCTATAGTCTTCTTCCAGTACCTCTGAATGTGACCTTACTTGGTTATAGGGATTTTTTAGATGCACTTAACTAAGAATAAGGTCATACTGGATTAAGGTGGGCCCTTAACTGGTATCCTTATAAAGATGGGAGACACACATCCAGAGGGAAAAAGGCCATATGAAAACCAAGGGAGATATTGGAACAATGCAGCTCTAAACCAAGAAACACCAAGTATTGCCAGCAACCACCAGAAGCCAGGAAGAAGTATGAAACAGATTATCTGTCACAGCCTTCAGAAAAAACATTGCCCCACCGACACCTTGGTTTCCAACTTTTTTTCTCCAGATCTGTAAGAAGAGTTCTGTTCTTTTAATTCTCTCAGTTTTTGGCACCTTTTTACATCAGGCTTAGGAAACAGAGGCACAAAGAAGTGGAGAAGGAAATGGTGACCCAAATTCAGTTTCTTGCCTGACCACTAACTCCAATAAATGGATATTGATGTTAAGAGATTTTATGTCCAATGTGCTTGGTATTAACAACCTGCTTATGTCAGCTTGAGGAACATATGATACTGTTTTCTATAAAAATCAGGCTTGCTCAGATCTTCTGGAAAGGGATACCCATGGGAATACTCTGTTTTACTAAAAATCAGTGACCACATGGGAGACCCAGTATCATGTGCTACCCCTGACCTTCGGCTTGAGACAAGATACTGGCTGAGATCTTGGACCTGAGATGCTAGGGAAATTTACTCAGTATCTAGTATGGCTTAGCCAAGTGTTTCCTAGAAAGAGCAGGGAACTTAGAGACATAGGCCTAAATTTGATTATTTACTTCTTAACTTTTTAAAAAGTGACCTTGTACTTGCTGAGGAAACTCTCTATACCTCATCAGTAATAGTAGGGTTTTGTAGGAGGTGAATTTAATGTCCTTTTCAATACTATGATTCAATGATTTTGTAAATGAATAATTTTCCTGAAATACTTAGAAAGAATCTGAGTGATGCAATTGGAATTAGCAGTTTACTCACCTGTAAACTGCCTTTTAAATAATTTTAATTAGTTCTTGTGGAATTATGAAGTTTATTTTATTGCTATTTTGTTATAAATGAACTCACCTCTTTCTCTTAGATGACTTTACTAAGAATAAAGGAAAAGGAAGCAATTTGAATTGCAAATTTCTAGCCCATCAAATATGAAATGAATATTTAAAGATGAACAATAAAATTAGGCTACATTTTTTTGAAAATGTTTCTGCTTGCTAAATTCAGAATTATACAGCCACGACCTTTAAAATAAAATACAGAGTTTTGAATAAATGCTGTAGCTGCAGATTATAGTTTCTGGAGAATCCTGCCTGAAGTGATATATGCCCATTCATCTTTCCTTTCAAGGAACAAAAAAGTCTTTCTCTTTAAGTCAGATAAGTATTCTAGAATGCTAAAATAATGCAAATGGCTCCTAGTCTTCCATGATAATATGGATTCTCCCTCAAAGGTTTATAATCTTTGATGCCCAGCCATGCTTGACTTGGCATTTGAAAATTGTCTAGTAGATTTGCATCAGAACATGATTAACTACTGGGGAGTCTGTAAAAAACTTTGAGCTGTTCTATTTTTATTTCTTTTCAGATCACATGCTATACTGAGTAGTCTATCCACAGCAGAATCAAAGGAAATGGAGCATAAGGTTCCCATAGCAAAATTTGATTTTGCTTGAGATATTATAATGCATATACATAGTATACATGGCAATTACTCCACAAGTTGGAACATGCATTAATGTTATGGAAACATTAATGGAAAATAACCTGAATTTTATAATATAAAAGTTTTGGGGGTGTTATCACATACATTGTATAATAAGGCAGAAAGGCAGCCATGTCCCTGGAAGTTTCACTGCCTCACCCACATTCATTAGCTAAGTAACTGAGGGCTCCTTTTCTTTCTGTGTATATTTTATTCTACTTCCTCAGATATAGTGCGAATCTATCTACATTGTAACAAAAATAAGAGAGAGGTGCAGGACATTTATAATCTACTGTAGACTCTGACACTCAACAGTGTTTGCCTAGTACTTTAAAATAAATATACACAGTAATGATTTTTGCCAGGTATATTCAGTATGAGAACATCTCCCACTAAATGAAACAATGACACTGTAATGAAGATTCCTGCTGTATAGAGTCCAGTGGTTAACAAAGGAACTTCATAGTTTAGAGCTTTGGTTCTCTAGAGCCGCACTACCTGGAGTTACCCAGCTCTGCCACTTACTAACTGTATGACCTCGAACAATTCACTTAATCTCTCTGTAGACTAAACGCCATAAAAGTTAAATGCGAATGATAAGAGGACCTTCCTCTGAGGAGTGAGCTAATACATGCAAGGCACTTAGACTAGTACCCTTAATATAATAGGCATTTGATAAATCATAGCTGTTATTATTAATGAGAGTTAAAAAATGGGTAACTAGAAGGGAAATTTGGGGGAAGGAGTAAAAGTACGCATCAACCACAAACACAAACATCCTAAGGAGCTATTGTATAAAATTCTACAACTGGATCTTGTAGTTGGAATAATTTTAGATTTCGGTGCCAAGTTTGAGATTCTTATTTTGTCTGACCAATCCAGAGCATGATAACTTGAATTTGGATTACCTGTATTTTGCACTCACAGCTAGCCCTTCTAGAGCCTGCTCTGTGGAACTCAGGCAGCATACAGAGGTTGAACTTTGAACTCCATTTCTTCCCTCTTAGTGAAGAAGCATGTGGATAAATATAAAGCTAAAAGGAGGGTCATCACCACTTTGAGAGACTCAAGAGTAAAATACAGTAGGACATGGTCATCTCATTGGTAGTACCTGTAACTGGTCACAGTCGGCAAAGGAGAAGAACAGTAGCATAGATTGAACAACGGATGGTATGGGTGCTGCAGAAGGGGGTCTGGAGTCCCCTGAAATAGCATAGGTCTCCTGTAAACTCAGAAGTACTTTGTATCCTAACCTAGTGGTCAACCTAGCAGAAAAGTACGTTGAAATGTTATCACATTTTTCTTTTCAGTTGCATTTTCTGATATTTTTATTGGGGTGTAGTTGTTTTAGTTGCAGAACACTGTGTGAGTTTTTGCTGTATAATGAAGTGAATCAGTTGTGTGTGTACATATATCCCTTCACTCTTGATCCTCCCCCATCACCTGCCCCCCACCATCCTACCCCTGTAGGTCATCACAGAGCACTGGGCTGAGCTCCTTGAGCTATATAGCAGGTTCCCAATAGTTCTCTGTTTTGTGCATGGTGGTGTATGTATGTCTATCTAAATCTACCAATTCATCCCTCCCTCTACTCCATCCCGTGTCCACACATCCGTTTTCTCTGTTTGTGTCTCTATTCCTGCCCTAGGTTCATCTGTGCCGTTTTGCCCCTTCAAACCTAGCCTTGTGAATGGACCCCAGCAAGCAGAAAAACCACCACCAGCAAGGCTGTTGTTCTCTCTCTTGCAATATGACAGTGGGGTGTCTTCCTTGAACCACCTACCCAATAGCTTGGTCAAGTGCAGCCTCATGACCTCCCTGCCCTTCCTTCTCTTCACTGATACATAACCTCAGCAGAAAGAAAAATGAACTTGTTGTTTTCATGCACTATTTTCTTCTTTATCATTTTTTGCTTTCCAAACTGCCCATGGCTGCTGCAAAAGATTGTATGGCTCTTCATAGATGTGGACCTGCTGTGTTTGTCACTACTTCTTTGTATCTGAGTAAAAGTGGAGGTGATCTTTGCCTTCTTTACATGTGTCAAAAAGGGAAGGGCAGCTTTTGGAATGCCAGGGCTAAAATTGTGTAAGACAAACCTTATGAAAAATCTTTTCTATCACCTGATTAGGGGAATTAATTTGGAAGTTGTCTAGATAATAAGGACACTGATATTCTTATTTTGAGCTGCAATTCCTAGAAACCCAAGCCCTGTGATCACAGGTGATTCCAAGAGAATGAGCTTCTTTTAGTGGAGAAGGATCAGAGAGACAAATGCATTACAGGAGCCATGTGGCCCAGCCACCCTCACTCATCGCAGTCATTCTACTGTGCAGGCTACAGTCCATGGGTTTGTAAAGAGTCAGACATGACTGAGCACACACACACATTCATATAGTAATACATTTTTAAATGTATTATGTTATATATACATAAATGTATAAGTAAATATATAAATACAAAATATAAATAAATGTATAAATGGGGTACAGAGTTCGGGGAATTACTTTTGCTTTAGTATCCTAAGTAAAATAATGTAAACTCACAGTTCTGGACATGGAAGATTCTATATATCACTAAGTTTGAGCATAATGAGAGATCTTAACATACAGTTATCAGATCAGAACATTTGTTGCTGTTGTTCAGTTACCAAGTCATGTCTGACTCTTTGCAACCCTATGGACTGCAGCATGCCAGCCTAACATGTCCCTCACCATCTCCCAAAATTTGCCCAAGTTCATGTCCATTGAATCGGTGATGCCATCCAAGCATCTCATCCTCTGTTGCCCTTTCTCCTCCTGCCCTCCATCTTTCCCAGCATCAGGGTCTTTTCCACTGAGTCAGTTGTTTGTATCAGGTGTGTTTTATCTTCAGGATTTAGACTTCTATTCATCACTGAGCATCATCATTAAAGTCTAATAGCTATCTCCTTTGTATTTTATTCCTCATGCATAACCTAATGCTAGACACATATTAGGCATTTAGTATTTTTTATCAATACAAGTGAGCAAATGAATACATGAATATAAAATTAGTGTTCTATTTATAAAAACTTTTCAGTGAGCAGATTAAAAATGAAAAAGTAAAAAAAAATCCAAACATATTGTGATTTTCTATTATACTTGATTTCTAAAGTTGGTATTATTTGATTTCTAGCAGAAAGAATACAAGGACTTCCCTGTAGCTCAATGGTAAATAATCTGCCTGTGATGTAGGAGACCAGGGTTCGATCCTTGGGTTACGAAGATCCTATGGAGAAGGGAATGGCAATCCACTCCAGTATTCTTGCCTGGAGAATTTCACGGACAGAGAAGCCTGGTGGGCTACAGTTTGTGGGGTCACAAAGATTCAGACATGACTGAGAGACTAACACACACAGAAAGAATACCTAAATGAAGAAAATGTAACATTATCTCCTGTTAGCAGAGCCGATCAGCTGCTCAGTTCTTTTGAATGTGAAAACATAGAGACCTAGACCCACCAGTAGAAGCCATAAGATGTGTGATCAGCAAAAACCCAGCATATTCTATTTTTATGTAGAAGAGAATTTAGAAACTGGTCTCTCAACTGTCCTCAGATATGTTAGAATTAAATAAACAAGCATATTTTCAACCGCTAAAGTTGCATGTATGCTGAAAGACTGTGGAAGGGAGACAGAACCAGAGTTAGAATTGGAAGCTTCTTGTTTTTATTATGTTATAAAAGTGGAAGTATTAGTCACTTAGTCATGTCTGACTCTTTGTGACCCCTTGGACTGTAGCCCTCCAGGATCCTCTGTCCATGGAATTCTCCAATCAAGAGTATTGGAGTGGATTGCCATTCCCTTCTCCTTCACAAATGTGAAAACTGAGGTTGAAAGGGGGCAGTCACATAATATATCCACACAACAGAGTACTCTTGCAGTTATTAAAGTAATAAAGAAGACTGAAGTTCATCACAGAAAAAGGCATTTACCAGAGGAAGCAAAAAATAAAACACTGTTTTGTATACACTTAAGCTAGAAGTACACAAAATCATGTTCATAAAAAAAGTATGTTTCTTTCTATTTTCAAGCATTCTTCTATGTAGGAGTTACCAAACATTTTTCATAAAGGGCTAGATAATGTATTTCAGCTTTGTATTCAAGAAGTCCCATACTCTCTCTTTGTAGCATGAAAGTAACCATCAGTTCAGTTCAGTCGCTCAGTCGTGTCCGACTCTTTGCGACCCCATGAATCGCAGCACGCCAGGCCACCCTGTCCATCACCAACTCCTGGAGTTCACCCAGACTCACGTCCATCGAGTCAGTGATGGCATCCAGCCATCTCATCCTCTGTTGTCCCCTTCTCCTCCTGCCCCCAATCTCTCCCAGCATCAGAGTCCTTTCCAATGAGTCAACACTTCACATGAGGTGGCCAAAGTACTGGAGTTTCAGCTTTAGCATCAGTTCTTCCAATGAACACCCAGGACTGATCTCCTTTAGGATGGACTGGTTGGATCTCCTTGCAGTCCAAGGGACTCTCAAGAGTCTTCTCCAACACCACAGTTCAAAAGCATCAATTCTTCGGTGCTTAGCTTTCTTCACAGTCCAACTCTCACATCCATACATGACCACTGGAAAAACCATAGCCTTGACTAGACAGACTTTTGTTGGCAAAGTAATGTCTCTGCTTTTCAATATGCCATCTAGGTTGGTCATAAAGTAACCATAGGCATTAATAGATGCTTTGGCATGGCTGTGCATGTGGTCATGCAAATAAGGCATGATTGGATTTGGTTCAATGGTCATAGTTCAACTGCCTATGCATCATTCTTTCAGCAAATGTTTATTTATTAAACAAGTGTTATGTTCCAGGCAGTTATATACTTAAATACAAATGTGAATAAGACTTGATCCTCACAGCCAACTATGTCTTTGTCCATGCTATGGTCATTGCCTTATGTTTTAATTAAAAAGTCATCTGTGAATTATTTTTCTCTTTATGTTGTTGACATCTTTCTCATTTATATAACCTGAAGGTCAAGCTTCTTCTTCCAATATGCCTTTAGAACTTAGGGAAGAAGGAAATGCAGATGAGTCAGGTATGTTTGAGCCTCTATGAATAACAATTTCCTGCTGAAAATAAATTCCCCTCATAATATAGGGTTAATATTATCACTTAGCTTTGCAAAGGAAGAAGGGAACTCAGTGTTTATGTTGAAATTTGCTTTCAAAGACAATAGAGTCAGTGAATTATGTAATCTTTGTGATCCTTTACAGAATATTCATGCTTGGTAAATCCCATTCTGTGTACTGTTATTGCTCACAGAGAGCTCAGGGGATATTGAGTAAATGCTGCTGGAGAGGAGATAAGACTTTAGAAAAGAAGAGCGCAAACAGAAATGCACACTTTTACAAAGAGCTGTATTGTGTGAGTGCTAATAAGAATGCAATCTGAGTTTAATCAGGAGGCCTTGTACAAGTAGGGTGAGTACAAATCGGAAACATCCTAATGGCTTTGCCAGAGGATGTTTTACACACTGGAACTTTGACAAAAATTCTTATCATATAATGTGAGTTTAGAAAATATTCAATGAGTATACACGATTATCTCTTGTGTCCTTAACTCAGTGATCTCTTAAAGTTGGAGGAAGGGAAAAAAATATTTTTTTTGCTTAGGAGATGGTCCAGTGGGAATTTAGAAATATAATTTATACTGAAATCAGAAAGAGAAAGATAAATACCATATGATATCATGATGTGTGAAATCTAAAATAGGGCACAGGTTGACTTATCTACAAAATGGAAACAGAGTCACAGACACAGAGAACAGACTTGTCATTGCCAAAGGGGAGGAGAAGTAGGGAAAGATGGATTGGGAATTTGGGATGAGCAGATGCAAACTATTATATGTAAAATGGGTGGACAGCAAGAGCCTGCTGTATCGCACAGGAGTTTACTCAGTATCCTGTGATAAACTATAATGGGAATGAATATGAAAAAGAATGTATATATGTATAACTGAATCACTTTGATATATACAGAAAAATTAACACTATATTTCAAATCAACTACGTTTCAGTAAAACAAATTTAAAAAAAGAAATATAGCTTATAGAATGCTGATCATGACTTTCCTTTGCCCCACATGGAAATTTTGCTAATTCTCCAGTTAAGATGAAACTGGGAGATGAAGGGAAGAAAAAAACCCTCAAAAATCCTTCTCATCCCACATAAAATAATCTGAAAAAATGTACAGTATATTATAGAAATACCTGCACTCAGAGGCACAACTGATTCTCAAAAGACAGCTTGCCTCTTAAGGGCAAGCTTAAGAGCCCTTCAAAGAGATTAAGAGATCCTGATTAAGCAGGATCAGCCTGCTGGTCCTATGAAGCTAGACATACATTTCTCCTCCTTAATGGGTTATACTTGCCATCTTGTATAATTCTCATATTGACAAGTTTATCTTTGGTCAGGGAACCCCTCCCTAGTCAGAGCTCACCACTCACTTTACAGTGTTATTTCTAAGGAGCAATGCAAAGAAAGGAAATCTGAACCTAATCATAAGCTTCCAGATTTGTGACCTCGGACATATCACTAAATATCTCTATGTCTTACTTTATCTCTAATAGTGGATAAAAATCATGCCTACTTTATAGAGTTCCTAGAGAAAAGAAAGGTAAAGCACTTGAATTACCTGACAATATCTTTTCATAAAAATTAGGAATTATTAATAAGAATGTAAATATCAATAAAATATATATGCATGAGTTGCAGTGTAAGTAACAATTCTGTCCTTATGCTTAATCTGAAATGAATTTCCATCCTTTTCCTGAATAGCAGAAGGCTAAGAAAACATTGTGTGTGCAAGCATGCTCAGTCATGCCTGACTCTTTGTGACCCTATGGACTGTAGCCCACCAAGCTCCTCTGGCCATGGGATTCTCCAGGCAAAAATACTGGAGTTGGTTGCCATGGCCTCCAACAGGGGATCTTCCCAACCCAGGGATCAAACCCACATCTCTTATGTCTTCTGCATTGGCAGACGGGTTCTTTACCACTAGTGCCACCTGGGAAGCCCCAAACGTCCATTTAGTGTTAATTAAAATCCCAATGGCTCAGATGGTAAAGAATCTGCCTGCATGTGGGATACCCGAGTTCCATCCTTGGGGTGGCAAGATCTGGAGAAGGGAATGGCAACCTACTCTAGTATTCTTGCCTGGAGAATCCCCATGTACAGAGGAGCCTGGTGGGCTACAGTCCATGGGGTCACACAGGTCAGACACAACTGAGTGACTAATATACACAATTATCATAAGACATGTTGGAAAAAATCATTGTTAAAAATAGTTGAGGTGGCACCACTTTCTGGTCATAACTGTTCTGCCAATTATTTATAACAACTGCCATTTTAATTCAGATTAACATATGATATCAAAAATTTCATAGGCCCCAGTGTGACAGTTGAACTTCTAGTAACCATAGCTTGAGCCAAGAACAGTATCAAAAGTTATTTTGACTATAGTAATGATTTTTTTAAAATGTATATGTGAAAAGCATTTGTGTACTTTTGAAAAGCTGTTAGTACACACATGTAGGACCAATTGTCATCTCTCTCTGTGTATGTGTTTCTGGAAAATTGATATAAATACGTCATTTCTAAAGGGGTCTTTGGGTGGAGACTATTGATTTCTGTCAATAAAGGAGTTACATTTATTTGCAGAAACTTTGTCTCTTTCAGATCATCAGGTTCAGTGCTGTGTCGATAACACTCCAATAACAAATAGCAATTTCAACATGAAGGATGTTTTGAAATACTTTCTTCTTTTCTATTTACTCCCTGCATGAGAGAACAATTCAAGTGTTTAAAATAATATATTTAAAATTATTTAGTAATTTGCCATTTAGGCCACCTTTAAACCATCAATAATTTTGGTCAGTGAAGCTGACTTTTTCCCATAAAAAGGTAATTTTAAAAAATTGTAAAGAACATCGTGTACTTTGGGAGAAAAATAAGCCTAAATCTTCCCCTTTTGACTACATTAAGCTTCTTCTAATCAGACACCCCATTTAATGTCTGCAAAATTTAGAGAGTGTCTTTAAGCATAAAATACACACACACCAACATAGAAAGCATGTCTTATTTCTGTTTCAAAGGAAAATTGTATTTACCTTATTACCTATCATCATAATACCTGTCTGAATTGTTGTTGCAAGTCATTCATCACCTTAGAAGTAAATAATTTTCTTGATGTGTTGTAGGAAAAAGACATCAATACAGAGAATGATGATGGTGTGATTATAGTAATTATCACATGAAACATAGGTAGTTACTACCATTTATTTGTGTTCTAATTCATTATAGAGGTAGTAAAAGTCACATTAGGGAAAATATACAAGATGAGCTAACATTAAGGAATTTTTGTTCACTGAAAATGAGAATAAAAGGCTTTGAAATAAATTTGATTTTTAATTTTTTCTAGCTATTCTCTAGCATAAATTTTAATTACCTATATATTATGGTTTTGAGAGAGATTAAAATAACTGTCAATTGGCAACAGTATTCTAGTCATCTAAAAAAATGAGAAAATAAGACAACAGATATTTAAAACATTCCATTTTCCCCAAAATTTAGAGTATTGTCTATTCAAAACCATTAACGCTAAAATCAAAAGGTTGAGAATCCATCCAAAAGCAGAAAAAAACTCCCAAGACACCAAAAGAGCCTAGTTCTACAGAAGGCATTATAAAAAATGCAAGCAGATATAGAATGTGGCTCTCTCTTTAATGTGGAACCCAAGTTTATCAATTATGTGAAGAACTGATTCCGGATGACTGACCAGGAGACTATTCAAAATTTCTAGCGGTAGAGGAAGTCTCTTAAAGGAAGTATTTTAAGTAGTAGAAATATTCCACCTTATTTATTTCTGTAAAGTTGATATATGGCTGCCCTTTTTATAATACAGAGTGAGAACTTTCCCTAAGGTGTCTGATAAATGTCTGATAAATGTTTTTGAGGTTTGATTGGCAAGACTGTGTTGTCCAAAGTGCTTGTTTAGTTTTTAGAGATGGGACTCTACCCTTTGCTTGCTTTTAAGTAAGTATGAAACAGTAGTCCACACTGCTATTTTAGTCAGACAAATGGAATGGTGGGGAGACAACAATATATATATGAAATAAACTCAGGATTTTAATAAAGACAGAAAGAAATAAATTCTTTGAGTTTAATTAACTTGCTTAATGGTATGTGTGTGTTTGGTGTGTATCAAAAATAGGGCTAGCAATGCTCACCATATAAGAATATAATGGAGATTAAATATCTCACTTGCCTAAAATATATGAGACGAAATCATAGGGGATTGATTTTTTTTTTAAACAGGTCGAAAACAGATCTCAGATATTTCACATGCACTTTTATAGTAGGTGTATGATAAATATTTTAAGAGATAAAGCAGAAATGAGAAACAAAGGAAGTTATAAAGAAAAAAGAATATACACGATATTAGAATTTTGTCCAATAAAAGCATTGTCCTGCTCAATTACTGTTCACCACTTTAGCTGATGACTTAGGCAACAAAAATTTATGTTCCTGAAATTTGACTTAAGGCATTGAAATCCCTAGAGATGCCTTCTAAACTGTGTAATATATTTATTAAAATTTAAGTGTGTAATGGATATTAGTGTTTTATAATCCTTTGAAAGTGCTAATTCATTCAGACTACATTTTGAGGACCACGGAAGAAGAAAATTATTTTGTAGGTAGCTAACTAATTAAAAAAAATAATACATTCCTTTCATTAAAAGATTCTAACAAAACTGAACTTTAAAATAGCTGTGTATAAAGAACACATGTATATAAATCAGATCATACTGGACAGCCCGTTCTGAAGAATGCATTTCAAACTAACATTCATCCCATGGATTCCTTTCCATTGATTTCAAAGAGAGCTATTTAATCTCTTATTTTTAATTTATGATAATTCTACGGATGAGTCAAAGTAAACTAATCAATCTCTCATTTTTGACTTTCATGAACAATGCAGCTATGAATATTTTGTGTATGTGTGCATACAGATATATATAAATGTTTGAATTTACATATATTTTATATATGGTACATATATTTATACACACTCATCAATTACATATTCAAGCACAAATATTGTTTTCATATAAGGGTAAGTCTTTATATATGATGAAAATTTAGGATTGAAAATGCCAGGCCAATGAGACATTTTATTTTAGTTAGCCAGATATAGCAAATTGCTCTTAAAGGTGTTATATTTATTTATACTTTCTCCAAAACAGTGTCTTTTATCCATATATTTACAAAAAGCTTCATAAATCATTTCTGGAGTATTTGCAAGTTTGACTTGTGAAAGAAAGCTTTTTAATTTATAGTAATTGAATATTAAGGAGTTAATCATCTTTAGGTGCATTTATTGCCTTTTAAACTTTTTGTCAATATTTTCTCTATATATTTTTGGGCTCATCTTTCTGTTAGGTTGTAAGGAGCCTGTTATCTTTTAAAATATATTTTTCTGTCAATGTGACCCGAAAAATGTTCATCATTTTTGTTCTTTCCTTTCTCTGTACTGCTTTTTATTATGCCAGCTTTTTTGAAAATTTTATGTAGTGAAATCTGTCAATATTTTTAAAGATTTATAACACATATATATATATATGTCCTTTCACTTTCTAATATTTTATGTATGTCTTTATATTTAAATCTTTGTTCTTTCTGGAATTTATTTTATTGAGGTCAGTGAACAATGGTTTATTTATTACCTAATGGCTGAAAGTTAACACCCAAACTTAGTGAACAATATACTCTCTCCTTGTCAAATTGAAGTACTCGCTTTCTTACAGTCTGATTGTCCTTATGTCTCGGGTATATTTAAACTTTGAGAATGTATTTCCCAGTGATATATTCTAGTCTTGCACTTACATCTTTCTATTGTGATTGTGATTGTTTTCCTGTACATTTCACTATTTTTCCCTGTGCAATTCTCCTGACTATTGAAATTTTCTTCTTCTAGTTACATTTTAAAGTATTTTGACACATTACAAACTTAACACAGAAAGAGAGATAGACAAACGTTTGCAAACGCATTGGAATTTTCATTGAGCATACACTAAATTTATTGATTAGGGAGAACTGATGTGATATAAAATTGAATTTCGATATCCAAGAACCATACCATGTATTTATACCTTCTTGCTTTGGCAGAGTTCTGCAAATTTATTT
Organism: Budorcas taxicolor; assembly: GCF_023091745.1. NCBI lineage: Eukaryota > Metazoa > Chordata > Mammalia > Artiodactyla > Bovidae > Budorcas > Budorcas taxicolor. The sequence continues at coordinate 110,719,077 of NC_068911.1, forward strand.
ATATGTATTTTGCATAGTTTACATAAAGTGATTTTCTAGATTTATTTTTGCTATTGCTCTTGTGAGTGGGATATTTTTTAAGCTGCTTTTTCTAGTCTGTTATTATTTGATTAGTATAAAAACATTTTTATGTTGATTTTTAATTTTGCCACTATTTTGAAATTCCTTAGTATTTCTAATTTCTAATAACTTTTTAAGTGGCCTCTCCTAGGTTTTTTATTTTTGCTATTGTTTTCAACATATTATGCATTAAATACTTTATATCTTTATTTATTGACATTATCAAATAATTCCAGAATAACATCAGGAAAAGCAGATAACTGTAACTTAAACCTAACTTTGATGGCAAGACTTTTAGATTTCACCGGTAAACAGAATATGTATGGACTGGTAGAATATGTTATATGTGTTTTATCAAGATACACAATTCATCAACTCCTCATTTCTTACATTTAAAAAAATTAGTAAGCATTTATTACAACTTTCCACATGCATTTTCCCCATAACTTTTAGGGGATAATAACCAAATTTCTAATTAAATTACTGATGTACCTCTAACGGTTATATTCTACTGTTATTTTAATATATTGCTGAAATTAACTTGCTAATATTGTTTAGAATTTTTGAACATATTAATAAGGAAGGGGGAGATATTTATAATTTTCTTCCTGAATCCTACCTTCTTCTCTTAATGCTATTATTATGATTTTGTAAGAAAGATTAGTAAATATTTCTCTGTAAATATAGCAATGGTTTCCAACCCTGGCTGCACATTAGAATTTTAAAAACCATGAACATTTAAAAATTACTGAAACCTGGGTCCTGCCCCAGATCATTTACGTAGAAGTAGGGATATCAGTGATTTCAATATAATAGTCTCAAATTTCTTCTCTTTTTACCTTGTATCGACCATGAATGCTACCTTAACTCATTCTCTCCAGTTGAGCAGATTAAGGGACATGGCAGCAATCAGTAGCTGAACCAAATATCTTCCATCTTTCTGTGGACTGGAATTAGGAAAGGTTACTCAAAGTATTGGCCATTGGGACTTTTATAAGGTGTCTTCTGTATACAGAACAGTTAATAACATTAGAGTATTAGGACCTTGATGAGATAGCAGAGCCTGCTCTCTGAATATCTGGTTCTGAATCCATTTTTTCTCAGCCACCTGTTTGTCTTGACCCTCCCTGGTGGCTCAGGCTATAAAGAATCTGCGTGCAATGTAGGAGATGCAAGAGATGCAAGTTCAACCCCTGGGTCAGGAAGATCTCCTGGAGAAGGGAATGGCAACCCACTCTGGTGTTCTTGCCTGGAAAATCCCATGGGCAGAGGAGCCTGGCAGGCTATAGTCCATGGGGTCTCAAAGTGTTGAACATGATTGAGTGACTAACACTTTCACTTTTTTTCTGTATTATTCTGTATTTTTTCTGTATTCTATCATTTTTTTCTGTATTCCTTTATTAACTATTAATTAGTCTCTTTCATAGAATGCAATTGGTCTTTCATGCTTAGATTTACTCTCTCTAATAACAAATATACTATCCTTCAAGAGCTTCTTACTCACTGTCCTTATGTTCTATTTCCCTGTTCATATTACAAAGTTCCTTCCCATTGGGACTCAGAATTCATCACTCAAGGACAACCTCTTACCCAATCATTGTTCCTGGTTCTAATAAAGCCCCTATTTTTTGGGTAGGGACAGGAAAACCAAGCTCTTGCATAACTCACAACTTCCCTTATTCTGGCAAAAGCGCTGTCATTTGGTTAAGAGCCGACTTCAGATTTTTAGAAAAAGCATAGCCAAATAAACTCACCATTCTTAATATCCATTGTCAGTCTGCAAAACACAAATCTCTAGGGCCATCCGCCTATTTGTGTATTCACATTCCCACATGCTCTAAAGGTCTCTGCCAAACTCACATCTCACTATTCTCACTCTACATTTTGTTACTGCATCATACACACAGGGTACAACAGAAACTGATGTCACTGTATCCTCAGCTGCTTCCCTGACCATGCCATGATCCTTCTGAATGACTCACTTTCTCTGTGCTTTCTCACACTTCTCATTTCCCAACCCTATTTACCTCTGTAATGAATGAAATAAAATATACTCCCCATTCCTACACACGACTCATGAATATTCCAAATTTATGTAAACAAATTCTGTTAATCTGAGGTTCTTATCATCTGCCAACCATCTCTAACCTCCTTTCTTCACTGTCATTTACCATGCAGCCACTTCTCCACATAATTCACTGAATATTCTACCTTGTAGACTGTTTCCTTCTTTTCATGGCAAGCCTTAATCCCATTCTGTGTGTTATCTCATCATAAAAGCCACCATTCAATTTGATCTCCTAAAGAAAGGCAAAAAGATAAAACACTGAAAGATGAACTCCCCAGATCAGTAGGTGCCCAATATGCTACTGGAGAAGAGTGGAGAAATAATTCCAGAAAGAATGAAGAGATGGAGCCAAAGTGAAAACACTTGATTGTAGATGTGACTGGTGATGGAAGTAAAGTCCAATGCGGTAAAGAGCAATATTGCATAGGAACCTGGAATGTTAGGTCCATGGATGAAGATAAATTAGAAGTGGTCAAACAGGAGATGGAAAGAGTGAACATCAACATTTTAGGAATTAGTGAACTAAAATGGACTGGAATGGGTGAATTTAATTCAGATGACCATTATATCTCCTACTGTGGGCAAGAATCCCTTAGAACAAATGGAGTAGCCCTCATAGTCAACAAAAAAGTCTGAAATGCAGTACTTGGGTATAATCTCAAAAATGACAGAATGATCTCTGTTCATTTCCAAGGCAAACCATTCAATATCACAATAATCCAAGTCTATGCCCCAAACAGTAAGGCTGAAGAAGCTGAAGTTGAATGGTTCTATGAAGACCTATAAGACATTCTATAACTAAGAGGCAAAAAGATGTACTTTTCATCATAGAGAACTGGAATGCAAAAGGAGGAAATCAAGAGATACCTGTAGTAACAGGCAAGTTTGGCCTTGGAGTACAGAATGAAACAGGGCAAAGGCTAATAGAGTTTTGCCAAGAGAATGCACTATTCATAGCAAACACCCTTCTCCAAAAACATAAGAGACAACTCTACACATAGACATCACCAGATGGTCAATACCAAAATCAGATTAATTATATTCCTTTCAGCCAAAGACGGAGAAGCATTATACAGTCAGCGAAGACAAGACCGGGAGCTGACTGTGGCTCAGATCATGAGCTCCTTATTGCCAAATTCAGGCTTAAATTGAAGGAAGTGGGGTAAAGCACTAGATCATTCAGGTATGACCTAGATCAAATCCCTTACAGCCATACAGTGGAAGTGAGAAATAGATGCAAGGGGTTAGATCCGATAGGCAGAGTGCCTGAAGAACTCTGGATGGACGTTTGTGACATTGTACAGGAGGCAGTGATCAAGATGATCCCTAAGAAAAAGAAGTGCAAAAAGGCAAAATGGCTGTCTGAGGAGGCCTTACAAGTAGCTGAGAAAAGAAGAGAAGTGAAAGGCAAAGGCGAAAAGGAAAGATACACCCATCTGAATGCAGAGTTCCAAAGAATAGCAAGGAGAGATAAGAAAGCCTTCCTCAGTGATCAATACAAAGAAATAGAGGCAAACAATAAATTGGGAAAGACTAGAGATCTCTTCAAGAACATCAGTGATACCAAGGAAATATTTCATGCAAAGAGGGGTACAATAAAGGACAGAAATGGTATGGACCTAACAGAAGCAGAAAATATTAAGAAGTGGCAAGAATACACAACAGAACTGTACAAAAAAGATCTTCATGACCCAGATAACCATGATCATGTGATCATTCACCCAGAGCCAGACATCCTGGAAGGCAAAGTCAAGTGGACCTTAGGAAGCATGACTATGAACAAAGCTAGTGGAGGTGATGGAATTCCAGCTGATCTATTTCAGATCCTAAAAGTTGATGCTGTTAAAGTGCTGCATTCAATATGCCAGCAAATTTGGAAAACTCTGAAGTGGCCATAGGACTGGAAAATGTCAGTTTTCATTCCAATCCCAAAGAAAGGCAGTGCCAAAGAATGTTCAAACTATAGCACAATTGCAGTCATCTCACATACTAGCAAAATAATGCTCAAAACTCTCCAAGCCAGGCTTCAACAGTATGTGAACTGAGAACTTCCAGATGTGCAAGCTGGTTTTAGAAAAGGCAGGGGAACCAGAGATCAAATTGTCAACATCCATTGGGTCATAAAAAAGCAAGAGAGTTCCTGAAAAACATCTTCTTCTGCTTTATTGATTACACCAAAGCCTTTGACTGTGTAGATCATAACAAACTATGGAGAATTCTTCCAAGAGTTGGGAATACCAGACCACCTTACTTGCCTCCTGAGAAATTTGTATATAGGTCAAGAAGCAACAGTTAGAACCAGACATAGGACAACAGGCTGGTTCCAAATTGGGAAAGGAGTATGTCAAGGCTGTATATTGTCACCCTGCTTATTTAACTTCTATGCAGAGTACATCATGCAAAATGCTGGGCCAGATGAAGCACAAGCTGGAATCAAGATTGCCAGGAGAAATATTAGTAACCTCAGATACACAGATGACACCACCTTTATGGCAGAAAGTGAAGAGGAACTAAAGACCTCTTGATGAAAGTGAAAGAGGAGAGTGAAAACGCTGGCTTAAAACTCCACGTTCAAAAAATGAAGATCATAGCATTCTGTCCCATCACTGCACGGCAAATAGATGGGAAAACAATGGAAACAATGACAGACTTTATTTTCCTGGGCTCCCAAATCACTGCAGATGGTGACTGCAGCCATGAAATTAAACACTTGCACCTTAGAAGAAAAGCTATGACCAACTACACTGCATACTAAAAAGCAGAGACATTACTTTACCCACAGAGGTCCATCTAGTCAAAGCTATGGTTTTTCCAGTAGTCATGTATGGCTGTGAGAGTTGGACTATAAAGAACACTGATCATAGAAGTATTGATGCTTTTGAACTATGGTGCTAGAGAAGACTCTTGAGAGTCCCTTGGACTGCAAGGAGATCAAACCAGTGCATCCTAAAGTAAATCAGTCCTGAATATTCATTGGAAGGACTGATGCTGAAGCTGAAACTCCAATACTTTGGCCATTTGATGAGAAGAACTGACTCATTTGAAAAAAAATCCCGATGCTGGGAAAGATTGAAGGTGGAAAGAGAGGGGGACATCAGAGGTTGAGATGGTTGGATGGCATCACTGACTCGATGGGCATGAGTTTGAGTAAGCTCCGGGAGTTGGTGATAGATAGGGAAGCCTGGCATGCTGTCATTCATGGAGTCGCAAAAAGTCAGAAATGACTGAGTGACTGAACAGAACTGATTGGTCCTGTTTCCAAAACTTATACTGCATTCAACCCTTTCTCACTGTCTGTCCTACCAACATTCTGGTTACGACTGTATCTCACCCAGACTACTCCAATAGTCTCTTATTAGTTAACTAGCTCCATTTTTGGTCCTCGCCTTCTCTTAGAGACTAAGTCGGATGGTATCATAATCTTTTTGTTACCCTTTATTGGGTTTCTGTTGCTTCAGAAATGCAACCTGCCATGAGCTTCCTGTTCCTAAACTCTTGTATAATCTATTCCCTGCACACCTCTTAGTTCCTATTTCCTATCTCTGTCTTAATAACTACACTTCAGTGATAACTACAAGGGTCTTTTTATCTTCTTCTTTTTTTTTTAACATGTCAAGCTTAGTCCAGCCTCGGGATTTTATTCTTTTTATTCCTCCTGCCTAGTCTTTTCTCAGATCTCTCTGTGTTTGCCTCTTTTGCATTACTTAGATTCTAGCTCAAATGCCTTCTTCTGTTGAAGTACTCACCAACCACCCTCTGTCCAACAAGTCGTTTTGTTTTCCTACATAATTTTAATTGTATAAAAAACATATTTTGTCCTTGTTTGCATATTTAGTTTACATGCTTTCACTATGCCTCCCACTAGACCATAAGGTCCATGAAAACAAGAATATTTTCTGCCTTATCTGTCATAATATACTCAGCCTTAGAAGAATGCTCAGAATGTTGAAGACTCTCTTTAAATACTTGCTACAGAAAGAAAATGAGAAAGAAAAACTAGTTCCAAGAGCCACTTTTTCTCCCCATCCTTTGTCCTTTTTTCCTTCACTCCTGTAGATAGTTCAGACTTTCTTATTCTTCATTTCACTTTTTGTCCCCCATATAGGATCACCTGAGACATGACTGTTTTCACCCTTTGGCAAATACCCAAGATTAATCCAGAATTCTGTTATCTCCTGCCTGTACCTAACCTGCAGAGCACTGCTGGGGAAATCCATATGGTTGCACTGTGCCCATACTATTGCACTATAATAAACACATTGCATCTGTATCTACTCCTTCTCATCTTTCCCTCCTGCTATGATGGAAAAGGTGCTCTCTCTTCTATATCAGAATAATACCTTTGCTCTTTTCTGAATTTCATTTTCTCCAGTCTCCTTCAGAACTCTTTGCTATCGGGTATCCCCTCTCTCAGCTGCTCCTTCTCAGCTGGCTACTCTGAAACATTTGAATTTGCTTAGATCTCTATCATTGCTTATCCCTACTTTATCAGAACTATACTGCTGTCTATTTTCATTCACTCCCCATGTGTCTCTAGCTTGCACAAAGCAGCTGCCCCACAGGACTATGTTCATCATATAGTTCTCCTTATATGAAAACTCTCTGATGTGTCTGCATCTATTGAATAAAGCCCAAATCTTTCTCCTGTCCTCCACTTACTACATGCAAACATTTTTTCTTCCATCCATTCTTTCTCCGTATTTCTCTACCTAACATTTTTCTTCCTTCTATTCATTAACTCAATGATGCCACTTTCTTTCATGGAATTAATACTCATATTTGAAATTAATCAACCAAGATTAACTAGAGGCGTTCTCTTTGGGGCTAAAAACAAAAAAGGCAAACATAACAATCAAGTCCAGAATCCCATTTAGTAGCCTCTAGCCTTTAATCCGGAGAAGGCAATGGCACCCCACTCCAGTACTCTTTCCTGGAAAATCGCATGGACGGAGGAGCCTGGTAGGCTGCAGTCCATGGGGTCACTAAGAGTCGGGCACGACTGAGCGACTTCACTTTCACTTTTCACTTTCATGCATCGAAGAAGGAAATGGCAACCCACTCCAGTGTTCTTGCCTGGAGAATCCCAGAGACAGTGGGCCCCCATCTATGGGGTCGCACAGAGTCGGACACGACTGAAGTGACTTAGCAGCAGCAGCAGCAGGCTTTAATCCACCCTTTCAAGAGGTATTGTTATAAAATAGTGTGATTCCTTCATTTACATGTTCACTTAAAGAAATCACTTCGTATGATTTATGTTGCATTTTGTTCTCCCTTTTTACTTAAATTAAATTCTTATGCAAGGGTTGTTCAGCAGATTGCTTCCCCTCTCCACTGCACCCAAAAAACAGAGAGTGAGCGAGAGAGAGAGAGAGAGCTTAGAGAGTTATATATTGGTATAAGTGTAAATCTAATCTTTTTAACAGTTACATAGTATTCAACAGTGTAATGTAAAATAGTTTATTTAATTATTCCTCCACAAATGAGCATTCATATTTTTTCTTTATTTTCAATTTTTTTACTATTTATTTTTCTGACCCAGTGAATGTTATGTTTAGCTCCAGGGCATATGTCATATGGTTGTCTTGGGTAGATATGCCGAAGTGTAATTTCAGTGACACAGGGTATACAGAATTTAAATTGTCCTCCATATTCCCCATATTAATTTAAACTTTTACCATCATCATATGAGAGCTATTTCTGCACATTCTTAATTGCTTGAAATTGGTTTTCATAGATTTGTAAAACTGCCATTCTGATAAGTAATTTTTAATAAAAATATGTCTTCTATAAAGATTTTCATGTTTGGGTTACTGTAAAGGTAAAACATTTTGATATTTTTTTGGTGATTTACATTTCATATTCTATCAGAAGACCTTTTATATCCTTTGCCTTTTAAAATTGAACTGTCTTGTCTTTTTAAATTATTGATAAGAATTATTAATTATTTTAGATAATAATCTTGTCATTTTGTGGTTGTTCAGTTGCTCAGTCATGGGGTCCGAATCTGTGACCCCATAGACTGAACATGCCAGGCTTTCCTGTCCTTCACCATCTCCTGGAGTTTGTTGAAAATCATGTCCATTGAGTCGGTGATCTCATTATCTGTCGTCCCCTTCTCCTTCTGCCTTCAATCTTTCCCAGCATCGGGGTCTTTTCCAGTGAGCCAGTCCTTTGCATCATGTGGCCGAAGATTTGGAGTTTCAGCTTCAGTATCAATCTTTCCAATGAATATTCAGGATTGATTTCCTTTAGGATTGACTGGTTTGATCTCCTGGTAGTCCAACAGACTCTCAAGAGTCTTCTCCAGCACCACAGTTTGAAGGCATCAATTCATCGGCATTTAGCCATTTTTATTGTCCAACTCTCATATCTCTAAATGAGGAAAACACATAGCTTTGACTATACAGACCTTTGTAGGCAAAATAATGTCTCTGCTTTTTAATATGCTGTGATGGCACCCCAGTCCAGTACTCTTGCCTGGAAAATCCCAAGGATGGAGGAGCCTGGTGGGCCACAGTCTGTGGGGTCGTTAAGAGTCGGACACGACTGAGCGATTTCACTTTCACTTTTCACTTTCATGCATTGGAGAAGGAACTGGCAACCCACTCCAGTGTTCTTGCCTGGAGAATCCCAGGGACGGGGGAGCTGGGTAGGCTGCCGTTTCTGGGGTCGCACAGAGTCAGACACGACTGAAGCGACTTAGCAGCAGCAGCAGGTTTGTCATAGCTTTTCTTCTAAGGAGCAAGTATCTTTTAATTTCATAGCTGCAGTCACCACCCACAGTGGTTCTGGATCACATGAAAATAAAGTCACTGTTTCCATTGTTTCCCCATCTATTTGCCATGAAGCAGTGGGACTGTATGCCATGATCTTAGTTTTTTGAACGTTGGGGTTTGTGTGTGTATGTGTTTAATTTATCTTTTTATTAAAGGATAATTGCTTTACAAAATTTTGTTGTTTTCTATCAAATCTCAAAATGATTCAGCCGTAGGTATACATATATCTCCTCCCTTTTGAACCTCCCTCCCATCTCTCACCCATCCCACCCCTCTAGATTGATACAGAGCCCTTGTCTGAGTTTCCTGAGCCATACAGCAAATTCCGATTAGCTATCTATTTTACATAGTAATGTAAGTTTCCAAGTTACTCTTTCCATACATCTCACCCTCTCCTCCCCTCTCCCCATGTCCATAAGTCTATTCTTTATGTCTGTTTCTCCATTGCTACCCTGTAAATAAATTCGTCAGCACCATTTTTCTAGATTCTGTATATATGTGTTAGACTATGATATTTATCTTTCTCTTTCTGACTCACTTCATTCTGTATAATAGGTTCTAGATTCATCCATCTCATCAGAACTGACTCAAATGTGTTCCTTTTTTATGGCTGAGTAATATTCCATTGCATATATGTACCATGCTTTGTTTATCCATTCATCTGTTGATGAACATCTAGGTTGATTCCAAGTTCCAGCTATTGTAAATAGTGCTGCAATGAACAATGGAATACATGTGTCTTTTTATAATTCTGGTTTCCTCAGGGTATATGCCTAAGAGTGGGATTGCTGCGTTATATGTGGTTTTATTCCTAGTTTTTTTTAAGGAATCTCCATACCATCTTCCATAGTGGCTGTATCAATTTATATTCCCACCGACAATGTAAGAGCATTCCCTTTTCTCCACACCCTTTCCAGCATTTATTGCTTGTAGACTTTTCGATGATGTCCACTCTGACTAGTGTAAGGTGATATCCCATTTTAGTTCTGATCTACATTTCCCTAACAATGAGCAACGTTGAACATCTTTTCATGTGTTTGTTAGCCATCTGTATGTCTTCTTTGGAGAAATGTCTGTTTAGGTCTTTTCCCCACTTTTTGATTGGATTGTTTGTTTTCTGGGGTTGAGTTGTATGAGCTGCTTGTATATTTTGGAAATTAATCCTTTGTCAGTTGTTTCATTTGCTATTATTTTCTCCCATTCTTAGGTTGTCTTTTCACCTTGCTTATAGTTTCCTTTGCTGTGCAAAGGCTTTTAAGTTTAATCATGTCCCACTTGTTTACTTTTGTTTTTATTTTCATTACTGTAGAAGGTGGGTCATAGAGAATCTTGTTTGGATTTATGTCATTGAGTGTTCTGCCTATGTTTTCCTCTAAGAGTTTTATAGTTTCCGGTCTTACATTTGGGTCTTTAATCCATTTTGAGTTTATCTTTGTGTATAGAGTTAGGACATGTTAAACTTCATTCTTTTATATGTAGCTGTTCAGTTTTCCCAGCACCATTTATTCAGAAAGCTGTCTTTGCCCCATTGTATATTCTTGCCTTCTTTGTCAAAAATAAGGTACCCTAGATTCATGGGTTTATTTCTGGGCTTTCTATCTTGTTCCATTGATCTATATCTCTGTTTTTGTGCCAGTACCATACTGTCTTGATGACTACAGCTTTATATTATAATCTGAAGTCAGAAAGGTTGATTCCTCCAGCTCCATTCTTCTTTCTCAAGACTGCATTGGCTATTCAGGGTCTTTTGTGTTTCCATATGAATTGTGAAATTTTTTGTTCTAGTTCTGTGAAAAATCCATTGGTAATTTGATAGAGCCCTCATAGAATCTATAGATTGCATTTGGTAGTATAGTCTTTTTCACAATATTGATTCTTCCTACCCGGGAACAAATGTTGAGTTTTAAGCCAGCTTTTTCACTCTCCTCTTTCACCTTTATCAAGAGGCTCTTTAGTTCCTCTTTGCTTTCTGCCCTAAGGGTGGCGTCATCTGCATATCTGAGGTTATTGATATTTCTCCCCATGATCTTGATTACAGTGTGTGCTTCATCCAGCCTGGCATTTCACATGATGTACTCTACATATAAGTTAAATAAGCAGGGTGACAATATACAGCCTTGATGTACTCCTTTCCCAAACTGGAACTAGTCTGTTGTCCATGTCAGGTTCTAACTGTTGCTTCTTGACCTGCATACAGGTTTCTCAGTAGGTAGATAAGGTGATCTGGAATTCCCATCTCTTTAAGAATTTTCCACAGTTGGTTGTGGTCTACACAGTCAAAGGCTTTAGTGTCGTCAGTGAAGCAGAAATAGTTGTTTTTCTGAAATTCTCTAGTGTTTTCTGTGATCCAACTGTTTCTCAGTTAATATTAACCATATTCCTGTGTCAGTCACGTTTACCTTATATTTTCTAATATGGATATTGTCTTCTGAATTGTAAAACTTTGTCTACTCTTAAAGGCATACATTCATTTTTCTATGATTTTCTTTAACATCTATTTATAGGATTTGAGGAAGAATATGTATTTCAGAAATTTGAATGTCAATTTTTTCTTTACAGTTCTTTTTGTGTATTTCTGTACCAGCTTTATAAAGATATAATTGAATTATATAATTGTATAAGTTTAAGGTGTACAATAACAGAGATATTACTTTGCCAACTAAGGTCCATCTAGTCAAGGCTATGGTTTTTCCAGTGGTCATGTTTGAATGTGGAAGTTGGACTGTGAAGAAAGCTGAGTGCCAAAGAATTGATGCTTTTGAACCGTGGTGTTGGACAAGACTCTTGAGAGTCCCTTGGACTGCAAGGAGATCCAACCAGTCCATCCTAAAGGAGATCAGTCCTGGGTGTTCATTGGAAGGACTGATGTTGAAACTAAAATTCAAATACTTGGGCCACCTGATGTGAAGAGCTGATTCATTGGAAAAGCCTCTGATGCTGGGAAAGATTGAAGGCAGGAGGAGAAGGGTATGACAGTGGATGAGATGGTTGGATGGCATCACCAACTCAGTGGACATGGGTTTGAGCAGACTCCCAAAGAGTCTGGGAGTTAGTGATGGACAGGGAGGCCTGGCGTGCTACAATTCATGGGGTCGCAGAGTCGGAGGCGACTGATTGACTGAACTGAACTGAAGGTGTACAATGTGATGATTTGACATACATATATGTCATAAAATGATTACTACAATAAGGACAGTTAACATAACCATCATTTCACATAACTATTTTTTTGTAGTGAGATTTATTTAAGATTTACTCTCTTAATAACTTTCAAGTATGTAATACAATATTTTTAATAGTCATCACTTAGTCCTTAGAACTTATTCATCTTAAAACTGGAAATTCATACCCTTTGACCAACATTTCATTTTCCCTAGCAATCACTGTTGTACCCTCTGTTTCTTTAAATTCACTGTTTTGTTAGATTCCACACATAAGATCATATGGTGTTTGTCTTAGTCTCACTTATTTCACTTAGCATGATGCTGTCAAGGTGCATTCATCTGTCTCAAATGGCTTGATTTCCTTCTTTTTAATGACTAAATATTTTATTATATATATATATATGTTATTTATCATTATAGACACTGATAGACATGTAGGTAGTTTCCATGTCTTCTCTGTTGTGGTAAACACTACGATGATCATTGGAGTGTTTACCTCTCTTCAAGATAATGATTTCACATCCTTCAGACATGCCTAGAATAATGGGATTGCTGGATAATACAGTAATTGCTGTTTAAATTTTTTTTTGAGTAAGTATAGTATATCACATTTATTAATTGGTGTATGTCAACCATCCTTAATGTCACAGCTAAATCCTAATTGATCATGGTTGTATGATCTTTTTAATGTGCTATTTAATTCAGTCTACTAGTATTTGTTGAGAATTGTGTATATATATTTATCAGAAGTATTGGCCTATAGTTTTCTTTTCTTAGAGATGCTCATCTAACTTTGGAACCAGGGTAATGTTAGTTTTTTTAAATGAGTTTTGGAGTATTCTGTCCTCTTCAATATTTTGGAAGAGTTTGAAAAGGGTTAACATTAGTTCTTTAAAAGTTTGGTAGAATTCACCAGAGAAATCATCTGGCCCCTGGCTTTTCTTTTAGATGAAGTTTTTAATAATTGTTTTAATCTCCTTTGTTGTTATTGATCTGTTTAGATTTTTTATTTCTTTATAATTCTGTCTTGGTCACTTGTATGTTTCTAGGAAGTTATCTGAATCTTTTGGATTGTACAGTTTATAAGCATATAATTTTTCATAGTAACGTCATAATTCTTTGCAATTTTTTAGTGTCAGTTGTAATGTCACCTGTCTCATTTCTGATTTTATTTATTTGAGTCCTCTCTCTTGGTTATTCTGGCTAAAAGTTCGTGAATTTTCTTTATTTATTTTTTTTTTGTTGTTTTGTTGATTTTTTTCTGTTTTCTTTCCAGTCTCTATTTCACTTATTTCACCTCTATGATTAAAATTTAGTATTTTCTAACTTTTACTATATTTGGGCTTAGATTATTCTTTTTTCCTATATATTGTGGCATAAAATTATCTTATTTATTTCAGATTTTACTTTTCTCTAAATGTTAGTATTTACTGCTATAAATTTATCCTTTACAACTGCTTTCATGCATTCCATAAGTTGTGATATATTTCTTTCTATTTTTATTTGTCTTGATACTTCATTTCACTTTTGATTCTTCTTTGGCCCACTGGTTGTTAAAAACTATGTTGTTTAATTTCCATGTACTTCCAACAATTATGTTGTCTAAGTTCCATATTCCCACTTGCCTCCTATTACTAATTTCTAGTTTCATACCACTGTTAGCAATAATGATACCTGATGTGGTTTCAGTTCTTCTTAAATATATTAAGACTTGCTTTGTGGTCTAACATAGGACCTATCCTGGAAAATGTTCTATGTTCACTTGAGAAGAATGTGTATTCTGGTACTGTTACATGGAAAGTTTTATAACTATTTGTTAGGTTCATTTGGTCTGTAGCATTATTCAAGTCCATTGTATCCTTTCTCATTTTCTGTTTAAATAATTTATCTGATGTGGAGAATAGGGTATTGAAATCCCCTATGGGGTATCCATTCCCAGTGGGGTATTGTTGTCTATTTTTTTTTCCTTTGCTCATCGCTCAGTCATGTCTGACTCTCTGTGACCCCATGGACTGTAGCCTGCCACGTTCCTCTGTCCATGGAATTCTCCAGGAAAGAATACTGGAGTGGGTGAGTGGGTTGCTGTTCCTTTCTGCAAGAGGTCTTCCTGACCCACAGACTGATCCCAGGCATCATGCATTGTGGACAGAGTTTTTACCATCTGAGCCACCAGGAAAGCGCTTTTTTTTTTTTTTTGAAGTTTTATTAATGCTTCCTCTAAAAATTCAGATGCTCCTATGTTGGGAACATTTATATTTTTAATTTTTGTATTCTTTTAATTATTTTATCCTTTTATCACAGTAACATCTTTTTTTTTTTCCTTGTGACTGAATTGGACTGAAAGTCTATTTTTTTCTGAAAGATGGTTAACCACTTCTGCCTTCTTCTGGTTATCATTTGCATGGGATATTATTTTCCCATCCCTTCTCTTTCAGCCTATGTTTGTCCTTAAAACTAAAATGACTTTTTGATTTTTTTTTAATAAGAAGCATATCATTGGCTGTTGTTTTTTATTCCTTTTGTTTATATGTCTTTTAGTTGGAAAGTTTAATCCATTTATTTTAAAGTGATTATCAATATGTAAGAGCTTACTGCTATTTGGTTCATTTTCTTATGAGGGATTTTCTTAATTCCTTTATTTTTTCTTTCTTGTTTTCTTCTTTTGTGATTTTTTTTATGGTGTTTATGCTTTAATTCCTTCCTTTAATTATTGATTTATTTACTCTAGGTTTTTTCTTTGTGGTTACCATGAGACTTACATGAAACATCGTATAAAAACAGCAGTCTGTTTTAACTTGATAACATCTTCAATCACATACAAAAATTTTACATTTACTTCTCATTGTACATTTTATTCTGTTGCTGTTATATGCTTTACATCTTTTTATATTATTCATTCACGAACAAATTATTTTAGCTATAGCTATTTTTGACATTTTTTTAACACTTGTACTAGAGATAAAATTGCTTTATACATCATGATTACAATACTAGGGTTTTCATAATTTGACTATATATTTTTTCATTGATTTTTATGCTTGTATATATTTTCATGTTGTTACTTAGTGTCCTTCCATTTCAACTAGAAGAACCTCCTTTGTCATTTCTTGTTAAGTAGGTCTAGTGATGATGAACTCCCTTAGCTTTTGTCTGTTAGAATGTCTTTATCTTTTCTTCATTTATGATGTAAAATTTTTACTCTATATAATATTCTTTGTTGGCAGGTTTTTTTTTATTCTTTAAGCACTTTGACTATATCATCCTGTTTCCTCCTGGCCTGTGAGAAATATGTTGATAGTCTAATTGTGGGTCCTTTTTATCTAATGAGTTATTCCTTTCTCTTGCTGCTTTCAAAATTCTCTCTTTGTCACTGTCTTGTGTTTGCCTTTTGCCATTTTGATGATAGTATATTTTACAGCAATCTTTTTTGTTGATCTTGCTTGGGGTTCTTTAAACTTTCCACACCAGAATCTCTTTCTCTTATCCAAGATATGGGAAGATTTTCAGCAATTATTTCTTTAAATTAAATTAAATTAAATTATTTCTTTAAATTCCTACCCCATTCTGTCTTCTCTTTCTGAGACTCCCATGATGTAAATGTTCATTTGTGTGATGTCCTGTAATTCATGTAAGCTTTCTCCATTTGTGTTTTTCCATTCTGTTTCTTGTGAGCAAAATGATTTTCAAATGATCTGTCTTCAAATTTTTGTGGAATTTTCCCCCCATTCATGACTCAGTTCAGTTCAGTCGCTCAGTCATGTCTGACTCTTTGTGACCCCACGAACTGCACACCAGGCCTTCCTGTCCATCACTAACTCCCAGACTCGCTGGGGGTCTGCCCAAACCCATGTCCATTGAGTTGGGGATGCTATCCAACTATCTCATCCACTGTCTTACCCTTCTCCTCCTGCCTTCAATCTTTCCCAGCATCAGGGGCTTTTCCAATGAATCATCTCTTCGCATCAGGTGGCCAAAGTATTTGAATTTTAGTTTCAACATCAGTCCTTCCAATGAACACCTAGGACTGATCTCCTTTAGGATGGACTGGTTGGATCTCCTTGCAGTCCAAGGGACTCTCAAGAGTCTTCTCCAACACCACAGTTCAAAAGCATCAATTCTTCGGCACTCAGCTTTCTTTATAGTCCAACTCTCACATCCATACATGATCACTGGAAAAACCATAGCCTTGACTAGATGGACCTTTGTTGGCAAAGTAATGTCTCTGGTTTTTAATATGCTGTCTAGGTTGGTTTTAACTTTCTTTCCAAGGAGTAAGCGTCTTTTAATTTCATGGCTGCAGTCACCATCTGCAGTGATTTTGACCCCAGAAAAATAAAGTCAGCCACTGTTTCTCCATCTATTTGCCATGAAGTGATGGGACTGGATGCCATGATCTTCATTTTCTGAATGTTGAGCTTTAAGCCAACTTTTTCACTCTCCTCTTTCACTTTCATCATGAGGCTCTTTAGTTCCTCTTCACTTTCTGCCGTAAGGGTGGTGTCATCTGCATATCTGAGGTTATTAGATCTGTTGCTGAAGCTCTATACTGAATTTTTCATGTCTCTTCTTGCACTCTTCAGCTACAGGATTTGTTTTTAGCTTTTTTCTTATGATTTATGCTTCTTTATTAAATTGTTCAGTTTGTTCATGCATTGTTTTCCAGACTTTGTTTAGTTGTTTGTGTTCTCTTGAATTTCACTGAGTTTCTTTAAGATGATTGTTTTGAATTCTTTGTTAGGCAAATCATAGTTCTCCATTTATTTGGGGTCATTTACTGGAGCTTTATTAGTTTCCTGTGGTAGGGTCCTGTTTCCTTGATTCTTTATGATTCATGTAGTCTATGTATTTGGATGAGAAAATATCTTTTCCTGTCTTTAAAGACTTGTTTCAGCAGGTAAATATCTTCTCCCACTGATTCCCTAGGCTGATGCAATTTTTAGTCATGCTAGGTTGAAGGCTGTCACTGGGGCTGCAGTGCGGTCCACAGTTGGTATGTTTGTTACCAAGAGTTCAGGTGGATGGATGGGACTTCCTCCATTAGCTTGTTCAGTAGGGTGGCACTTGGGCAAGTTTCTATTTCAGAGTCCAGAGTTGGGTATTCAGTCAGTGGGCCTACTCTCAGTTGTGGGAATGGGGGTAGCTCCTAGAAGATCCCTGGGGAGATTCCTGCCCAGTCCCTGGATGGGTCTTTGATTAAGCAGCATGGCCCTGGAACATGGCTGAAATGGACTGTAACATAGCCCCGGGAATTTTTCAGTATCCACAGCCAAGATTGAGGTCTGCACACTGGACAGTGGAGGCACAGGGGTTCCTGGGTGGGCTGGATTTCTCCATGACTGTCTGTGGAGGGACTGAACTGAATATATGGACCTTTTTGGATCCTTTGAAGTATAGGCATGAGTGTTTCCCTCTGAGTCCCTTTGCCAACAAGACTGCTCACAGATTGTGTCTGAGAGGGGTTTGAACTGAACACAGGGCCCTTCTAGATCTCTGGGGTTGCAAATGGTAGGTTCCTGGGTTGGCAGGTCTACAGGCAGACTTTGACTGTGAGGGGGTTAGCACTGAGGATGGAGTGCTTTCAGGAGCTTCAGGGTCACAGGTGGGACTGTCTCTTGCCAGGCCCCTATGCCAGCAGAAGTGTTCACAGACTGAAGCTGGGACAGGCTGGAGCCCTTTCAGAATCTACAGTATAACTGTGTTTGTCAGGCTTACCTTCTCGGGCTACTGGGCAGTAGCCAAGAGAGACTGCTGGATCCACTTTAGGGTCTACGGCTGGGGCCACGTTCTGTATGCCTGCTACCCAACACACTCATGGGCGAGTGTGACTCCTCCCAGGTGCCTTCACATATGGTGCTTGTGTCAGGTCCAAGACAAATGGGGTCATAACCAAGTTCTCAGGGGTATGGAACAATTTCTGAGTGTGTATATCACTGTGTGTGTATCACATGTATATTCAACCATGGTCAGCAAGCCAGCCATCAAGGTACAAGCATTCCTCCTCAAAATTCTTGGTCTTGAACTTTACTATGAAAGTGAATTGAAAGTGGGAGTCATTCAGTCGTGTCTAGCTCTTTGTGACCATGAATGCAGCCTACCTAGCTCCTCTGTCCTTGGAATTCTCCAGTCAAGAATACTGGAGTGGGTAGCCATTCCCTTCTCCAGGGGAACTTCCTGACCCAGGGCTCGAACCCTGGTGCCCTGCATTGCAGGCATGATTCTTTACTATCTGAGCCAGCCACCAGGAATCCCTAGGTTTTCACAGTTGCCTACCTGGATCCCAAAGCTCCCAGGAAGACACTTTTATATGTGGATGGATGCCAAATTATTGACATTCATCGGGGATATATCTTATTTGATACTTCTCTGAAGTCACTCTAATTTTGTGTATTGTGCATGGTTAGTGAATATTCAAGCTTATTTTTATTTTCCAAAGATACCTTATTGTTTCAATATAATCTATAGAAAATTAGATCCTTTTTGTAATTCACATTTATTGAGATTGTGGTTCACATTCAAATAAGACATAAAAAAAGCACTTGGGAAAAAACAAGGTTAATCTAAATGATATATTTACTTTCTAGAATACATCTTTTCTCTCTTATTCTTTCTCTATTCCTCCCTATCTCTCCCTCCCATTTTCCCAACAAAGAAGTGTTTGATAGATAAATTAGATAATGCTTTTTTTTTTTTTGCATGAATGACTTGTTTGCACTGATACTCAATGATTGCATATTTATGTCAACACTTTCTGATTATGTTACATTTGTAAAATTTGAAATCACATACTCAACCCTCACTTCAGGAGATAACAAATGAAAAATGAGGCAAGGAAATGGGAAGGATGCTGTGCTGATTGCTTTCTAGAAGACTCAATTTGTAAACTAGTGGGAATGCATATCTTTCCCAGTTGACCTTTCTTGCTATACTTTCTGCACTCCTTTTCTTCTAACACAGAAATTATCATGGGGATTTGTGTGAGATTATTTGATTCTCAGAACTGCGTATGTTACTTTGTTGAATTTATAGCAGCTTCCCACAAAAATTTATTGGGACTTGTTAAATGCTCTGTGAAATGTCTCCACACTCTCACAGTAAATACTTTCCTCCATGTGCAGTTTCTTCTTTGATTAACTTTAATCGTGACACTTGGGTATTCCTAACAGTGATGTCAAGGAAGATGGGATCAGCCTTTCCTGGTGTTCTAGCTCCAGCAACATCCTTCCAGCTCCATCAACATCTTCCTATTGTGCTACCTACTATTCAGTGAATTATCAGCCATCTGCTATGGGCTTAGTGCTGTAATTTAAGTATTGTATCAGATGGGTACAAAGGGTAAGAAGATCGATGTTAAACTTTCTCTTCCTTGGCATGCCATTTAATTTGTTTGACATATTACACCTTGTAAGTTCTTGTGTGTCAACATACCCTCTCTACCCCAAATCTAACTTGCACAACACTCCACTCTATGGTATGTTGTTGATTTAAACCCTTGTCCCTTCCATAACTTGATACAGTGTTTGGGATGGACATATAGTTTCTAACTCACATATTGATTCAGATTGACAGCTAATGATAACTGACTGTATTAGAAAAATCCTGATGCCTTTCAGTTGCAACTCTTCAAACAGGGAAGATTTGATTTCTATTTTTGTTATCATTTCCTAGTATCATAAAAACTCTGCCTTACATACATACAACATTTTTCCATTCTTTGAAATATACTCTTTTAGCTATAATCAATCTAGATAGTATATTTAAAATCCACATTACAAGCAAGTTCATTAGTAACTTTGTTGTGTATCAGTACTAGGACTTATGGATGGCTGACTTTGAACTTCTTGAATCTTGGTTATTTTCCATTATAACATGTCAAGAAACAAGGGACCTTGATGAATTAGATTTACTAAACTGAGAACAGAAGGTGTCTTGTTTTCATTTGAACTTATACTTGAAAGTCTTTTAGTTTTCTAATAATTGAAGTTTTAATGGAATATATTAGAAAATTTGAGAAACACAGAAAACATTTTCAAATGGAAGAAAAGTGAGTTTTACCATTCTATTGTACTAAAAATTTTTGTATACATTGTTGCATTTTTGTTATATATTGTTCCTATAATGTAATTAAAATTATACTAAATAAATAATGCATATCCTATTTGTTTCACCTATAATTAAAACACAAACACTCTCTGATATTTGAAAACTATTAACAACATTATTTTTATGGGTTCATAATTTTTCATCAACTGAACATGTTTATTTTACTTAAGCATACCTAATACCATGTATTTTCATTAATTTCCAATATTTACTACAATTAACAATGCCTCCATAAATGAAGAAATGTGTTTTAGACTATTTTATTTTACTAGAAGTTAAATTCTCAGAGCAAAACAAAATTTATTTTAAGGTTATTACTAAACAACTTCTTTTTAAATAAACAAGGGAATATAACAGATACATCTATGAACTGTAGGTTTTCAACTTTATTTTCTTAAATACATGAGTCTTATGGGTGGTGGCAATGAAGATCCCATCTTGATAGGTTACAAGTTTTTAAGTGACTTTACATTGACCATGATTCTGGGTTAGATGCACATGTGGGATCTCTCTTCTGCAGGGAAGAGAAAAATAGAGAAGCATTTTTATTTTTATAAGGTAGTTGATCCAGTTTTAAAATGCAGCATCAAACTTCAGACTATATATTGTATAGTGTGCTAATTGAAATTCCTTCCAGAAAAAAAAAATGGAACTAAAAATTATGAATTTATTTCTTTAACTTTATAGTGCCAGAAAGTTAAGAGGAACTGAAAAGCCTCTCAATGAAAGTGAAAGAGGAGAGTGAAAAAGTTGGCTTAAAGCTCAACATTGAGAAAACGAAGATCATGGCATCCAGTCCCATCACTTCATGGGATATAAATGGGGAAACAGTGGAAACCGTGTCAGATTTTATTTTTGGAGGCTCCAAAATCACTGCAGATGGTGATTGCAGCCATGAAATTAAAAGATGCTTACTCTGTGGAAGGAAAGTTATAACCAACCTAGACAGCATATTGAAAAGCAGAGACATTACTCTGCCAACTAAGGTCCATCTAGTCAAGGC
Organism: Budorcas taxicolor; assembly: GCF_023091745.1. NCBI lineage: Eukaryota > Metazoa > Chordata > Mammalia > Artiodactyla > Bovidae > Budorcas > Budorcas taxicolor. The sequence continues at coordinate 110,740,248 of NC_068911.1, forward strand.
TATGGTTTTTCCAGTAGTCATGTATGGATGTGAGAGTTGGACTGTGAAGAAAGCTGAGCATCGAAGAATTGATGCTTTTGAACTGTGGTGTTGGAGAAGACTCTTGAGAGTCCCTTGGACTGCAAGGAGATCCAACCAGTCCATTCTAAAGGAGATCAGCCCTGAGTGTTCATTGGAAGGACTGATGCTAAAGCTGAAACTCCAATACTTTGGCCACTTCATGTGAAGAGTTGACTCATTGGAAAAGACTCTGATGCTGGGAGGGATTGGAGGCAGGAGGAAAAGGGGATGACAGAGGATGAGATGGCTGAATGGCATCACCGACTCAATGGATGTGAGTTTGAGTGAACTCCGGGAGTTGGTGATAGACAGGGAGGCTTGGCGTGCTGCAATTCATGGGGTCGCAAAGAGTAGGACATGACTGAGTAACTGAACTGAATTGATAGTCTATAAACATTAGGTTACAGTTGTAACTATGTATGCTTATTGGAAACTGACACAAAATTCAGTTTTTCAGCCTACTCTTCTAAGTTCCAAGTTGTGTAACCCTTCCCTTGATGGATGGCATTTGTAGCATGTTTATAACAAGGGTGACTTTTTACAGAAACTTTCAGTACATCAACAGTTTTGCCAAAGGCCTCTCCTCGTGTTTTGAAATTCAAATTATTTTCCTTTGAATTGTCTTTTCATAATTCCCCCATGTCAGGTTCCTGCTCTATTCTTGCTACCTGGTCTGGCTCTGTCAGAAAGTTTTTTGTCAATGGCCTTGCATGTGGTTCTTCAACATCACTTTTATAAAATCCTGGATCATTTCAGAAACGAGACGTTCCCTGATTCAACCCAGTTGCACTTGTATTTTAAACATCACACACACACAACAGAATGGAAAGAGATACATGTCAGTGAGAAGAAGGGGAAGTGTTTGAATAGGAATTGATTTGATAAATTTTCAGTTTAATTAGCTGTATTTTTGTCCTACAAATACTAACCAATATCATGACCTTAGGATTGAGGCTAATGAATGTTTGACTATAAAAGTCCACATGTGTGTTCTGGCCCTTATGTTCAATCTGCCCATCCAATCTAGTGTTGGAGTTTACATTTCGCAATCAGGAAATTCTTTACACTCACTATCAGGCTGAGCTCTATTGAAAACAATGATTCTCAATTGCCTTCACATTAATATCACATGAGGAGCATTTAAAACTGACCATGCTCAAACCATACTCAGATAAACCAAATTAGAATTTCTGGTGATAGAACCCAGTCATCAGAATTTTAAACGTACTTTTTAAAAGGGGAATATGAATATGTATTTCCCATCATCTATACTCTCAATTCCTAAGAATTCTGAATAACTATGTTTGGGTATTTGGTGCCTGGGAATCTGCATTTGAAAATAGTGCTTATATGATTGTGATACAAGTGGTATTCAAAAACATCTTTCGATAGTGCTGATCCACATAGTCAGATAGTGGTGTGTAAAGAGGTAGATTCATCTCATCTTGGAGATGACAATACTCGATTTTCAGTTAATATCTTCAAACACTTATTTTCAACTCTTCATAACACAATAATTACTTCTGTATTTAACAACTAAGACTACTTAACATACTACTTTACCTGTTTATTTGTAAGCATTATTAGTTATAAAGCATTTCATTTCAACCAATGAAATACTGGTGCATTGGTATGTGATTTTTATATATTGGTGCTTCTACAACTTGGTTGGGCATCCAGTAGTCTGAGCTTCTCACTAAAATTCTCTTTACGATTCTGATTCAATGAGGCCTAAGATTCAGCGTTTATAACAAGCTTCCAATTTTGGCAAATGCTGCTAAACTTTGGACTAAAATTTGAGTCAGTAGGCTTCAGGCTAATATATATATATATATATTCCTCAGAGGACCACAGGATGGATTATTCTCTTGAAACTGACCCTTTATAAATCTGCCTATAATTAAATGCAATTGAAAATATATTTTATACTATTCATTAATGATTTTCCATGGACAGAGCACTTTAAATATGAAATATCAAATACCTGACTTTATTTATTATACCTACTTAACTGAGGCTCAGAGAGAAAAATTACTTTGCCCAAGGCCACAGAGTGTGAATGAAGACCACCTTCCTTTGATCCAGAGTCTAGAATCTTATTGCTGAACAATGTCCTTCTCTGGCTCATCTGCTCCCTACCTCCTGAGTTTTTGTTTTTTATTTTTTTGTAATGATCAAAGATGAATATTAGAGCTTCATCATAAGCAATATATTGCACCTTGAAGATGGCTGTCCGTGCAAGACTGTTAATAATATCACACATTAGTTCAGTTCAGTTCAGTTCAGTTCATTTGCTCAGTTGTGTTCAACTCTTTGTGACCCTATGAACTGCAGCACGCCAGGCCTCCCTGTCTATCACCAACTCCCAGAGTCTACTCAAACTCATGCCCATCGAGTCGGTGATGCCATCCAACCATCTCATCCTCTGTTGTCCCCTTCTCCTCCTGCCCCCAATCCCTCCCAACATCAGGGTCTTTTCCAATGAGTCAACTCTTCGCATGAGGTGGCAGAGTATGGAGTTTCAGCTTTAGCATCAGTCCTTCCAATGAACACCCAGGCCTGATCTCCTTTAGGATGAACTGGTTGGACCTCCTTGCTATCCAAGGGACTCTCAGGAGTCTACAAAAGTATGATATTGGAGTGGGTAGTCATTCCCTTTCCATGGGATCTTCCCAATCCAGGGATCGAACCCAGGTCTCCTGCATTGCAGGTGGATTCTTTACCAGCTGAGCTACCAGGGAAGCCCCATAACACACATAAATACATAGTACATACAATTGTTATTGCACATTTGGGTAGTACCTCCCTCCTGTACTCAAGTCTTTTTATTCTTACTGGATTTGGAATTTTTATCAGGAATATGACATTGTATTATCACCTTTAGTTTTGGATGAAAAAATAGAAAAATTAGATGATTAGTTATTTGGATGCTAGAACGGATTTTACAGTATAGATCTAATGGAAAAAAATAGCTAATACAAATTGATCTCTTAGACTGTGCAATTTACTTCATGCATAGATTATCCCATTCAGTCCTCACAAGCTACACAATTCTCATCCACATTTTACAGATCCAGAAACTGAAAATCAAGGGTTAAAACCTTGTCTTCTGATAACAGCTGCTAAATGATGAAGGCAATGTTTGTCTTCTTAGTGAATCAATATAGTTAAAGGAATGTGGTATTTGTTTCTATATAAACTGCAGATAACAATTCAGAATGCATTAGATGAATTTGTAATATATTGTGCTAAGATAGATCTGTTTTTATTTCAGAACCAATGAAAGCATGTTTAATCTGATGATCACTGCAATAACTCTAGCCTAATTGAGATTCATGAGGCTGGTTATTTATGCGAGGAAGATAAAATAACATTTTTGCAAAAGGCACACCCAACCACCAGTATTTTTGTATGTGATTTATAAAGTGAAATCTTCCTAAAATGAAATATATGGAGTGTTTTATTTCTTGTATTTAACGTTTGTAATAAACCTTAACATGATAAATGAATAAGGTTATATTGACTAGGATTTAGCTGCAGTCAGTCTTCATTTTACTTTTTAAACTCTGATGCCTGAGAGTAGAAATTAAACAAATGGTTTAATCACACTTCCAATTGTACAATTCATTTTCAGTTCCAACTAGTAGCCATGAAGATTTAAATAAAAGAGCAGATATTTCAGCACATTTGCCATGTATTTCCAAAGGAGTTATGTTCCAACTATAGGAAAAGTTTGCAACTTTCCTATTTCTGGCTCACCTTCCTTCACCAACTAAAGACAGATTAGTTTACAAAGATCTGGCCTCCAGTATGTATGTTGGTGGATGGTACTTTATCTTCCCTTTTCCTCCTCCTCACTTTTGTTTCATTTCTGCTTGCATATTGAAATTATTATTTACAAAAGTTCTCTACTTGATATAAACCCTCAAGGGCAGTATCTTTTTTTAAGTATTTGAAACATTGGCATAACAAAATGATGAGCATTCAATAAGCTCAGTAAATATTGATGGAATTAAAAAGTATCAAATACTCATGCAGAACATTGATCGAATATTATTAACAAACTCTCTAATTTGAGCTAGGTACTTAGCTCAATAGTAAATAGTGAAAGGAATTTTTTTTTTTTTATTCTCTACTTTTGTTCTCAAATATCTCATCATGATGCTATGATTTCTAAAGAAATTAACTCTGCAGAATAAAAGTCATTTTAAGGTAATTCCTTGAATTTTTCTCTTGGATATATCTCTTTAAAAGGAGTCTTTTCTCAGCAGGTTGTTGCCAACTAGCAATCCATTTGTGTCCTCAATTTGAGACCTGCATTTGCTTTAGAGTACAGATTTTCTGAATAGCAGTGGCCATACTAATATTGTACACAGAGGTGGAATGTGGTTTTCAAACAAGGTCTGATTACACCCCAGTGGTTCATGAAACTCTAACGCAGGGCAATTGTTTCAAAACGTTTTATTTGTGAACACCTCAAATGAGATTTCTAAATTTTATTTGCTTAGAGGCCTGATTGAAATACAGGGAGGTGGAGCTGAGATCACTTGTTACAATGGGAAAACACACATTGGCTTATACTGCAGAGAACACTTCCTGGGAGAACCATAAAGGGTCTGTGGAATTATTCTTTCTCTACCTAGTATGCTAGTAGAATAATTGTTTTCTAAAAGACCCTACTGTTATTGCAATGGTGCTAACTGGTATTCTTTAGGTCTCTTTAGTTTATATTATAGTGTTTACTTAGGACTAAACATTAGAGGACTCTTGGGCCAGAGAAGCAATCCAGGATGTGAGTTGCCTGCATATTTTGTCTAGTTAGCTTTCTAGAGAGCTTTAAAAAAATAAAAATAAGGCTTATTCTATACTAGGAAGCATCTGTTTTTTGAAGAGCAAGGATCTGGAATGAAACCACAGCTACCCCATATACTAGATGTATGAAAGTGAAAGTGAAAGTTGCTCAGTTGTGTTCTACTTTTTGCGACCCCATGGACTATACATTCCATGGAATTCTGCAGACCAGAATACTGGAGTGGATAGCCTTTCCCTTCTCCAGGGATCTTCCCAACCCAGGGATCGAACCCAGGGCTCCTATATTGTAGGCAGATTCTTTACCAACTGAGCCATAAGGGAAGCCCAAAAATCCTGGAGTGGGTAGTCTATCCCTTCTCCAGTTGATCTTCCCAACCCAGGAATCCACCCGGGGTCTCCTGCATTGCAGGCAGATTCTTTATGAACTGAGCCATCAGGGAAGCCCATACTAGCTGTATGTCATTAGGTAATTTTTACAAACCCTTTGGACCTGTTTACCTATCTGTAAACTGGAGATAATAGTAGTTCATTAAGGGCTTATGAAGATTAAAAAATGTATACACTGAAAACAACCTACCCATACCTGACACACTGAAATAGTAATACACATAATTTATTCTTCTATGGCCAAACACTATATGCCATTGATGTGCATGCATGCTAAGTTGCTTCAGTCAATTCGACTCTTTGTGACCCCGTGGACTATTTCCTGCCAAGAACCTCTGTCCATAGGATATTCCAGGCAAGAATACTGGAGTGAGTTGCCATGCCCTCTTTCAGGGGATCTTCCTGATCCAGGGAGAGAACCACTGTCTTTTATGTCTCCTGCATTGGCAGGCAGGTTTTTTAAACACTGAGCAACCTGGGAAGCCCATTGGTGGTTTGGTATTAAGGGATATTTACTGCAACTCATTGCCAAAGTTAGATTAAATATAAAATCCTAAATGTTCCTACTACAGAAACCTTTTGCATCTTTTTAATTAAAAAATACTCAATTTTGACAGATATAAGTGATCAGGAATTTCTGGTGTATTTTAACACTTAGATTATAAATCAGGGGTAAGTGAACTTTGTGTATAAAGGACCACAGACAGAAAGTTATTTTGGACTTTGTGAGTCATATGGTCATGGACTCAATTACTCAACTCTGCCCTTATAATAGTATAAGAGCAGACTGCTGCTGCTGCTGCTAAGTCGCTTCAGTCGTGTTCGACTCTGTGAGACCCCATAGACGGCAGTCCACTAGGCTCTGCCATCCCTGGGATTTCTCCAGGCAAAAACACTGGAGTGGGTTGCCATTTCCTTCTCCATAAGAGCAAACCAGATACTACCTAAACAAATGAGCATAGCCTAAACTCCAAATTTGGCACATTACCCCTGCAATATATTAGGTAATAGAGGCAGTAATTATAGATTATTAGATAGTATTGCAAAAATGAAGACACTGTTTACCAATAGGTTGGTGAGGGTGTGTGTTTGTGTGTGTGTGTGTCTGTTTCATTTCTGAGAGTGTGGGAGTGAAGAAGAATAAGCTGTCAATCCCACTTCCAATGATGATTAAAAACAGGAGGAATTTAGATAAAGTATTATAAATTACTTGTTTGGAGATATGTCTGCTAGAATACAGTTTTAAGAAGAATTATGACATTTTATGATTCTCCAACTGATTACAAGAATGCTTCAAAATCTAATATTGTGCTTTCTTAAAATTTTTAAGAACTGAGAAGTCAAATCTCTGTCTATTGTAGTGTCTTTCATGGAGTAAGGGCTGGATATAGGAAAAAATTCTATGCTTCACAACACGATTCTTGAGAGGTACTTTATTTTAAAATGAGCAACTCTCTTAGGATATCTAAAATGGGGTATAATTGGTGGAAATCAATTTGCAGAGTCTTATGTAGAATACATCTGTTGGCATAAACAGGCTTTATATTTTCACAGATTTATCTCTTGAGGTTTCTGTATCTGAGGACATCTTCTAAATAATGTAACATCACTGTCCAGGCAAAAAAGAAAATATTATGAATAGCATCTGCATTTAAAACAAGGGAGAGTGCTAACATGCTGGTTTTAGTAAAAACGCATTTGATGTTTCTGCTGCTGATTTCCCCTCTGGGAAATTTGTGCAATATTATTTGTGATTTTTATGATTTTGTAATCACTCCATCCTATAGAGTCGGGTTTTCTTTTTTTTTGCTTTTTTGATATCTTAAATGTTTATTATCAAAGCACTGTATTCAAGTTTATAAACCTGGGTTCTGTATTTTAAGAACTGCAAGAGTAGACTGGAAATAATGAGTTCTCTCATTACTCTTGTTTCACATTGTTCATTTTGTCTTAGATATATAAATTTATTCTCTGAATTCTTGCTTTTTAAAAATTATGTTTTGCCTCTCTTTTTGAAAAATTTATTATACATCTCATCAAGCTGTATAAAAAGTGGTTTTTAATTTTTATTCAATAAATAAATGTGTGTTATAAAAATGAATAAAAATGTGTGTTAAAATGTTAGTGCAAATCTGCTATTTAGGGGTTATGTGTGTGTGTGCTGGTCGCTCAGTCATGTCCAACTCCTTGCCACCCCATAAACTACAGCCTGACAGGCTCTTCTGTCCATGGAATTCTCCAAGCAAGAAAACTGGGAGGTGGTAGCCATTCCTTTCTCTGTGGGATCTGCCTGACCCAGGGATCAAACCCAGGGCTCCTGGATTGCAGGCAGATTCTTTACTGTCTGAGCCACCAGGTAAATCCATTTAGAGGTTACATGAATGCAATGAAATAATTATCTGTAAGTATATAGTACGAAAGTATAACATACCAATGAATATAGTCCAGGGGAAAAAAAAAGCAAATTGACTTTTTTTAATCTCTTAAGTCCCTCCTCTTCAAGGTTATTTACATAGGTTATTCAAATTTACATTTGTGAACCATTCAATCCACCTACATTTTCATTAAGGGCTTCCCAGGTGGTGCAGTGATAAAGAACCCACCTGCAGCGTGGGAGACACAAGAGACAAAGGTTTGATCCCTGGGTTGGGAAGATCCCCTGGAGCAACCTGTTCCAGTATTCTTGCCTGGAAAATTCCATGGACAGAGGAGCCTGGCAGGCTATAGTCCGTTGGGTAGCAAAGAGTTAAACACTACTGAGTGACTGAGCACACACACACATTTTTGTTAAACTAAAATTATTGTCCACACATTGTCTTTGGCCTTAGAGAAAGTCAAATATGACTAAGACATGGTCCTGGCATTAGAAGAACTTACTAGGAGAGGAGATGAATTTTGACTACTATTAATACATAGTAGTACTCTTGCCTGGAAACTCCCATGGACGGAGGAGCCTGGTAGGCTGCAGTCCATGGGGTCACTAAGAGTCAGACACGACTGAGAGACTTCACTTTCACTTTTCACTTTCTTGCATTGGAGAAGGAAATGGCAACCCACTCCGGTGTTCTTGCCTGGAGAATCCCAGGGATGGGGAAGCCTGGTGGGCTGCCATCTATGGGGTCGCACAGAGTCAGACACGACTGAAGTGACTTAGCAGCAGCAGCAGGGGCTTCCCAGGTGGTGCTACTGATAAACACCCTGCCTGCCAATGCAGGAGACAAAAGAAATGCAAGTTTGATGCCTAGGTCAGGAAGATCCCCTGGCAGAGGGCGTGGCAACCCATTCTAGTATTCTTGCCTGGAGAATCGTATGGACAGAGGAGCCTGGCGGGCTTCAGTCCATAGTGTCTCAAAGAGTCAGACATGACTAAAGCAATTTAACAGCAGCAATAGCAATACATGGTAGAGTCTTTTCATATAAGAAGCTAGTCCATGTTTTCTGATTCTAGGACTCAGTCTCTTTCCATATTGTTACATTGTTCCATAAGTTAAATTCCATATTGTTCTATACTTAGATCATAATATTTGTTATAAATCAAGCTATTTCTCTCCCAAATGCCCATCCCAACCCTGCCCAAATTATTTCAGTCCTACCTGAATTATTTTGATCCTACTCAATTTATAACTCCCAGTTTAAATATTTCTAAAATATTTCTTCTCAGAAGTCTTTATCAAAGGTTCAGTCAAATCTGCCAGCCATGTTGCTTTCTTTGAATTTCTCAGATACAGCTTAAAAAAAAAATCATTATGCTGCCTAGTGCAGTCCATTGCTAGTTTAAAGTATGGATACCAACTACCTTACCTACAGTTCTAATTTATTTTGATTCTTCCCACTAAGACTCTGGGGCTTCCCTGGTGGCTCAGATGGTAAAGCATCTGCCTGCAATGCAGGAGACCTGGGTTCAATCCCTGGGTCAGGAAAATCTCCTGGAGAAGGAAATGGCAGCCCACTTCAGCATTCTTGCCTGGAGAATCCCATGGTCAGAGGAGCCTGATAAGTTACAGTCCATGGGGTCACAAAAAGTCGGACACAACTAAGAGACTTCACTTCACTAAGGCTCTGACATTAGTAGGAATTTGGTCACTCTGTAATGGTTTTCAAATTCTATTTGTTTTTGCTTATGGGTATGGTAACATCTTTTCCTCTGATGCCCTACTCTTAAAATATTGTTAATCATCTATTTCATGGAGATCAGATGGAGTCCTAAACTTATATGAGGAACAAAACAACAATTATTTTCCAATAGTTCACCCAATAATACCCAGTTCAGAGATGTTTATTGCTCTAGTTACATTCTGATTTTTAAAAGGTTCTTTGCAATATTTAGCACTCCCCTCTACACCAATAATAAATGGAGGCTTTGTGTGGACTGACTCAGTTATGCAACATTAGGGAATATCTGTGCATTAACAAAAAATAAATACTTTGAAAGAATGCATTTTATGAAGTCTATAGTAGATTAGAGTAGAGTGAGTGTGACTTGATGTTAGAGTTTTAAAATTGCTTTGGGAAGAGGACAGCCTGTTTTTATTTCTTTGTCATCTAACACTGTTATTATGTGAGAAAATTAATTTGCTGTATTTTATGTTCCTGTTATAATCTATACTGTGTGACAGAGCTGTGGCATTCTCTTGTAATGATAAGGAGAGATAAATAGCACTACAGTGCTTAGGGAAGATGACTTTATTTCCAGCTGTGGACAGCCTGGGAAATTTAGCAAATGGTTGATCTGGTTTTTGAGTGGTGACAAGCTTAGAAGAGGTGAATTAAAGCATTATCAATTGTCCAGTCCCATTTCTTCAGTGAACACACTGAAAACTAAGGCTCAAGTCCTAGACCTAATTGTACTCATTTCCAGAATGGTTAACTTGACATTATTTCCTAGAACAATCAACAGGACTCAGACTGTTCTCTCTCTCTCTCTCTCTCTCTCTCTCTCTCTCTCTCTGTCTCTCTCTCTCTGCTTTCTTTTTCTCTCTTTCACTCTCATTCTTACTGTCTTTCCTTCTCTCTCTCTAAAGAGTGAGATTCCTTCAGAAGTGTTCTTCCATCAAGCCAAATCCAAATCATTCTTCATCTTCAAACCAGGATTTACATTTTAAGAATTCAGGTACCAGCTGGAGCTTGGAAACATGGTTTTGAGAGACTCCAATGCTGAGATGCTATGGTTCCATTATCTTTTAGTTTATCTTAATCTTGATCATTTTTGTCTTTTAAATTCAATAATACTTCCAGTATGCCATAGTCACTATCAACTGTTTAATTGTAAACCATTATTTTCTTGTGCTTTGCTTTAGCTTAGTCCCAGATATTTAACAAACAGCCAATTCTAAATGACAGTTGTCAGCTTATTACTATTATATTATTGTTAGGTTTTCAAATAGTATTAGATAAGCCCTTAAAATTAGGTATCCTTTTTGTCTTACTTTTTTAAGATAAAAACTTATGTAGGTGTTTAATTTGGGTCACTCTAGCCTGCCTTATGATACCATCTTCCCAGGGGATAGTTAAATGGATGGAGGGATATATAGACAGATAGATAGATATTAATAATTAGATAGATCTTGTAGAAATTCCTGAAGTGCAAAAAGTACTGTGCTCAGTTGCGTCTGTCATGTCTGATTATTTTTGACTCTATGGACTGTAACCTGCCAGGCTCCTCTGTCTAAGGGATTCTCCAAACAAGAATACTAGAATGGGTTGCTGTGCCCTCCTTCAGGGGATATTCCCGACCCAAGAATCAAACCTTCATTTCTTATGTTTCCTGCATTTGCAGGTAGGTTCTGTACCATTGGTGCCACCTGGAGAACCTGGATATGCTGTGCCCTACCTCTATCTATTCAAGCTTGTAGTAAAACCATCTTCACTGTCCAGACTATGTAAACTAATCTCAATCTTTTAATCAAGTTTTCCATTTGGTAAGCTAAAAGACCCCTTTATCTAAGATTTTGTTAAAACACTATAATAACTAACACTTTTTGGTAGCTAACTTATTGAGTGTATCTTATGGACTGAAAATGCTGATAAGCACAATTATATATTCTCTTTATCCTCAAATCTCAAATGCTCTTTATTGAGGTACAATATTTTTTCCCATTTGTTAGATGAGGAAACTGAGATTTTGAAATATTAAAATGTGACTCAGTGGGACCCCATGGACTATACAGTCCATGGTATTCTCCAAGCCAGAATACTAAAGTGGGTAGCCTTTCCTTTCTCCAGGGGATCTTCCCAACCCAGATATCGAACCCAGGTCTCTGTCATTGCAGGAGGATCCTTTACCAGCTGAGCTACAAGGGAAGCCCAGGAATACTGGAGTGGGTAGCTTCTCCCTTCTCCAGTGGATCTTCCCAACCCAGGAATCCAACTGGGGTCTCCTACATTGCAGGTGGATAATTTACCAACTGTGCTATGAGGGAAGCCTGTAATATAGTCTCCCTATCTTATTTTCTCCTTTACTTCTTTTGTTTCATCTATTCAACAAATACTTATTTAGTCCCTATCATGGACCAGGTACTGTGCTAAACACTAGGAATATAGGAGTGGGCAAAAAACAGAAGCGATTCCTATTTTCATAGAGCCATTTAACAAGCAATGATGGAATTAAAATCCTTACCCAGGTCTGCCGCAGTCCAGAACTCTTCAACTTCAATACTCAGTGTGTCCCTTTTTCATTTTTTTTCCCTTCGGCATCACAAAAATGAATTAGGGACAATGAGTATAAGTTCTAACACAGTGTCTGGTTTACTGACTTCTTTCTGCTCTCTGATGACAATGAAACTCTTCTTCTGTCCTGCACTTCCTGCCCCTGCCCCTGGCCTGCAAAAAATCCAGAACATCAACCCATTGTAGTAGTGACAGCCTATCTTTCAAAATTTCTCTCCTAGAGCTCACATATCTTCTCACTTTTCAAAGTCCCCTCTTCAAAGCCACCATCTAAGTAAGAGGTGACCAGTGCCTGATTCTATATCATGGCAAAAATACAAAATTTATTGGTATAGTACATAGAAAGACCAAAGCTATGTGTAGCCTGTGATGATGGATTCAAGGGTTCAGCTGCCCCAGACCTTTCCTGGCAGGGAGAATCCATCCTTGTCTCAGAATCCCGTGAGCCATCCATAACAGTCCAGGTAGGGAAGATTTTTCTTAGCTATTTCCAGCCTAGATTGACTTTAATGGATTTTATTTTTCAGTTGACTCTAAGTCAAGCCCCATAGGAGTTGGAAGTCAAGTGGCCCCTCCTGTCAGTTACTTAGAATGAGAACTTTCTCTTTCACCCTCTGACCACTTTACCAGGAAGGGAAATTAAACGATCTGATTTCACTCTGCGTCTACTTCACTGTGGCTCCCAGTGGAACATGTTTCTGTGACATTCAAAGGTTAGAAAGAAGTGGATCCTGCAGTTCAGAGGGAAGTAGAAAAGGCAGAGGCAAAGGCAAAGACAAAAGGGGGAAGACAGGATGAGGTTAGCACATGAAAGTGTCTTCTTTCTCTCTTGGGCTGGGTTCACAATGCAGACACACCAGGGTGGCTGTCTTCTTCACTACTTTGTTAAAAGTCTCTGATTGGGTTAGAAACTCGACTGTACTAAGAGACATCAAACATCCAGCAAGTCTTTGGTCTTACTCAACAGTTGGGTCCCATGTTTCTGTTCTCCCATTCACCACATTTTGCCAGAGAAATCTAGTTTGCTTCTAGCACTCAGTTACCTATTCCACAAAGAAAAGAGGTCGGTGGATGAAAAACTATACTCGGTTTTAGTACAGGAAAGCAGAGAACCTACTCTCTCTTTTATTATGAGACACCTGTGCTGGCATATTTAATTCATGTGCATAGGTGTGTTTTTTTTTATTAATTTCTGTTTTCATCATATTGAATATCGTGTTTGTAAAGCTGAGCAGATTCTGCTTAAAGAAGTCCACAGAAACCCATTAAATGACCATGGTTAACTGTCACTGAATTCTTAACTGTTCAGTGAACATCTTCTAACTAAAAAGTATGTATCTGCCTAGGTCAATAAGAATTTTTCACTGGTTGAATTGAAAGAGCATATTTTATTTTTGTTTTTACATGAATTTTCTGCCTGGTCTGCCAGATCAGTATTCCCTTTTTCAGTTATCTTCATTTTCCTCCTTCTAAATCTCTTATTACCCTTTCTCAAACTCTCTCTTGGATCTCTCATCCTCTGTTTAGTTCTGAAGTATTATTATCCACTAACTTCCTTCTTCACATTCCCCTTATTATCTCTTGACTCTGCCTATCTGCCTGCTGATTTCCCCAGTCTCGTATCTTACAAGATAAAATCAAGATTTGAATGCTAAGCCATTTCCTGTGCTGCCATAACTTTATTTACCCAAAATTGCTGCCTGGTCACTGCTCTCTTAGGTTCCTCCTGTCCCTGTTTTGCTAATAATTAACGGTTAACTTTTGGCTTTAAAAATAAAACATAAAACTAAGATTTATTTTTCACCAATAGAAGTTTCACTCTTTAGGCTGGTACTGCTGCTGCTGCTAAGTCACTTCAGTCGTGTCCGACTCTGTGCGACCCCATAGACGGCAGCCCACCAGACTCCCCCGTCCCTGGGATTCTCCAGGCAAGAACACTGGAGTGGGTTGCCATTTCCTTCTCCAAAGCATGAAAGTGAAAAGTAAAAGTGAAGTCGCTCAGTCGTGTCCGACTCTTCGCGACCCCATGGACTGCAGCCCACCAGGCTCCTCTGTCCATGGGATTGTCCAGGCAAGAGTACTAGAGTGAGGTGTCATTGCCTTCTCCTAGGCTGGTACTAATGGCTCCCAAATTCTATCTCTCAACCATGAGACAATTCTTTGGAACTCTGGACTACCTATCTGCTTGCTAGGATTTCCCATTGGAAAGCTATGGTTTTCCCAGTAGGCATGCATAGATGTGAGGGTTGGACCATAAGGAAGGCTAAGTGCTGAAGAATCAGTGCTTTCGAACTGGGGTGCTGGAAAAGACTCTTGAGAGTCCCTTGGACTGCAAGGATATCAAACCAGTCAATCTTAAAGGAAATCAACCCTGAATATTTATTGGAAGGACTGACACTGAAGCTGAAGCTCCAATAATTTGGCTGCCTGATGTGAAGAGCCAACTCATTGGGAAAAAAAACCCTGATGATGGGAAAGACTGAAGGCAGGAGGAGAAGGGGGTGACAGAGGATGAGATGGTTGGATGATATTACTGATTCAATGAGCATGAATTTGAGCAAGCTTCAGGAGATGGTGAAGAACAGGGAAGTCTGGTCTGCTGCATTCCACGAGCTGGCAAAGAGTCAGACACAGCTGAGTGACTGAACAGCAATAAAATCAAATGTGCAAAATTAAACCCATCGTTTCTTCTATGAAGACATGCAATTTCTTACTCATTCAAAATCCTAGATTTTGATGAAAGTGATAGTGTTTGTTGCTCAGTGGTGTCTGACTCTTTGCAACTCCATGGGACTGTAGCCTGCCAGGCTTCTCTATCCGTAGAATTCTCCAGACAAGAACACTAGAGTGGGTAGCAATTCCCTTCTCCATGGGATCTTCCCAACCCAGGGATTGAACCCATATCTCCTGCATTGGATGCAGATTCTTTCCCTGAACGATCAGGGAACTAGATTTGGGTAGTAAGGCAGAATTAATGATTGGCCTGAACCCAGTAGGAATCCCTGAGAACTGGCAATTTCAGCTGAAGGAACTATAGTCTCTTTCAGATAAAGCATATGACAAAATGTTATAACTTCCTCATTATCACCCCATTTCACCTCCAACCACTGCATTCTTCTGGTTGTTGTCATGTCCCAAACATCTGCCACTCCTTTGGAGTGGTCTCTGCAGCACCCGTACTAGCTGTTCTACAACCGCACCTGGGAATTTGCAGTCTCTCATCTTCACAGAATGTCCTTTCTTCTCTTGTCTATTTATTCTAATCTGTCACAACTTCAAATTCCAGTTAAAGTATTTTTCGACAATAAAACTTTTTTTTTTTCTAAATCTGCCTAAAGAGTTCTTTTCTCTCCTTGAACACCCGAAGATGATAAATTTAGTACTTTATCATACAGTATTTTATGCAACCCTCTGTTCCTATGGATGAGTCATATCACCTCAAAGAAATTCAGAGGAAAAACCACATTATGTAATTCTATTTTATTTTCAACAGAACCCAGTTTAAGGTTCAATTGTAATTCTCTCATTCCATGTTTATCCATCTGTCAGGAATCGTTTATTGTATACATATTATTTTCCTGATATTATAAGAAGACTTTGTTATAGAAATATTAGAAACATGATACTCAAACTCGGGGTGATTACAGTTTAGTGGGTGTGATTGAGAATGGACTGGGAAAATATAATGAAACAAAAATGCTGGCTGTATTCACAGACCACTAAGAGAATCCTGAGGTGCCTATATAAATGAGAAAGGAAGATCTTGGAAGGCTTTGTAGAAGAGGCGGTATTTGATCTAGAATGTAAAAGGCTAATAGGCGCTAGTCAAGTGAGAAGACGGTGGGTGGGACCCAGTATGCAGAAAGTCACAGAGGCACACTGCATTAAAAGATCTACGCACAGTTTCGCAGAATCAGAGTGATGTGTCTCCTCTACTTTTTCTACCTCAATGCACCTGAGGATTAGAAATTAGATTCCCTTTTGCTGCCCCGTGCGATGACTCACACGGTACTGATTCATCTAAGAGAGGCAGAGAAAGCTATAACCTTTTGCAGGAAATAAAACAAAATCATCAAGGCTGTGCTTGGTTGAAAAAGCCTCCTGGGGGTTCCAGCGCTTGATCCTAGGAAATACTGCTTTCCCCTTCTACTTGAGAACCACGAGGCTAAATGACTGGATTGGTGAGTAAAGTTGGGGGAAAATGTTGGACTTATGATGAGCTGCTCATATTCTGGGCACAGAAAGTGAACAAGCTCTAGTCTCTCCGTCTGAATAATTCACAGTCCAGGTGAACTGACAAGTGCATATGGAAAGATAGGACATGTGACAGAACTGGGCACAGGGTGTTAAGGGTCAAACAGGATAAATCACATAAGGCTTCCAAGAGGCAGTCATGCCTAGGCTGAGTTTAACAAAGGATGCTATACCATTATCAACAGAAGTAAAGAAAGAGGATCCTAGGAGGACATGTGTTCTTCTTTAGCTACATCAGAAACCTAGATGGTCTTTGAATCACCAAAAACATATTCTGGATTTCCTTCCCATTTATGCCATTGCAGAGCGCTGAGTATAGTTCCCTGTGCTGTATGTTAGGTTCTCATTAGTTGTCTGTTTTATGAAAGTGTGAAAGTATTAGGCTCAGTCGTGTCTGACTCCCTGCGACCCCATGGACTCTAGCCCACCAGGCTAAGGCTCCTCTGTCTATGGAATTCTTCAGGCAAGAATACTGGAGTGGGTAGCCATTCACTTTTCCAGGGTATCTTCCCAACCTAGGGATCAAACCCCAGGTCCTTTGCATTGCAGGCAGATTCATTACCATCTGAGCCACCAGCCCCTATATACATGCCAATCCCAATAAATGCAAAAAAGAGGGGATATATGTATTGTTGTTTAGTTGCTAAGTTGCATCCACTTTTTGCGACCACATGGTTTGTAGCCCACCAGGCTCCTCTTTTCATGGTGTTTCCCAGGCAAGAACACTGAAGTGGATTGCCATTTCCTTCTCCAGGGGATCCTCCCAGCCCAGGGACTGAATCCATGTCTCCTGCATTGGCAGATGGATTCTTCACCACTGAGCCACCAGGGAAGCCCTGATATATGTATACAGTTGATTCACTCTGCTGCACAGAAGAAACTGATGCAACATTGTAAAGCAACTCAATTACAATAGAAAATAATTTAAAAAAAAAAAGGAGACATATTCTGATAAGTTAAATTCAGAATTTCTTTGCTGAAAAACCTGAAGCCATCAATTCAACTCTTGTCTTATCCTAGTTGATTTGCTAAACTATGTATGTATGTTAAATATAGTTTTGAAAAAAACTGAGGGAGGCTAAGAAAGCTACAGGGTGTCTGATGGGAATAGAAAGGAATAAAGATCATGTCTGGGATTTTGGATGTTTCTTAAATTGAAGTTTTTTTTTTACACCTCATAATTTTGACTTGGACCAGCCTTACCTTTGGTTAAAATAGAAACAGTGACTGAAAGGGATATCTCATAATATTATCAGCCTGGAGTGCCTATGTTTGATATAGATGATCTAATTATCTTTAGCAAAGAGTAGTACTGTAAGAGTAAGGACTCTGGGTAAATCGGTTGTTGGTGGTGATGGGGTAGAGTACAGGCTTTGGGGAAGTGTTGAAGAAAGAGGATGTCCTGGCCAGCCAGGAATAGGCAGTGATATTGATCACCTGGGACCAGGATAAAAGAGAAGTGAATTAAGCAAAATTTACCGTCATCTACCTTAGTGTTCCAGAGAATTGACACTAAGACACGGACAAAAGTAAGTAGGTGTGAAAAACTGGGTGATTATTTACATGTGCCATGTGCAGGCCTGAATTTTTAAAGGAATGGGGAATAGTGAGCAGTCAGGAAGTGCAAAAATAGCTCAGATTTTTTTTTTTTTTTAATATTGGACATCCTGGATCATATTGGAATCCCATAGTAACAATCAGGAAGAGTTAACTTAGTTTCATAACAGATGTCGTTGATTTCAAAACTATATTGTTTCAACCCTCCTGCAGCATGTTGAAATTTAGAAACTTTCTTGCATTTTTGCATTGTTTATAAGTCAATATTTGGATGGGTTTATTTTCTGCTGCTGCTGCTGCTTCTGCATCATTTCAGTCCTGTCCGACTCTGTGCGACCCCACAGACGGCAGCCCACCAGGCTCCCCCGTCCCTGGGATTCTCCAGGCAAGAACACTGGAGTGGGTTGCCATTTCCTTCTCCAATGCATGAAAGTGAAAAGTGAAAGTGAAGTCGCTCAGTCGTGTCCGACTCTTCGCGACCTCATGGACTGCAGGCTGCCAGGCTCCTCCACCATGGGATTTTCCAGGCAAGAGTACTGGAGTGGGGTGCCATCGCCTTTTCTGGGTTTATTTTCTATTAGCATCTTAATATGTAAAATATTTATATTACATATTTGTAATGGGATGGCATTTATGTAGAACGTATCTGTCCTCCTGTAAATTTACCTAACTTTCCCATAAATGAGGATGCCTCCTCCCAAAATGTCATTAACATTCCAGGGTAATACTTATTCCTCAGTCCATCTTCGTTTTGGGGATATTTTGTTTGTTTATTTCCTTTTCTAAATTTTTTTAGTGTGGTTTTTTCAACTCCTGAGTTATCTTCATATTTTTCAGGAGATCTTTTATAATTTATATGCAAAACTACTTCCAATGCTTATAGATAATGTTTTTTCCTTCAGCATCAGTTTACTTATTCATTTAGTTTTTAAAAGTTGTATACGATTTTTAAAGGTTACTTTTCATTAACAGTTATTACAAAATATTGACCGTATTCCCTGTGTTGTACAACACATCCTTGAAGCTTATGTTAAACTCAGTAGTTTGTGCCTCCCACTTCCCCACTCCTATAGTGCCACTGGTAACACCTAGTTTGTTCTCTATATCTGTGAGTCTGCTTCTTATTGTAATATTTCATAGATAACATTTAAAGAAATGTTAAATGTTAAAATTATAACATTTACCACATTGTTTAGAAATTCTGAGTGTGTTTGTATTCCTATATGTGTGTCTAGGTATGATAAAGTCAAGAAAATTATGTTCTAAAATAAAGGCAATATTATTATTATTATATTAAATTATTAACTATTTTTTGGTCTTCCTCTCAGTGCTGAGTTCAATAAAGGAGTATTAGAAGCATTTCAAGCAATGAAACAAGCATTTTGTAGTTAGAAACTTAAATCCTAGCATTGCCACTGACAATCTGTGCAACTTTGGGAAAATTCCCTAACTGTCTTTGAACTTAGCTTGTTAATTTTTAAAATGAGAATAATAAAAGCACCTTCCTCTTAGGAAGATTTGAGCATTAAGAGAATTATGAATATAAAACACATCACGGGGCCAAACACATGGTATGACTTCAAGGAATATTATTTCATTGATTATAAGCCACATATTTTCTCCCTATATTTTAATATCTTTGTAGATGAGGAATGTCTTACCATTTTTGGTGTCTTGTAGTTAATTTTGGGCCTGCCTGGTAGCTCAGTGGTAAAGAATCCACCTGCTAATGCAGGACATGTGGGTTCAATCCCTGGGTCAGGAAGACTCCCTGGAGAAGGAAATGGTAACCCACTCCAGTATTCTTGCCTGGAAATTCCATGTATGGATGAGCCTGATGGGCTATACTTCATGGGTTCACAAAAGAATCAATCACGACTCAGCGACTAAACAACAACAATAGCTAATCGTACAGTTGATGAATCATAGTTTGATCATTTAAATACGTGATTAATGTTTGAAACAAAACATTTAGTTAAAAATTTTAGAAATATGAACACTATGGAGTTAAATACCAACTATCACATTGGGTATAATTTGCAGTAAAGAATAACATGAGAAGTTTGCAAATTCGGATGAAATGAATACATCTTCTCTCCACTTTGAGTTTATTCATTTATTTATTCCACAAACATTTCTTTGTTGAATTGATAACCATATGCCAGGTTTTGTGTAGGTTAAACAACTAAAAGATTAGTGAAACATAATCTTTCTATTCAAAGATCTAACAGATGTCTCATGGAAGTCAGCAAAACTACATAAATACAGTATCAGATATAATTGCCTAAGCTGAGTTTACATAGCAAAAGGATCTAAGTCATAGGGGAGGAGAGGAAGAGGAAACACATAATAGCAGATGTGATTCCTGAATTCTTAATAGGCTTAATACTATTAAGCCTATTAATACTACTTACTATTCTTAATAGTAGAGAATAGTAAGTAGAGAATATGGCAAGAGAGAGGAAAAAAAAACTTCAAAGATCCATTTTATTTTGCTATTTCTTGGTGTCACATTATATTGTAAGCCACCGTGTTGTTATGAAGAAAGACAACTAGAAAAACCACTCTAGACAACTTAATATTTCCAAAATGTTGACTCAGGAATATTATTTTTCTTGATAATTATATTTATTCACTATGGCCTTCATCTCCCCTATGACCTACTACTTACTATTCTTAATAGTAGAACAGGTCAGACAAAAGATGAGGGGAGTATATTCTAGGATGAGGAAACATTAAAAGGAACTTGAAGGAGGAAGAGAAAGTGGTCTTTCTGGCTCAGGAAACTACATGATGTTTAACTTCAAAGAAGTGTTTGAGTGAGGAACAAAAATCAGAGTGAGAAAGGAAGAAGACTGAACTCACTCATGAGAACCCTGCATAATTATACAGATGTACTGGGACTCAGGATTTCAATGTAAATATTTTGGGTTTCAACAGCAAAGGTGATATAATCATAGTTTTATTTCTAAAATATTTCTCAGAATGTATTAAAGTTGACAAAGTTGAAGACATGTAGAATAGTTAGGAACTTACTGGAATAATTTTTAGTACTGGTATTGGGGATCCAGTAGGATGAGGAGATTTGAGAGATCATTAAAGGAGATGGAAACTATGGGAATTAGTGATTAATTGATTGTGAAATAAACACAGAAGTCAAGTTTGGATGAACACATTTCAGTTCTTTGGACTAGTTTATACACCCTTTGTATGAGTAATGGTGATGAGTTCAAAATGAACATTTGGTAAACAATTGTACCTTGACTGATGATTCATTTCTCTAGAAATTCTTTATGTATTTCATAGATAGAAGGCCATAGTGAATAAATATAATTATCAAGAAAAATAATATTCCTGAGTCAACATTTTGGAAATATTAAGTTGTCTAGAGTGGTTTTTCTAGTTGTCTTTCTTCATAACAACACGGTGGCTTACAATATAATGTGACACCAAGAAATAGCAAAATAAAATGGATCTTTGAAGTTTTTTTTTCCTCTCTCTTGCCATATTCTCAATAGCATTTCTCTGATTTAATTCTTTGATGGTTCCAGGGAGAATTACATTTCAAATTCCATAATTGCACAGGAGAATTGGAGTCTTGTAAAAATGTAGAGTATTCTATTGAAAGGCAGGTTTTATTATCAGCTGAATTGTGATGCACCCAAAGACATAGTTTAAAGCATTGTAAAAGAACTGTTTTTAATATGACTACTTTCCCTTGAAAACATGTAGCACTCCCTTATTTAATGTGACCATATTAACGCCTATTGACTACGTATTTGTTGAAAGTCTTATAGTATGGTATTTAGGGTATTGAACTAGTAGAAAATATACATGAACTTTATCAATTTTCATTTTCTTTTTAAAAACCATGAAAAATATTGTGATATTTTATGACATTTGATAGGTATTTAAAATTTATTATTGTGGCTGTTCAGTGAACCATCAAATACAAGTGTAACAGGATGACTGTGCTTCCATGATGAGAAATGGATATCAGAAGCAATGAAATCTGCATCCTATAATATGTGCCCATTTTCCATCAATGTCTTGCTTCTGACTCTCTGCCAAGCTCATTATCCCCTCTGTGTCCAAATTTGCCCATATGAAAATCTAGGACAAAAGGAAAAATAAATTAATACTGGCCTCCAAAATGATCTGAAATTTAGGTGTGGAAGATCTTATACCATTTTAAAGGCTGGTTTTTTAACTGCTGTCCTCATACACTAACTACACTGTTCTGTGGGAGGGTAGCTGAGAGACTGATGAAACAGTCCTTTTCACACCTTTCATCCATAAAGAAGGTTCTTTTATTTGCAGCTGAAGCTATTATATCTTGAGCCTATGGCTGTTTGGCACTTTTAACGATGGAAATTTTAAAAGAGAAATAGCAAGTAATGTCCTCTGGGAATGTTATTTTATTACTATATCTCTTTTATCATTTAGAAAACTAGATATAATAGGAAACCTTCAGTCAAACAGTTTGTTGTGTGGCTGGTTGGCAAAGAATCAAATAACAGGTACTGAAAAAAAAATGCTTAACTTACCTAAGTTGTGTGTGTGTTTGTATGAGGGAGCCACAAGCCAAGTTGAAGGGGTGAATACAAACATCATCAGAGGAGAGGCAAAAGTCATCTGGTGTGAAAAGCAGTGTGGTGTCATAAGGGGCTTTGGAATGTAGCAAGCCAGGGTTTGGACTGTGGTTCTTCCAGTGTTTTATTAATTTATAAGTGTTAATTTCTTCTATGAAAAAAATACATGCTTATACTAATAGACTCACAGGGTCACTGCAAACGCCATTATTTCATTCTTTCATGGCTGAATAATATTCCACTGCATATACGTACCACATCTTCTCTACCTATTCCTCCAGTGATGGACATCTATGCTTCCATGCCCTGGCTGTTGTCCTGTATTGTATTCATTGCTGCATTGAACACTGAAATGCATATATCCTATTGAGTTATGATTTTCTCCAGATATGCCCAGGAATGGGGTTGCTGGATCATATGGTAGCTAAATCTTTAGTTTTTTTAAGGAACCTCCATACTCTTCTCCATAGTGGCTGTACCAATTTGCATTCCTACCAACAGTATAGGAGGGTTCCCTTTCCTTTACATCTTCTCCAGTATTTATTGTTGTAGATATTTTGATGATGGCCATTCTAACCAGTGTGAGGGGCCACCTTTTTCTTTTAGACACTTTGGTACTTTAGGGGTTCTTTTACTTTCTTTTTTTGGTCCAGATAGGCAATCCATACATATATGAGTTGTGACAGCTTTCTCTCTCTCTCCCTTCCTCCATATATATATATATATACACACACACACATACATACACACATATACATATATATACCTACATACAGATACACATAAATTGTAGTCCCCCCTTAGCCCCTGTTTGCATTCTGTAGTTTCAGTTATGTGAGGTCAACCACAATTTGAAAATATTAAATGGAAAATTCCAGAAATAATTCATAAATTTAAATTTTGTACCATTCTGAATAGTGTGATGAGAAATTTCACCGATTCACTCTTCTCTGTCCTGCTTGGAATCCCTAACCACTGACATAATCTGCCTTTGACATTTGACCATTGACATCCTCATGCCTGGATGGTCTGGGATCACCTGAAGTAGATGATCCATCTGACTGTTATCAGAAGTTCAATCGTAGCCTAAGGCTATGTCAAGTACCTCTCATTCACCTCACTTCATCTCATCACGCAGGCGTTTTATCATCTCGAATAATCACAAGATGAAGACAGATGAATACAGCTCAAGTTATTTTCTGTGTGAGAGAGAGACCACATTTATACAACTTTTATTGCCGTATACTGTTAAAATATTTCATTTTATTATCAGTTATTGTTGTTAATTTCTTACTGTGCCTAATTTATAAATTAAACTTTATCATAGGTATGCATGTATATATGAAAATAGATAGTATACATAGGGTTTGGTACTATCCTTGGTTTCAGGCATCCACTGAGGGTCTTGGAATATATCCCCTGTATATAAGAGGAGAGGACTTCCTCCGTGGCTCAGTGGTAAAGAATCCACTTGCCAATACAAGAGACTCAAAGAGACTTGAGTTTGATTCCTGGGTCCAGAAGATTCCCTGAAGTAGGAAATAGCAACCTGCTCCAGTATTCTTGTCTGGAAAATTCCATAGACAGAGGAGCCTGGTGGCTTACAGGCCATGGGGTCACAAAGAGTTAGACATGACTGAGCAACTGAGCACACACACATATAACGGGAGACTAGTACTCTTGCCTGGAAAATCCCATGGATGGAGGAGCCTGCTGGGCTGCAGTCCATGAGGTCGCGAAGAGTTGGACACGACTGAGTGAGTTCACTTTCGCTTTTCACTTTCATGCATTGGAGAAGGAAATGGCAACCCACTCCAGTGTTCTTGCCTGGAGAATCCCAGAGACGGGGGAGCCTGGTGGGCTGCCGTCTATGGGGTCGCACAGAGTCAGACACGACTGAAGTGACTTAGCAGTAGCATAGTATATATTATATAAATATCAGTCTTTCATCTCCTAGCTTT
Organism: Budorcas taxicolor; assembly: GCF_023091745.1. Taxonomy (NCBI): domain Eukaryota; kingdom Metazoa; phylum Chordata; class Mammalia; order Artiodactyla; family Bovidae; genus Budorcas; species Budorcas taxicolor. Next base: position 110,764,537 of record NC_068911.1, read on the forward strand.
AAGCCTTTGTTTTTTTTATGTTCCTTTGTCATATAATTTATAGTCAAGAATTCTGAATACTAGCAGATTTTCTTATAGCCTTAATGTTAGTATGTCATTCAAACAAAGTTTCTTTATCTATTTATTATTTTATTAATGTATATTTACTTAATTTTCCACAGATATATTATAAACAAATATGGAAAGTATCAAAATAAATAAAGAAAAAATTTCAGAACTCAAGAAGAAATCATCTTGTGTTTTAAAGTGTTTCATTTATAGTACAATTCAGAAGACTTCTTAATTACAGCTCTACTTTTACTCACTGGTATAATGTAATTGAAAGTTCAAAATATTGCTTCTGTGAAGAGAACAACTTTTTACTCAAATTCAACACTGTGTTTAGAGAACATGCACCCATTTTTCGTGTATATTTTGATATTGTCGCAGGAAAATCACTTTTTAGAACTATCCATTCTCAGCCCATCAAGGGTAAAGGGAATTTGATTAAGCCTGTATGAAGGAGCACTTAACCCACTGAGGGTGTGTGAAAGTCCTTAATGACTCTCATTTGTGGTGACCACATTCTCATATATTCCCACTCCACATTGTACTCAAGTTTTTCTGTGTGGTCGAAAGAATGTGACAGAAGTGATGGTATGTTACTTCCATAATTAGGTTTAAAAGATATCATAGCTACTCCCCCTTTCATTGCCCTTTGTGAAACCACCTACCATATCATAAAAAGAAGCCCATATGGAAATGAACTGAGGCCTTGTGCCAAGAGCTCTTTGAGTATACCATCTTAGAAATGGGTCCTCCAGCCACAGTCCAGCCTGCAGATGAGTGCAACTCCACCCAACATCTTGACTGCAACTGCATGAGAGATGCTGAGCTATAACTACTCAGCTAAAACTCTTCTGGATGGCTGGCCTCAGAAATTCTGTACAACAAATGTTTGCCATCTCTAGCTGCTAACTTTTGGAGCAGTTTATTATGTATCAATAAATAATTGATATAGAGAAATTAAGGGATTAGGTGCTTTTTTCTATACTCACAACACATAAAGTCAGAAAGTAAATAGTTGTTCCTGTAAAAGAAGTTTCAATTAAATCTAAATCAAGAAAATAAGATTTAGTCAAGAATCTTAGAAAGGGGAATGAAAGTTTGGAGAGTTGAGAACAAGGCCATTAAGAGTGACCTATGTTTTCATTTATTTTTTATTTGTTTATTCTTAATTGAAGGATAATTGTTTTATATTGTGTTAGTTTCTGCTTCCAGAGACCAAGTGCAACTGTCTGCCTAGCTCTTCATATGTTTTCAACATGACTTTGCAAATAAATATGAGCTTAGTTTGTTCAAATGAATGAAGGCAAAAGGACCATCAGTTCAGTCAGTTCAGTTCAGTCGCTCAGTCGTGTCTGACTCTTTGTGGCCCCATGAGTCGCAGCACGCCAGGCCTCCCTGTCCATCACCAATTCCCGGAGTTCACTCAGATTCACATCCATCGAGTCAGTGATGCCATCCAGCCCTCTCATCCTCCGTCATCCCCTTCTCCTCCTGCCCCCAATCCCTCCCAGCATCAAAGTCTTTTCCAATGAGTCAACTCTTCGCATGAGGTGGCCAAAGTATTGGAGTTTCAGCTTTAGCATCATTCCTTCCAAAGAAATCCCAGGGCTGATCTCCTTCAGAATGGACTGGTTGGATCTCCTTGCAGTCCAAGGGACTCTCAAGAGTCTTCTCCAGCAAAAGCATGTTCAAAAGCATCAATTCTTCGGCACTCAGCCTTCTTCACAGTCCAACTCTCACATCCATACATGACTACTGGAAAAACCATAGCCTTGACTAAACGGACCTTTGTTGGCAAAGTAATGTCTCTGCTTTTGAATATACTATCTAGGTTGGTCATAACTTTTCTTCCAAGGAGTAAGCATCTTTTAATTTCATGGCTGCAGTCACCATCTGCAGTGATTTTGGAGTCCCCCAAAATAAAGTCTGACATGGTTTCCACTGTTTCCCCATTTATTTCCCATGAAGTGATGGGACCGGATGACATGATCTTCCTTTTCTGAATGTTACATATTCTAAATACTGTTTTCATAAGTTAGCGACATTTTCCAGAATGATAATTGTCCCTCATATGCTAAATTTTCTAATTTCTGTCTTATCATGTTTATGATTTATATGTCATACTACCTTAAAATGTAATTTCCATTGGTCAGAAATAGTCAGTTCCCATTTTAAAATGCTCTCATGATGTGTTCAATAATCCTAGGTCTTATATGTCAGATATTATGCATTTTATAGACAAATAGGGTTTTTTAAATAACTAGATGAGCTGAACCTTATGATCTCTTTAAACCTATAGTTCTATGATTCTGTGAATATGTAGGCTGCTCTAAGTAGGGTGACATAAAACTTCAAAACAATTAAATAGTGATAAATCTAAAACATCCTATGAGAATTGTCTTACAGACATAGTGAAACTCAGAAGAACCTACTATATCCACATTGGTGGTCTATGAAGGAATGGCCCATTGTATGGCTATCTATCTGTCTGGAGAGAGAGAAGGAGAAGGGAGGAAGGAAGAGAGAGAAAAAGCTGTCACAAGAACAAATTATGATAAATTGATTACAGGCATAAAAATAAAATGTGGCTTTAGAAACCTTTCACTTAGCCACTTATTAAGAACATTGCTTCATAGTAAACTTTGAAAAATGCAAATGTGACCATGTTATGAGAGCTTCCATAGTGGCTCCGACAGTTAAGAATCCTCCTGAAATTCAGAAGACCTGGGTTTGATTCCTAGATTGGGAAGATCCTCTGGAGAAGTGAATAGCTACCCACTCCAGTATTCTTGCCTGGAGAATTCTATGGACAGAGGATCCTGGTGGGCTAACGTCCATGGGGTCACATAAGAGTTGGACATGACTGGCATGGCCTATCCCTAAAACCCTTCAATAGCTCCCTAACATATAAAGCAAGAATTCTTATCCTGAACTTATGGGTCCTTACAAGTTCCATGGTCTTTGGGAAAGTCTCTGAACACACTTGAAACACTATGATGGTATACAGAAGTTTTTACCTCCCTATCTCTACATTCCTGTTAGAGAATCTTCTACCTTTTTCTGGATGTGATGGCACATATCTAAGTATGAAGAAGAAAATCTTAGCAGTCCTTGAGAGGCAGAACAAAGAGGCAGAGGCTGTTAACATTATAATCTTTAGAGTTTGAGTGTTTTTTTTATAATCAACATATAACATTACATAAGCTTGAGATATATAAAGTGTTATTTTGATACATTTACATATTTCAACATGATTACTAATGCTAAATGACACCTTTATCACATCACATCATTATCATGCCTTTTTTTGTGTGTTGGAAACAATTAAGATCTAGTCTGTTAGTACTTTGAACTTTATTATACAGTATTGTTGATTATAATCACTACATTGTACATTAGATCTACAGAACTTTTTTGTCTACTAGTTGCAAATTGATAGTGATGTTTTAAAAGGAAATTAATATTAGCAAAAGGAAGATTTATTTATTAAGACAAGCAAATACAACAGCTGAGGAAAGACAGGGCCTGGAAGCTTCCTGATACTGTATCAGCTCCATCAAGGAAGATGGAATTAAGTACACAAGAACTGAGACTACAGGGTGTGGGAGGTGCAGAGGAAACACAAGGGAGAGACAGAAGGAAGCAAGAGGAAGGAAAACGATATGCTCGACTCTATATGGACAGAAAGAGACTATATATCATTTTTGCTACACATTATTTAGGGTACTATTGGATACAGCCAATAAACATTGAATTCATATTTTTAAATTGCAGTATAATGCTTTATATTGTTGTGTTAGCTGTTTCTGACAACGTGAATCAGCTATATGTACACATAACTCCCCTCCTTCTGGAGCCTCCCACCTCCTACCCCTGATCCCACTCCTCTAGGTCATCACAGAGCACCGAGCCAAGCTCCCTGTGCTGTAGAGCAGCTTCCCAATAGCTATCTATTTTATACTTGGTAGTAAATTCAGATCTATTTAACCATATAAGGGACTTGAAAGTGAAAGTGAGAGCGAAAGTGAAGTCGTGTCCAACTGTTTGCGACCCGTGGACTGTAGCCCACCAAACCTCTCCGTCCATGGGATTCTCTAGGCAAGAATACTGGAGTGGGTTGCCATTTCCTTCTCCAAGGAATAAGGGACTTAGTTGCCACCGTAAAAACAGTGGTGGTACGTGAAATTCAGAGCTATATTGATTCTGTGACTCAGAAGTGTCAGTAAGAACCATGTTTCTTTCCATTTCTTCATTCCACCTTCTATGGCATAGACTGAATTCTAAAGCCTGGTTCCCCATGATGCTCACAGAAAATGGCTAGTAGTAATTCCTGCAGCTTCGCTGCCCTGAACCATATAGATAAAGAGAGAAAAGTTCTGCAATTTGCTTCTGGAAGTCCTCCCAGAAAAATCAAGGATGTTTGTTTCCCAGACGCCTTCAGCCAGCCTTTTCAGTAAATTGCTTGGTTAAATATGTGTTTTGTACCCTCCCCTAAATCAATAACTGTGGTCAAAGGGTAGACTTTGGATGATTAGTTTAAGCTAGAACCACATGCCATACCCCTAGACCCTAGAAACTAAGTCAATTTCTCTCAAAACATATTTATGTTATAGGTGGAGGTGTGGCCGTTGAAATGAAAACTGAGCAAGTCTCCAAAACAAAACAAACAAACAAAGCTGTTGATATTGGAGAACCAGTCACCACCTCCATTACTATTTTATCCTGTGAAGACTCCTTGTGCTTGTCTCATAAACTAAAAGTATTTCCCCGCCCCTCAGAGGGTTCTATTTCCATCTTTCCCAGTATTCAGAATATTCTATAAAAATGTGTGTGTATATCTTTTTCCAAAGAGAAGCTGCAAAACTTTCACTGGAAACTGAAAGAAACTTGTGATCTCAACATGCGAAGAATAGCTGAAATTTAAGTAAAGTTTCTAGAAAGCCAGTTCTCACTTAGAATGTTTCTTTAAGTTATCCACACCACCAACAGAAGAACAACTTCATCCTTTCCCTTTGTCATCCAGGGCCATTCCATGCATCAGGTTCTTTGACCACGTTGCTATTTCCTCATCTGCCTCTTCTCACCGTGCTTTTAAGCATGACATTAAGTGTTAAGCACAACCTTTCCAGTGGAGGTTTTCTTTAATGCTCTGTATCTGTGAACAGAGTTGATCCATTGCATTTGCACCCTAAATGCCTCATGTCAGTAAGTACATATTCCACTCCAGTGGTATTCCTTATGTGCACATCCTACTCCCAAATGGGATCATAAGCAATTTAAGCTCAAGACTTGTGTCTCTCTTATTCATCTGTAGATTAGCTCTTCTGCCTTATAAAACTCTTGTTCAGTGAACAAACAACCATCGCAGGCTTAGTTGTCATCAAAGTCATAACAGAAGATATGCAGGAGTTTTGTGATGCCTCACTATTACTATTGTTAACATCAGAAAGCATTTTCTCATTCTTCAACTAAGACATAGGTACAGGTGACTAAAATGGGACAGAATCCGCCTGCAGTGCAGCAGACTGGGGTTTGACCCCTGGGTCAGGAATATTCCCTGAAGAAGGAAACGGTTACCCACTCCAATATTCTTGCCTGGAAAACCCCATGCACAGGAGAGCCTGGTGGGCTATAGTCTGTGGGGTTGCAAAGAGTCAGACATGACTGAACAACCAACAAACTGTGAGACAGTAGGGTAAAAATAGGAGCTTCCCTGGTGGCTCAGTGACAAAGAATCTGCCTGCCAATGCAGGAGACTCAGGTTTGATTCCTGGGTTGGAAGATCCCCTGGAGAAGGAAATGGCAACCCATTCCAGTATTCTTGCCTGGGAAATCCCACGGACAGAGGAGCCTGGTGAACTACAGTCCATGGGGTCACGAAAGAGTCGAATAGGACTCAGCGACTAAACAACAACAAAGGTAAATATGGAGCTTTGGATAAATGACGGAATCCTATTTAACTATTTAAGATCTTGTGAATTTACACACTATATCCCTAAATCTACATAATGAACATCAGTCTTAAAGTTGACATTTATTGAGTGCTTTCTGTATAGTGGGCACTGTGCTAAGTGCTCTACAGACATTATCTCATTTGACGCTTTCAAAATCTCAGGAGGTGGATATTATGATTCTTTCCATCTTATTTGTAAAAATGTTTAGGTTGGCAGAGAATATATGCACATTACCTGTAAGTAAAGGAGACAGGATGTGAATTCAGATCTCTCTAACTATAATTAAACCCTTCGCTGATGTCTCAGATGGTTTGACCCCTGGATCAGAAATATCCCTTGGAGAAGGAAATGGTAACCCAGAATTCTTGCCTAGAGAATTTCACGGACAGAGAAGCCTGATGGGCTACAGTCCATGGGGTCTCAGAGTCAGACACGACTGAGCAGCTAACACTTTCACTTTATTTCACTTAAGATTAGTTAAAGATCATGCTTTAAGGCTCTTAGTGTGACAGCTCATTTATTATTAAATGTTTAAAAAAATCTTACAACAATTCTTCATTTTAGGAATCATTATTCTCATTTTAAATGTGGGGAAACACAGGTTTAAAGAAGATAACAAAATATTCCAAAAGAGCAAAATCTGAAAAAGATAGAGCTACTCTTGAACACTAATGTACTTGACTCCTGAGTGCATGCAGGTACTTTTCAATCAAAACCCTGAAAAATAGAGTACTAGATACATCCAAGGAACTGTTTGATACTATGCCTGGAAAGCTGAGGCTGTGATAAAAAGATGTCCCTCTCTTACAGGGATTTATAGCTCTGTGAAGATGGCAAAATAGACTTTTATAAAATCATGGAGTTGAAATGGCAATTTGAGGACATCTACAAAAGTAATGTGAAAAGTTAAAGGCCAGTGAAAACTGTTAGTGACAATTCAGTATAAGCCTAGAAAGACACCTCTGGATAGAAGGGATTAATTTTCTCTTGGATGAATAATTATAAACATGGGCACTTGGGGAAGAGGTATTCAAACTCATGTTGAGGAAGTCATTCCTCTGAAAGTCTGTAAGTAGCCTTACTGGGATGTAATGTGATGGCCAGTTTCTTTGAGAATCGGTCCCAATGAACTGTAAGTTACTTGAGTACAGGTAAGAACCATGTACTGTATTTTTGTTCCCTGAACTTTATCCAATTTGTAGTGCTTAGTAGGTATTCAGTAAAGATTTATGGTGCAAATTTATCATCATTCCAACCATGAGAGTATGGCCAATAAAACCATCATGGAGGAAACAAATTCTGAAGTCAGAAAAAGTTACTGGTAGGTTATGATGATACAGAAAGGTGTACCCACGGGATGAAATGAGCCACTCTTGGTGTCCGAGGAGAATCCCAGGGGATGCTCTTTGCTCCCAGCATCTTCCTGGTCCACTGGTGGTCTACTGTGTGACCACCTAAGAGAGACTGCAAATAAGGCACAGGCACCAGAGACTGTCATTGGGGAGAGGAAGAAGCCTAGATTCTCGAGGGTCTCATCACAGCTCCAGGGTTGCTATGAGGCCCCCTAGAAAGTACCCTAAAAGAATCATCAAGCCTCATTTTTTTTCTGAGCAGATTAATTATGTGATACTAGAGAAGCCATTTGGTTTCTGTGCTCTTCAAATTATAAGATAGTAAAATAGGCATTATTATATAGTGTAAGATATTTGGCCTTGATCTTGAATGGTCACATCTTACCCTGTTTCCTAACATACTTGGCTTCTGTTCCTCTGGGTGATGTGACAATTTCAAGAAAAATGTCTTTTTCCTTGTTAATTGGAACTGTGCCTTTATATTCTCCTGTCATATTTAAGTCTGGTGACATTACCTGCTCACATGTGAGGACCCCTTCTGGTATTTAACAGACTGGAATAGCCTGATTCATCTCATATTTCCTTGGACCCATCCTGAATTCTCTCTCCCTAAGAGTAGGGTTTATCTCTGGGATGACAGCCCCAGACCAACAGTTGCATGAATGGATAGAAAATAAGTCAATCTAAAGGAGACCCTTAGAGATACTAAACTGAGAAGATGCAATCTTGGGATTTCCCTGGTGGTGCAGTTGTTAAGACTCTATGCTTCCAATGCAAGGGGCTTGGGTTTGATTCTTGGTTGGGGGCTAAGATCCAGTATGCTGTACAGCACAGCAGAAAAGAAGAAGATAAAGTCTCTTATACCTGTGCTCTTCTTAACACAGTTTCTACTGTCTTTACACCTTGAGCAATTTGGAGCCTGTGTTGCCTTTGACTGTATCTAAATCACTCTGCAATGGGGTGAATAGGGTGATAAAAGGGGATAAGGATGTGCACTGGTTGAGAGATGAGCGTCTTCTGGAAGCTGAAGTTTCACACACAAAAAAATGTCATTGTATTGGTGGTGAGATTACATGCAAAATCACTTTGAAAAAACACTATGCAGAAAACTGTGTTAGAGGTAGATGGTTTTATTTATATGGGGGATTTACATTAAAGAATCATTTCTAAATCAAACAAACAAAAAACATATCTAAATCTTTTTCTTTTTAAGAGCTATTATCCTCATTCTGGAGCAAATGAATCATTAAAAAAAAAACAAACAGAAAATCATAAATAGATGTACAGAGCTGCTAAACATGCATTAGATCACAACTGTGACTTTACAATACATCTTAATAAAAAGAGGAAATTACCTTTCATTTTCACAGACATAAGTTTGTTTCTAGGATTGCCCAAGTGGATTGATATACTTGTTTGAATGTGATTTTCATTCACCTTTATGTTAAAATGAATGGAAGAGAAAAGGTCAAGTTTATTCAGAAAATTGTTAGCTATGCTTGGGAGAAAGTAATTCAGCATATGTGATTTTAATCAATTTTCATTCATTGTTAAAGTTCATAGAAAGTTTAGCTTGATATCCATGGGAAATGGAAATGGTGATTGGCTTTATAGGCACAATAAATTTACCTGAACCTAAAGTCCTCTAGACAATATTGTTAATAAAGCATATTTGTCTGATTCCAAGAAATAAGAATGTTTAAATTAGAAGAGCTGCTTGCTTAGATGCTAGGTTAATGGGAGCATTTTCAATTCTCAATCTTCATTATTTACAATACCAAGAGGGAAAATTTACTTGATCACACTGTCTGGGCTGTGAATCAGAGTAGTTACATAATATCTGGGGACCAGCCACAGGGAGAGAACTTGGAGGTGGGTGATCCCCAAAGAGGGATTTGGGCCATTTGCCTAGTGCTGTCCCAGGCTGGGGCTCCACTACAGTTTTTTCCAGATTTTCAGTTAACTCCCTAAGTAGTGCTGGAGAATGTGAGGGCAGAGCTTGGTCCTTTTACGGTGTAATGAGGATTAGGGATAAGGTGATACTCAGAATGGGCTTCCCTGATAGCTCAGCTGGTAAAGAATCCACCTACAATGTAGAAGACACAGGTGACACAGGTTTGATTCCTGGGTTGGGAAGATTCCCTGGAGAAGGAAATGACAACACACTCCAGTATTCTTGTCTGTAGGATCCCATGGACAGAGGATCCTTGTGGGCTACAGTTCAAAGGTTCACAAAGAGTTGGACACAACTGATGACTAATACAGCACAGACACTCAGAATGACATATTTAAGAAAATAATTCATGTCCATAAATATGAAATAAAGGTGAGAATAACACATATATGTGGAATGTAGAAAAATGATACAGATGAACCTATTTTCTAAGACAGGAATAGAGACATAGACCTAGAAACTGACATGTGTACACAGAAGGGGAAGGGAAAGGTGGGATGAATTGGGAACTCGGGTTTGACATATTTATACTATGATGTGTAAGACAGATAGATAGAGGGGACCTGCTATAAAGCATGGGAAACTCAGCTCTGTGCTCTGTGATGACCTAGAAAGGTGGGATGGGGGTGAGGTGGGTGGAAAGTCTAAGAGAGGGGATATATGTATACATACGGCTGATTCCACTTCATTGTACAGCAAAAATTAACACAACATTGTGAAGCAAGTACATTCTAATTAAATAAATAAATTATTTTAAAAGATGGGATTAGGTACTGGAGCTCTAATAGTACTGGTGATTGATAGAGAATCCAAAATGGAGATGACCTGGAAAAGTACATGTACTTTTCTATTTCCCTGGCTGGACACTAGTACATCCTTTAAATTAGAAGTAAATAGGTGATCATTATTGAATTATTGTACTTTACCACTTAGTTGCATGGTGTTTCATATCTGCCTATGCTTTTATTTTCAGCCAAGTTATTTTCTATACATTTTTCCCCTTTGCCTTAGGAAATTGCCAGAAATTAATTTCATTCTTTGATGTCCTAGAGGGAAATTATAAGAAAAAAGATAGAATTGATTGATAAAACAAAATCCAAATTTATAATTGGAGAGTTGCAGATAAATCTGTATGATAGAGATAGGTCTTAATAAGATTTTTTCCCCTCATTTCCTTTTTACAGAGAGATCCCTGAAAGCCCATTATCTTTAATAGGAAAATTTTATTTATTATTCTTTAGAGGTTTGGAAGGATGAGAGCTTGAAGGGGAAATTGAGAAGAAGATGAGATTAGGAAAAGATTTCATGCAGGCAAAGAAAGATATATAAAATAAACCACAGTATCAGCTTTGCATATGCAAATGAAACATCTGACCTATTTCCTGAAGGCTTCATTCTTCTGAGCTTTGCCGGTAATGGTTTTATCGATAAATCCATTCTTTCTCCCTGACAAAACTACCCTTTGATATGTACTTGAAATTCAAAGAGTGAACTATTGGCTGGGTTATATTAAGGATAGGAGTTCAAAAAACACTTTGGGCTGTAGACAAAATCTAGCCCACTGACTGTTTTTATAAATAAAGTTTTATTAGCACATAGCTGTGTTCATTCATTTGCCAGTTGTCTGTAGCTGATTTCATGTTGCAAAGACAGAGTTAAGTACTTACAACAGAGACAGTGTGACCTGTGTTAACTGAGAAAAAAAAAGAAAAAACGAGACCTAAAAGTTGAGACTTGTTTTAATTGGCAGGCAAAACGACAAAACTGAGGACTTAAGTCCAGCATGCAGCCTCTCAGATATCTCTAAGAAGTAAGGGAGGAACCAGGATATGTAGAAGATTTTGCAACACAATGTCAACTTAAAAAAAGTGTAGAACTTGAGAGTTTCGAGTTAAGTTTTATTTGGAGCAAAATGAGGACTGCAACCTGGGAGGCAGCATCTCAGATAGCTCTGAGAGACTTCTCCAAAGTGGCAGTGGAGGAAGGTCAATATACAAGGTTTTGGTGAAGGAGGAGTTCAATACCATTAAGCACTCATTTTACAAAGGGTTTTTTGTTAGTCATGAAGCTCTGATGTCATCATGAAGGGATTTAGTTCTTCTCTAGATATGAGGAGATGTAAGGATTGAGATCATTAAATCTGTTCTTAAAAATATCCAAAGGAGAAAAGGAAAGATGTACCCATTTGAATGCAGAGTTCCAAAGAATAGCAAGGAGAGCTAAGAAAGCCTTCCTCAGTGAACAATGCAACCAAATAGAGGCAAACAATAGGAATGGGAAAGACTAGAGATCTCTTCAAAAAAATTAGAGATATCAAGGGAACATTTCAGGCAAGGATGGGCACAATAAAGGACAGAAATGGTATGGACCTAACAGAAGAAAAGATATTAAGAAGAGGTGGCAAGAATACACAGAAGAATTATACAAAAAAGATCTTCACAACCCAGATAATGAGGATCATATGATCACTCACCTAGAATCAGACATCCTGGAATGCGAAGTCAAGTGGGCCATAGGAAGCATCACTAGGAACAAAGCTAATGGAGGTGATGAAATTCCAGTTGAGGTATTTAAAATCCTAAAAGATGATGCTGTGAAAGTGCTGCACTCAACATGCCAGCAAATTTGGAAAACTCAGCAGTGGCCACAGGACTGGAAAAGGTCAGTTTTCATTCCAATCCCAAAGAAAGGCAATGCCAAAGAATGATCAAACTACCACACAGTTGCACTCATCTCACACTCTAGTAAAGTAACGCTCAAAATTCTCCAAGCCAGGCTTCAACAGTACATGAACCATGAATTTCCAGATGTTCAAACTAGGTTTAGAAAAGGCAGAGGAACCAGAGATCAAATTGCCAACACCTGCTGGATCATGGAAAAAGCAAGAGAGTTCCAGAAAAACATCTATTTCTGCTTTATGGACTATGCCAAAACCTTTGACTGTGTGGACCACAACAAAATGTGGAAAATTCTGAAAAAGATGGGAATACCAGACCACCTGACAGGCCTCTTGAGAAATCTGTATGCAATGTTAGAACTGGACATGGAACAACAGACTGGTTCCAAATAGGAAAAGGAGTACATCAAGGCTGTATATTGTTACCCTGCTTATTTAACTTATATGCGGAGTACATCATGAGAAATGCTGGGCTGGAAGAAGCACAAGCTGGAATCAAGATTGCCGGGAGAAATATCAATAACCTCAGATATGCAGATGACACCATCCTTATGGCAGAAAGCAAAAAACTAAACAGCCTCTTGATGAAAGTGAAAGAGGAGAGTGAAAAAGTTGGCTTAAAGCTCAACATTCAGAAAACTAAGATGATGGCATCTGGTCCTATCTGGTCCTATTTCATGGGAAATAGATGGGGAAACTGGAAACACTGACAGACTTCATTTGGGGGGGCTCCAATATCACTGCAGATGGTGACTGAAGCCATGAAATTAAAAGATGTTTGCTCCTTGGGAGAAAAGTTATGACCCACCTATACAGCATATTAAAAAGCAGAGACATTACTTTGTCAACAAAGATCTGTCTTTTAAAAGCTATGGTTTTTCCAGTAGTCATGTATGGATGTGAGAGTTGGACCATAAAGAAAGCTGAGCACCAAAGAATTGATTCTTTTGAACTGTGGTGTTGGAGAAGACTCTTGAGAGTCCCTTGGACAGCAAGGAGATCCAACTAGTCCTTCCTAAAGGAAATCAGTGCTGAATATTCTTTGGAAGGACTAATGCTGAAGCTGAAACTCCAATACTTTGGCCACCTGATGGGAAGAAATGACTCACTTGAGAAGACCCTAATGCTGGGTAAGATTGAAGGCAGGAGGAGAAGGAGATGACAGAGGATGAGACGGTTGGATGGCATCACCGACTCAATGGACATGAGTTTGCGTAAACCCCGGAAGCGGTGATGGACAGGGAGACCTGGCGTGCTGCAGTCTATGGGGTTGCAGAGTCGGACACGACTGACGGACTGAACTGAACTGAACTGAACTGAAAAACATCCAACTATCTAAAGACCTGTCAGACCAGATTCCCTGGAGCACAGAATGCCTCACTCCATCCTGAGCTCCCTCAGGGGTTGTTGAAGGTCAACAGCTATAGTTCCAAGGGGTTCAGTCTCTGTATATGCATAATAAAAGCATAGATAAGAAATAATCAATGTAGTTAAAGAATTTATCAGGTTGAAGGAGAAAAATTATATCTGCACACCTAGATAAGACAAGGGAGTAAAGTGACAGCTAGCAGAGATGCAGAAAAGGACTGTCGCAGAAGAGAAAGAAAGAGCTTCCAGCTAAGATAGAGGACTAACACCAGGGATAAAGATTTTACTATTTTTTTTCAAACAAAGAAGGCTTAAGACCTCCTGGGCAAACAAAGAAACAAACAAAAACCAAAGGATCGGACACTGTTACTTGTGCTTTACGTTCAGTTTGTTGAACCTTACATGCTTCCAAGGAAAGCAGGATAAAGAATAATTCAAACCAAGGAAAAGCAGTTTTGGACATTCACCAATTCATTCACTGATTTACTCATCAGTATTTGAGTGCCCTCTCTTCCAGACACTGTACTATGTGCTGGAAATAGATGATAAATATGGTAGAGAAGATTCCTTCCTCCAAGAGCTTATATTTATTTATTTTTCATTGAAGGATAATTGCTTCACAGAGTTGTGTTGGTTTCTGCTATACAACAATGCAAATCAGGCATAAGTATAGACGTGTTTTTGTTGTTTTAGTCCCTAAATCATGTCCAACTATTTGTGACTCCATAGACTATAGAATGCCAGGCTCCTTTGTCCATGGGATTACCCAGGCAAGAATACTGGAGTGGGTTGCCATTTCCTTCTCCAGAGGATCTTTCCAACTCAGGGATCGAACCCCACATCTCTTGTACTGGCAGGTGGATTCTCTACCACTGAGCTACCAGGAAAGCCCAAGTGTATACATATATTCCCTTCCTCTTGAGCCTCTTCTCTGGTATTATACATATCCTTAGCTCAGCACACTGGCAAGTATTTTCATATGAATCCAGTGGGAGTGATCTCTGGTGGCCTCGGCCTGAAATGGCCTTTCCTGCAGTGGCTTGAAGTGGGGCTTGGTTTCCCAGCCAGAGATTGAGCCTGGGTCAGGGTGATGAGAGCACTGAATCCTAACCACTAGACCAGTGGTCATTGACAAGGACCATGGTCCTTTGGCTTTGCAGCAAAGAAAAGAATTTCCACAAAGACAGGAAGTAGTGAAACAAGTAAAGTATTTTTTAAAAGGGATAAGAGTACAGTACGTGTGGAGAAATAAATGGGCATACTCAGTGGGAGAGTCCCTGAGTTGCACCCTTGTGGCAGTTTGAATTACTTTTACAGGGCATTTCTTCCAGGTTTCCTTTAGCCAACCCCTTTAATTTGCCTGGTTCACAGACCATATCTGGTATATCTCAGGATCCTCCCATGTGTGTGAATACATCTCTTAGCCAAGGTGGATTCTACCGAAAAGGCATCTGGGTAGAACATCCCTTGGTATCACTTCCCTTGGCACCACTTCCCTTGAACCTTCAAGGAATCTTTCTGTGCATGTGTGGTGAGGAAGGTTTCCTGACTTGGAGAATGAGAAATATGTGGTCTGGGCAGGGCCCAGTCTCCTCTCTTAATTGTCTTGCTATTCTCTTCTTGGAGTTTGGTCCACAGGGAATGACTCTCCAATCGCTTTACCGTGGGTGGTGACAGGTGGAAGGTAGGGGGGTTGGAGGGTGGGAGACACCTGTCTCCTGCTTTAGAGGCTTTAGTGAAAGTCACTCAGTCATGTCTGACTCTTTGAGACCCCATTGACTGTAGCCTAGCAGGCTACTCTGTCCATGGGGATTCTCCAGTCCAGAATACTGGAGTAAGTAGCTGTTCTTTTTTCCAAGGGATCTTTCCAATCCAGGGATCAAACCCAGGTCTCCTGCATTGCAGGAGGATTCTTTTCTGTCTGAGCCATCAGGGAAGTGCTAGAAGCTTTAGGGGGATCTTCAGATCAAGGCACAGGGAGAATATATAATAGTGTTAATAATCAGGAAAGGTGAAGATGGGTTCAGGATTTAAATTGCCTAAGGTTGCATCATATTGTGCTGTATCAAGCTATATGAACTTCAGAAAGTTAAGAATACCTGTGTCAGATTCTTCATCTTTAAAGTGGAGATGATAAGAGAAACTGTCATAAGATTGTTATAAGGGCTAAAAGAAGGCATGTTTGCAAAGTGCTTAGAATGGTGAGTGCCTAGCATATAGTGAGTGATGTGCGGGATTTATTACTAGAAGAACTAACCAGTTTGCTTGTTCTCTGAAACTGCCCACATTTTGGTTATTTTATTTTTAATTTATTTTTATCTTTTGGGACCTTTCTGATGGGACAAGTGAACAAATCTGAGAGAGGTGTTTGGTCTTTATATTTTTAAGTGAAAGTACTTGAGGGTTAGAAAACCAAGCTAGCATGAAGTTATAATTGAATTAGTATTCTCTGCTTTCACTACTTCATTGGGAAAAATTCACTTCATGTATGCAAGACTGCTGCTTTTAAAGTTCTCAAAATGTTTTCTTCGGAAATATGCAATTTTCCATTGAAACATGAAAAATAGCAAAACCAAATTATAATTATGAACATCATCTAAAATGTACTAAATGACTCCTATATACCAGTCATAGATGTTGGTTTCAAATAATTATTAGCTCTTTTTATTACTTGTAGAAATTCCATAAAGCTAATGTTTGTATCCCCAATTTTCAAATGAGAAGGCACAGGTATGCAGATAGCTAAGGGGATATTTCCAAGTCACATGTAAGGTGAACAACGAGTCCTTCCTAGGAAAACTTGACTCCAAATTGTGTGGTCTTTCTCTTATGTGTAGTGGTCTCAAGGACACATGAACTGAAAAGGTATCATTTGGAATACCTAACATGTTTTCTTCAAAAATACGGTGTTAGTAAGTCAAATCATATTTTTCTATGATTTATCATCATATAAATATTACATATTTACTTTAATAATTTTGAAAAATTCAGAGAACTATGAAGAACTATGAAGTTCTTTTAAGAAGAACTACGAAGAACTATTGAAGAATATATATAGCCAAAATCCTACCCACTGGAAATATACATTATTAATATGTATTAATATAGTTTTAAACTTTTTCTTTTTATACAGACACACAAACTTCTAAATGGTTTATTACTTTCTTATATCTTAATTCAAATTTTAAGTTTAATGTTATTGAGTTTTATGTATAACTATTTAAAAATTATTTTAGTATCTGCATAGTATATTTGTATCTATAGTATAAACATTTAACCAGATGCTTTGAATGCTTTCAATAATATTTTTAATTAAATTTTGTTGTGGTCTTTGACCTTCTGATTGCTACTTTTTACAATAAATACTTAGAATGATTGGCTTAAAGGATAAAAATATTTTAAGATTACTGATCTGTTTAGACAAATCACCTTCTAGAAAGACAACAATTAAATCAATGCCAATTTTGCTAATGCCCTATTTAAACAGAAAAATCTATAGAGTTTTGCCATCTTGATCCTTAAGAATTTTATCAATTTTCAGGTTACGTTTGGTACTGAATTGAAAAATACAAAAATATCTAGGACTGCATGCCAGCCACCTTCTAAAAGTGTTTAATCCAAGATAGAGTCATACAATTAATAAATATTTGCTTAGTACCTATCATTTCCAAAAAGAAGCTGAAAATGTTAAAGGTAGATACTGAAGGAAAAACTTGTAGGTTTGTAGGTTTTATATGTGTATGTGTGTGTGCATCTTGGGGGAAGGTAATGATACAGACCATTCCTAGAGATTTCCTAAAATCTTTTAAAATCTATGGATTTGATAAACATCCAAAATGTACTGATATTTCAACAATAGAATAGTAGCCAGTAATTTGGGGGGGAAGAGGGAGAGGATAGTTCATTTCCTAAAACACAGAAGCTAAATTCAAAGCGATGTTTCACAATTTTATGCTTCATTAAGTTAATACTTAGACCTAAGAAACAGATAATCATGTTCTGGATAATGTAACCATGATAACCCAACCAGAACTGATGATATTAGAGGTGGGCCTTGGACTTCATGACACCCAAAATGGGCAAGAAGAGAAGACCAGAGAGTAATTCAGTCATCTTGATGATTGAGCTAAAACAACTAAAAGCCCAAAAAATGCCCTTAAGGAGGAACTGATGAGCTTTCTTCATGCAGAGGCCTTGCTTAGCCTCTGGAAAGTTCTTGAACTGTATTCTAGTATTTATATAGTTCAGGCCTATTTGGGGTTTGGTTCTTTTTCTGAGGATAATTTTAAGGTGTTATCTGTGTTTCTTTGAGATCTAGATTATGGTAAATCTCCCTTATTTGAAATGGTATTACCTCCATTAGTTGATGCAGCCTGAGTAAGCCTCTATTTCTTGTTATAAAAGTAAAATAATAAAGCAAAATGATTTCTAAAGGTTTGAAATAGCAAGCCTTTCCATAATCCATGTGCCATCAGTAATAATCAGGAAAAAATAACAAAGAGACACAGATACAGCAACTAAGAATAAAGAAGATAAAAATATTGTTCTTATTCCATAAAGGTAACAGTCTTCCTGGAAAGCTAGAGGTCGTATGTCAAAATCCTTTTCAATTAAGAATTATGTGGATTAATATTATAGTACATCATCTAGCCTCTGCTAGTCTAGTTCCTGAGAACCAAGTAGAGATATGACAACAGAAACAAAAAATATATATATATATATATACATACATACATACATACACACACATATATTTATAGGACTATAAATCTTTGTTATCTGTGAGCAGAAAATGGCTCTATGAAAGGGATCACAAGAGACAATGATCCCACTTGAAATTAAGACAGCAATTAAGCACCAAAATAATGATGACAACTGAGAAGAAAACGTTCTGTAGTGGAAAATTCTCAGTAATTCAATTTGTATTGGTATAAATAACCTTTCCCAACTTTCTTTTGAATGATATATAGTTTCTTAATGGCCATGTTGTCTGTGGGACAAAAATTAATTGAAGAGGTTCAAACAAGAAAGGATCATCTTCCTTGGTTGAGAGTACAAAAATACTTCAATATTGATATATTTAAGAGATTTTTCACCATATTTCTTTGAAATATATTAGAATGTTACATGAAAGACAAATATTCTACTCTGCCAGCAAAATATTTTAAAACTAACTATTAATAATCTGACAAATGTTAGAACCCAGAAACCACTTGTTTATACTCAATCTTTTAGTATAAAAAATGCATGTTAAAAATTAAAGCTGATTTCAGAGTTAAGCTTTTATATATCAGAATGCATTAAACAAAATTTTATGAATTTAGTAAATTGCTTTATTCTGATATAAAAATAGTGAACATATACAATCATACATACAGATGCACACATATGAATGTCTAAAACGTAATTCAAGATACTACCAGATTACCAAATAATTAGTGGAGATGTCCGATTCTCATATTGAATTCAGTACACATTAAAAAGAGTGTGCTGATATTAGCAAAAATTCCTAATGAAAATGATTGTCTTTAAAAATAAAATAAAATCACTTAAGATTCAAATTAAAATTTTGGTTTTATCACTCAGTTAATCTCCAAAATGTTTAAGGAAAGAAGCTGAAGTTTAAACTATTTCTTGATGCTACAACTGACAAAAGCTTAATTTCCTAAATATACAAACACCTTACACAACTCAATAATAACAACAACAAAAACTATGCAATCAAAAAAAATGGGCAGAAGACTTAAACAAATTTTTCTACAAAGAAGACATACAGATGGCCAACGGGCACGTGAAAAGATGCTCAATATCATTAATTATTAGAGAAATGCAAGTCAAAAGTACGATGAGGTATCACTGGTCAGAATGAACAACATTAAAAAGTCTACAAATAATAAACGCTGGAAAGGGGGTGGAGAAAAAAGAAACCTCCTACACTGTTGGTGGGAATGTAAATTGGTATAGCTACTATAGAAAACAGTATGGAAGGTCCTTAAAAAAAAAAGAGAGTTGCCATATAATATAGCAGTCCCATTCCTGGGCATATATCTGGACAAAACTATAATTTGAAATGATACATGTACTCCTATGTTCATAGCAGTGCTATTTACAATAAATAGCCAAGACATGAAAACAACCAAAATATCCATTGGCAGATAAATGGACAAAGAAGATGCCATATACATATATTATATGTGTATATATATATATATATAATGGAATACAGATATGGCAACCCACTCCAGTATTGTTGTCTGGAAAATTTCATGGACTGAGGAGCCTGGTAGGCTACAGTTCATGGGTTTGCAATGAGTTGGACACGACTGAGCAACTTCACTTTTATATATATATATATACTGGAATACTATTTAGTCATAAAAATAGTGGAATAATGTCATTTGCAGTTATCATACTAAGTGAAGTAAGTCATAAACAGGAAAACAAATACCATATGATATCACATATGTTGACTCTAAAATATGACACAAAGGAACTTATCTATGAAACAGAAACAGATGTACAGATAGAGAGAACAGATTTATGATTGCCAAGGCAAAGGGGTAAGGGGGTAAGGGAGGGATGGATTTGGGATTCACAAATGCCAACTAGTGTGTGTGTGTGTGTGTGTGTGTGTGTGTGTGTATTTATAACTGAATCACTGACTACTTTATGCCAGAAACTAAATAACATGGTAAATCAACAATACTTCAATAAAATAAATTTTTAAAAAAGCTCCTTGTAATTGTACAACAAAGTGTGTTTGAGAACCAATGTTTTGGTTATGTGTGATAATGAAGGCATTTTCTTTGATGTAAGCAATAAATACAGTCAGCATGAAGATATGGAACCAGAATGAATCCTGGTGACACAACGGGTTATCACCTCTTAACCTTCCACATCTAAATGCAAGACAACAATCCTGA
This sequence comes from Budorcas taxicolor, assembly GCF_023091745.1. Classification (NCBI taxonomy): domain Eukaryota; kingdom Metazoa; phylum Chordata; class Mammalia; order Artiodactyla; family Bovidae; genus Budorcas; species Budorcas taxicolor. Next base: position 110,784,813 of record NC_068911.1, read on the forward strand.
CGTCCTAAATTGTCTTCCCTCATCCAACTGAACTTTATCTGTACACCAAACTCTACATAGAAAACAGGACTTGGAAAAATATACAATGTATACAAGTAGGACTATGGGCCACACCTCAGTTACACAGCCATTTTAGCTAACTGGGATATTCTTCCTCTTGAGCATTCTGATTAAGCAAATATCTTACTGAATAAAAATTAAATTGTAATCTTGATTATATTCCAAACTGGGTTAATCTTTCTGTATTTGAAAGGTAATCATAAAGTGTATCATGCATAAGGCACCTGAAAATTATAGTATTTTAGAAGAGTGGATCCAATAGTTAGGGAAGGGTGAAAAGTAGCATTATTAATCCCATTTTATAGGAGATCCAATATACTGTATTGAACAGACTTGCAGAAAATAACAGCTACCATGTTTATTCAAATATAAGGCACATTTAAAAACACAAAAACATAATAACCATCACCTGTCAGCTGAGAAACAGAAAAGAGATTGCAACAGAAGCATTGCTGGCCTAGGCCTGTGTTAATGAGCCATGCCTGGAGGGCTCATCCAATCAATACAGTTAATTTTCCTTGTAGAACCACAGACAACTATATCTTAACTTATGTTTATATTCTTAACTTTCCACCAAGATCTCTTTTTAAAAAAATCATTAAGAGAATACTTTGCAATGAAAAGTTATTGCATATGAAGTAGGCAGCATGCCTCATGCTGAGCAGAGCAGTTAAAGGCAGTAGAAATTGCTTGACCCTTCAGAAAAAGTCTGAGAATCCTCACAGACCATTTTAGGATTGATCCGTATGTCGTAAAAGACTACCACTTAGGCAGAAACCATCTATTTGCCAAAAGCATCTTGCTGCTATTCTGGAAAAGCTATTTAAACTTTTAGAAAGATATAATTTAATCAAAGAAAATAAGTGAATGTAAGGTTAAGCAAATAGAAAATGAAGATGAAAGTCTATTATTGTTAATTTACACCATCAGTTCTAAAGGGCTGAACAAGTTAAGATCTTGAGTTTGGGGAATTAAAGATTCCCTCTATGACGCTTTACTGAAAATAAAAGGGTAGCCTATGTAATGAGTGTCATAATAAGTTAGCTAAAAAAGTGTTGTTGTTTTTTTTTTCCCCCTACCACAACCTTCTCTTTCACAAAGATATTATAAAATTCCTGGTAAATCTTACCTTAACTGGAAATTTAGAATTAAAGAAAATAGTGATTTATGACAAAAATGGAACTAAAAATTCAGAGCTAAATCTTTATAGCAATATGGATGGATTTAGAGATTGTCATACTGAGTGAAGCACATCAGACAGAGAAAGACAAACATCATATGATACCACTTATAGGCAGAATCTAAAAAATGGTACAATGAACTTATTTAGAACACAGAAATAGAGTCACAGATGTAGGAAACACACCTATATGTACCAGAGGGGAAAGGGAGGAGAGAGGGATAAATTGAAAGATTAGGACTGACATACACATACTACTATATATAAGATGGATAAATAATAAAGACTTCTGTATAGCACAGGAAACTATTTGGTACTTTGTAATGACTTACAGTGTACTGTTCTCTTTACTTCCTTGGTGGCTCGAAAGGTGAAGAATCTGCCTGTAATGATGGAGACACAGGTTTAATCCCTGGGTTGGGAAGATCCCCTGGAGAAGGATATGGTTACCCACTCCAGTATTCTTGCCAGGAGAATTCCATGGACAGAGAAGCCTTGCGGGCTACAGCTCATAGGGTTGCAAAAAGAGTTGGATATATACAGTACAAACAATATAATATAAAGACTTACACTATTCAGTCACTGAGTCATGTCTGATTCTTTCCAACCCCATGAACTGCAGCATGCCAGTCTTCCTTATCCTTTACTATTTCCTGAAGTTACTCAAACTTATGTCCATTGAGTCAGTGATGCCATCCAACCATCTCATCCTCTGTCGCTCCCTTCTCCTCTCACCCTCAATCTTTCCCAGCATCAGGGTCTTTCCCAATGAGTTGGCTCTTCGCATCAGGTGGCCAAAGTATTGGAGCTCAGCTTCAGCATCAGTAGGAAACAAATCTTAAAAAAGAGTGGGTATATGTATACAAATAACTGATTCACTATGTTGTACAGCAGAAAGTACAAAATACTGTGGATCAATTATACTCCAATAAAAATTTTAAAACAAATAATAAAATTAAAAAGGAGCCCACAGAAAATTGAAATTCCACAGGAAAATGAAAGTCAGTGGTTTTCACATATTAAAGTGAAAGTGGAAATGTTACTCACTCAGTCATGTTCCACTCTTTGCAGCCCCGTAGACTGTAGCCCTCCAGGCACTTCTATCCATGGGATTTTAAGCTTGCATCAAAATAGTATCACTACACCTTGATTTTCCTTTTGTTGTTTACATTATGTACATCTGCATTCCTTCAGTGTTCAACATGGTAGCCACTAGTCAGGTGGAACTGTACATTTAAATTAAATGAAAGTAAAATTTCAGTTCCTCTGCTGCACTAGCTGCATTTGAAGTGTGCAATTAGCCTACGTGGCATAGAAGCTGCTGTATTAGACAAGATAAGACAGTTTCATCATCACAGAAACTTTTACTGGATGGGGCTGCAGTTCAGTTAAAATCTCTTCCAGGATTCTTGGATGCTATTTAAAATGAATATTGAGGAAAATGATCTTGCCTCAGGTTGTAATCAGTAAATGTAGACATTTGCATACTGAATGTGTAAGGTGAGCCAGTCATAGAATTTTATAGCTCTGAGGATCCTGGGAGGTAATTTACTATAACTCCTCTTATTTTACTGTTGTGGAAACTGAAGTGTAAAGAGCTTAAGTGTTCTGTGTAATGTCACCTAGGATTTTGTGAGAAGGTTAGGCATCAGTGTTGGTAGTGACACACATTCACAAATTTTGAAATAAAGAGTATAAAATGAAATCTTGCACAGAAATTAGGTCATGTTCCCATGTGAGCAGACTCAACCTGGCTAATGTGTCCCCTAGAGACCAAATTCAGAATTCCAGTCTGAGAACTGCTGATTTATTATTTTCATCCAGTCATTCTAACTACTCCAGCATTTGGTTCATTCAATCAAGAATGCCCTCTAAATAAGGTGTAGTGGTCGTTCAGTCACTAAGGCATGTCGGACTCTTTGCGACCCCATGGACTACAGCATGTAAGGCCTCCCTGTCCTTCACCATCTCCCAAAGTTTGCCCAAACTCATGTCCATTGAGTCAGTGATGCCAACCAACCACTTCATCCTCTGTTGTCCCCTTCTTCTGCCCTCAATCTTTCCCAGCATCAGGATCTTTTCCAATGAATTGGCTCTTCACATCAGGTGGCCAAAGTATTGGAGCTTCAGCTTCAGCATCAGTCCTTCCAATGAATAATCAGGGTTCATTTCCTTTAGGATTGACTGCTTTGATCTCCTTGATGTCCAAGGGACTCTTAGAGTCTTTTTCATGACCACAATTCAAAAGCATCCATGCTCAACCTTCCTTATGGTCCAAATCTCACATCTGTACATGACTACCAGAAAAGCCATAGCTTTGACTATACAGACCTACTTTATTCAGCTTTAGCCAAACACTTTACTTTTGTGAAGTGTCTGTTTAGACTCATTACTGGTTTGGGTTAATTACAGAAGGAAAGATAATGATGAAAGAGACAACAAAATTCCAGCCTAGCTATTGCTTCTATACATGTTTCCTCATTCAGCTTGATACTGCAATGTCAGGCAATTTTGCATTTAAATCTCACATTAACATTTACTAGCATCATGATGCTTAGTAAGTTTGGGCTGCTATAAGAAAATACCACAGTCTGAGTGGCTTATAAGTAACAGCCTCACAGTTTGGGAGGTTGAAAATCTGAAATCAAGGTGCCGGCATGATCAGGTGAGGACTCTCTTCCTGGTCACAGACTTATTGCATCTTCATATGGTGGAAGGGGCTAGGGAATTCTGTAGAATCTTTTTTAGACCACTAATCTCATTCAAGAGGGCTCCTCCTTTATGACCTAGGAACTTCCTAAAGGCCCTACTTATTCTTACCATCACTTTTGAAGAGTAGCAGTTCAGCACATGGCTTTTGGCAGGAGGCATGAACACTCAGACCATAGTAATGGCTTTGCACAAGATTAGGCATATTCATTACTAAAGGAGCCTGCTTGCTCCTTTACTGTGTTAGACTCTCCTGTCCTTGCTCCTGCTGACTCATACTGTCCATATTCACTGCTTCTGCAGTGTCTTTAACCAGGGCACAGGTGAATAGGTGTATATATACGTGAAGACCTCATCCAATCAGGAAGCAGACCCATAGGTGAGCCTATGACATAGGGCTTGCATGACCTAGTTCATAAGAATGATACCAGCTATATGGTATTTTGAAATTTTCAGTGAGGGTGGTAAGAGACAAGATCGGTTAGTAGCAAGAGGAAAGGCCATAACCGAGGGTTGCTGAAATGCAGAGAGGATTGGTAAATGATTCTGAGCTACATATAAGCAGAAATGGTAAAGCATTCAGAAACTAAAAGCAGAGAAATTTGGTCAGTTGTAGGGCATGAAGAACAGGCATATGGAGAGAGATTGGAAAAATGCAGAGGCTACTTTAGAGAAGCAGAAAGTTGCTCATGGGATACAGGGCAGCCCTTGAGCAGCTATGAATTCTGAATAAGGCCCAATTCTACTTTGTCTGAAATTTGTTTTCCTGATGAAATTTCCTATCTAAGTTTCCTGTGTGAACTCTGAATCTCTTCAATTTGTTTTCTTCTTTTTGTTGTTTGCCTTAATTTGAAGTAATTTATTAATTTCCTGAAATTTGCAATCGAAAGCATTCCTATCTCAATCTGGGGTAATACCAATTCCAATAGCCTATTGCAAGGACTAAAAAGGAGATACAAATATGACATCCCCTACAAACTCAGTAATTCTTTAAGGTAGTTTATTCTGTTTCAAAGAAATGAGATTAAATCAAAGAAGTTATTTCCCTAAAATTAATTTTTTAAAAATAGTTTAGGATTGAGGTAACATTAGAGTTTTCCAAAATTTCCGATTAGTCTTCTCCAGTTTCCAGCATCCATTACAAATTGTGCCCAGAGTCCATGTGCTAATAGACAGAAACCATCAGAAAGTGTGAATTTTGCATCACTTATTTGGTAGAGATGACTGTTGTCTAGCTACATCTGATTCTCCTCTACTTATTTCATTTTAGAGACCCTTGCTCAATACCATATTATTAGTTCCAACCAATTTACACATCTTTTCTGAGCAAGGGTCATAGCTAGTCCTGACAAACAAGCAGCTTTCTTTATCTGTCACAGAGATTCCAAAAGGCACATGTGGGGATGGTGAAGCCACAAGATGGAAAACTGCAGAAGTCTATAAAGTCATGTGTTAGAAGAAAATCATGCCATGAAAAAGAAATACCCTGGCAAGCTGCCCAAATTGCAGCAGAATTGTGTAAGCAAGGAATACTTTTAAAGGCTAAACCCACTGTTGGAGTTATATGTTGCACAGCACAAACCATCCTATTCAGCTATGCTAGTTTGCAGTGTCCTAGGTGAAGTTGTTCCTGTTTTTTCCTTGTACTCTGATTTCTTCATGCATACACTAAAAGTTAGACTAGATTGCCTCCAGTGGGCATATGTTCATTCCATAATTCTTCTCTGATGCCTGCTCTATTTATCTTCTGTATTCACTGAGAAGATGCTCTGAAAAAGAACAAGGGGCTTCCTAATACATTCTTATAAACAAAAGATGTTGATGTCAAAGCTGACAGCTTCTAAACCAGATCTTGCTGTTTCTGATTAGGCATTTGGAATGATGTCAATTTTAATTTTTAATTTGGGTATGTGCAAGTTTGTATCCTTTTCAGTTGGAGATATTTGAATGGACTTGGTCTCTTGTTTTGCCAATATTTGAAAGCACAGTTGTGAGAATGCAGAGAACTGTAACTGACTGAACAAATCTGCTAGTTTCAATATGGCTCTTCTTAATCTGTTTTTCTCTCTCACCCAGTGTGCATCTTGCCTCTGCTGTCCTTGGCTAGGACTCTGGTTCTACTGGTAAACCTTGCCCAGAGGTGCCTAAGACAGGCATTGCCTGGACTTACAGAAGCATGCTTATATTACAATGAACAAATCTGGTCTTGATAGGGAAAGACTTACTAATTCCTTCCCACTCAATAGCACCTGATAATCCCAGAGACAGACTAAAGAACAAAATATCACCTTGGAAATCCAGTAACTCTCAGTTTAGAAAACAAGAGTGGAATGGAGAGAATATCCAATGATCTGAATCCAGAACAAGTTAAAGCTCCATTTTGGAATCACTACTTACCTAGGTGCCTTTTGGCAAGTTACTAAATTTCTCTAAACCTCAGCCCTCTCCTTGGAAAAATGAGTTAATAGCAAATACTTCACAGTATAGCTGAGAAAGTAAAATAAGACAGCTTATGCAAAGTGCAAAGAATAATGCAGGGTTCCATGTGCACATGTGTGCTCAGTTGCTTCAATCATGTCTGACTCTGTAGCCCCATGGACTGTAGCCTGTCAGGCTTCTCTGTCCATGGGATTCTCCAGGCAGGAATACTGGAGTGGGTTGCTATGCCCACCTCCAGAGGATCCCTCCTGCATCTCCTACATTGGTAAGCAGATTCTTTACCCACAGAGCTATCTGGGAAGCCTGAGGTATCAATAACTACAAATGCTGTTTCTCTCATTTCTCTTACACAAGGAAGCTAAGGTAATACTATAGATGGTACTTCACCAAGAGAAAGGCCTAGATAGACTTGTAGAAGGAGGATATCCTAAAGACTCTGAACATGGAGAGGAGCTGCCTGAAGGATATATTGCTCTGGATTAGCACTGCAGCATTTTTAACAAGAGTAATAATTAAAAATTCTTACATTGGCAAGATGATGTTTACAGATGCTTCTTAATTGCATTTTAAGGAGAGGAGAACTCAGGATCTGAGTGATGGAAAGAATATCACCCCATTTTAAACACAGGCCTTGTGGAGGCTGGAAACTTTTTCATTATTTAACTGGTTAGTATCCTAACAAAAAGGAAAATCCAGGTTTTACAACAATCGAGTAAGTAGACAATGCCTACCATGAAGGCCTTCTTTTTTCTAGGAACTGTGTCATGTTGGCTAGAAGGTACACAGAGAGTGAATGCACATCAGATGAGGAAGAAAATTAAACAACCAATTTCAGGCGAGTATGATATATGCCACACTGGAGATAAGAAATGTTTGTTAGTCAAACTCAGACAATGGATGATTAAATCAGGGGTGGGCGTGTTTTATATCAATGTTTGTGGGACACAAGTGGAAAATCAGCAAGTCTTCCTGGCAAAGATATCCCCTAGTTCTTTATGCTAATTTTAATGTTAAGCAGCTTCCCACACCACGTGGGCAGGGTTTCTGACCATCAAATCCGCAAGATCCACAAGACAACATTCTTCCTTCAAAGCTTAGAATTCCTTTGAACCTTTCAAGTTTTTTCATTTGCAAGAGAACTTTTTAAAATTCAAGTTCCTGGCACATGTTTAATCTTATCAGCTGGCACCTTTGGGGGTATTATCGAGCCTCACTGGAGGCCTGGAGGTAAGAAGTTAAGAAATAGGTTTAAGGAAGGGAATGGTTGTATTTGAAGAGATGGGGCTTCCCTAGTGGCTCAGATAGTAAATAATTTGCCTATGATGCAAGACACCCAAGTTCGATCCTTGGGTCAGGAATATTCCCTGGAGAAGGGAATGGCTACCCACTCCTGGAGAATTCTTGCCTGGAGAATTCCATGGACAGAGGAGCCTGGTGAGCTACAGTCCATGGAGTCGCAAAGAGTTGGCATGACTGACAGACTAACCCCTTCACTTTCCAGCACCAAAGACAAGCTGCATTGACTTCTTTGTTTTTGCACCAAGGCTAGACAAGGCTTCTGTCAATCAATTCAGTGAAACTTTGGTTCCATTCAACCCTGCTGGTTCCAAAATATAAAGTGAAAACAATAAAGAGTCATCAGCTCAGAGTAAGGTGGCCCAGAGGACTGAAGCACATAATCTACTTTCCTATTTAATGGTGGTCATGGTTGAAGGCTTGTGGGGCAATGACTGTGTCTTATTGTTCCTAGTTGAGAAGCGGGACCTGATCTCACCACTTCTCCCCCTTTGATCTCACCACACCTTTCTTTTGACTGCTTTTTCATTTGTTCATTTCTCCATCTTTTCCAAATAGAATTTTACAAAGCCTCAGGAAGAGAACTACAAGCACATTTACAGTAGGCATTAGTTAATGACTTAATATGTCATGTCCAAATAAATGAATTGCTAATGACTACACTTCTCACAGCAATAATGGTAGTTATTTGCATACTAGAATCAATAGACTTTAGCCCATAGACAATTCTCCCTTTGAATATTCATATAGAAGGATAGGTCAACAAAAGTAATGAATCTAGACAGTGTTAGGGGATCATGGCCATAGAGCATGAGAAATACAGGATGTACTCTCTACATGTGTTGATACATGGCTGTACTTTCTACCAAGTCATGTAAGTGGGAAAGCCAAGCTATCTCTAACTCCCCAATCACCCTCATTTGTCCACATTCAGACTTGTCCTAAGTCCTTCCAATTTTCATTTTGAATCTTTCTTGTATCCATTTCCCACTCCTTTCCATCCTCACAGCTTCTGTTTTACATCAGGCTCTCTCCTGCTCAAACTAGTAAAATGGTCTCCTATGTGATCTCCGTGTCTCCCATATCACCACCCTCCACCCTCCCACCCCTTTAGATCCTTCCACACAGTTTCCAGGATTCAAAGACCACATCTAGTGATGCCACTGCTCTTTGAATAGTTCTACGTCTTCAGTAGAAGAGAGTCTGAGCTCATCTCCATGACTTCTAAAGCCTTTGATGATAGGGTGATAGGATGATGATGAAGATAGTAAAGATGGCTGACATTACCTGAGCATTACCATATGCTCAGCTATCAGTGCAGTAGACTGCACTAGGTGTTGTGATGTGTGTTACTTATCTTTTAATATATTCTGGGGTATATATGATCTATTTTTTAAAGAACAAACTACTTTCAAGGTTTGTTTGTTTGGCTAGTAAACGCTGGAGAAGAGATTTTATCTGAAGTCAGTCATTCTCCAGAGTATGTGCTCATAACTACTATGTGTCAACCAACATGACAAATAAGAAGAGAGTCTTTTTATCTATTAGGACATCCAGTGTATAATTAAATAAACGTGGTTTCAGAGAAATTCTATCGAATACAGTTCATTAGGGAAAAGCTAAGCTAACCAGCCAAGTGGTTCAGAAGAGCCAAAAATTTCTTAAATCAATATTCAGGCCCCCAGGGCAATAAGCATGAGAGAGTGGTTTGTGCTTTTTAATACTCAGTTCTTCAACTTTTTATAAGATTCACACTTTCATCTATTTTGGATGATATTTTCAACGCCTCCTTTGCAGGCCAAATGCAGGTTTGTAAAAGTCAGTGGTAAATAAACATCTTAAGTTTGACCTGGTGGCACTGCCTTCCAATCAGCAGTTGTATTTCATTATTATCTCTAATTTTGTCTATATGAAAATATTTGTTTCCTCAACTACAGGAAAATTTTATTTTGCTTTATTTTTGGCTCTGAACTATTTTTAATTTCAATTATAGACAAATGGAAAATGAGTATAGTGAGACATTTTGGTTTCAGAAACAACAATGGAAATCATTATGCCTCTGAATGGCAATGCTTTGTACTGTTTTCAATAGCCAAGACATGGAAACAACTTAAAAGTCTGTTGACAGATGAATGGAGAAATAAGATGTGATATATATGTGTGTGTATACACACACACACACACACACACACACACACACACACACATATATATATATATATGAGAAGGCAATGGCACCCCACTCCAGTACTGTTGCCTGGAAAATCCCATGGACAGAGGAGCCTGGTGGGCTGCAGTCCATGGGGTCGCCAAGAGTCGGACACGACTGAGCGACTTCACTTTCACTTTTCACTTTTCACTTTCATGCATTGGAGAAGGAAATGGCAACCCACTCCAGTGGTCTTGCCTGGAGAATCCCAGGGAAGGTGGAGCCTGGTGGGCTGCTGTCTATGGGGTCGCACAGAGTCAGACACCACTGAAGTGACTTAGCAGCATTTGTAATTTGCAGCAACATGGATGGACCTAGAGATTATCATATTAAGTAAAGAAAGTCAGAAAGAGAAAGACAAATACCCTATAATATCAGTTATCTGTGGAATCTAAAATATAACACAAATGAACATATCTATGAAACAGAAATAGACTCACAGATCTAGACAACAGACTTGTGGTTGCCATGGTTGGGGGTGGGGTAGGGATGGACTGGGAGTTTGGGATTAGCAGATGCAAGCTATTATGTATAAGATTGATAAAGAGCAAGGTCCTACTGAATCAAACAGGAAGCTTATTAAATATCTTGTGATAAACCAGAATGGAAAAGAATATGAAAAAGAATATATATATATATATATATATATAAACTGAGTCACTCTACTGTGCAACACAGCAGAAATTAATACAATTGTAAATCAACTAAACGTCAATAAAATTTTTTTAAATAGTCATATTTTAGCCACAACTGGACACACTTTGGGTCTTCCCTGATGGCTCAGTGGTAAAGAATTCCCCTGCAATGAGGAGATAAGGGTTCAATCCCTGGGTTGGTAAGATCCCCTGGAGGATAGCATGGCAACCCTCTCCAGTATTCTTGCCTGGAGAATCCCATGGACAGAAGAGCCTTGTAGGCTACAGTCCATAGGGTTGCAAAGAGTCAGACATGACTGAAGTGACTGAGCATGCACGCACACTTTAGATGCAAGCAGATCACCTGTGTTTTGAATTATGAAAAGAAAAATTCAAGAGTATGCTCGTATTCCTGGAAATAGTTCATGTAAAAATGTGTTCAAAGAACAAAGTATGGTTAGTATCCTCTAATGTCATAAGCTCTGGAAATGAAAACCCTCTTTTTAGCATACAAAAATATCATTTGAATAATGTGTAGTCTAACTTTATGTGTGTTTTCAGAAAGACATTTTTCCTTATTGCAGAGGACATATGTGATGTTCTTGGCTAGAAAGCCAAGAGGAAGAGGAAGGGATTCAAGTGCATGAACCCCCATTTTCCCAGCATTATCCTTTTTACTTGCTCACTGAGAGAAACTGTTTTTCATTCCTAATAGCAACAGCGAGCTTTTGGCCAGGTGCTTGCTTTGCTACAGAGCTGGTAGGCAGGATCCTCTCTAGGGAAGACTGATTACACTGGAATCTGGGAAACAGGTGGATGGCTAGGATTGCTGGTAGAAACCAGCCTTCAAGGCCAGTAGTGTCAGCAAATAGAAGCTTAGCCTACCTCTAGCGACAAGGTCTTCAGGGACTCTTCCTCTGGGCTGTGTTTATAGCTCAGAACATCAATCTCCCTCCTGGCCAGGGGCTTATTAACATTCTGAATATCACTTTCAATTAAATTTCTTGAATACTCATTTAGTTTCTATTTAATAAGGCTGGATTAGATGTCATGTATGATCCAGCAGGTTGTTTTTAAAAGATAAAATTAAAAGGAGCTCTGGGATAAGTTAAGTGGCAAGCATGTTCCTATGCCAACATGGTGCCCAAACCACTGGCCATAGTTGGCTTTGCAAATGGACACGGGTCATTTTTTAAAGTATTTTTCCTAATGGAGAATTTCAATCAAATATTCACTGTTAGGAAAACCAGGACATTATTTCCTGATGGTTGCACAAATTCTATCAACTGTTTTAGTCCAAATTTTTCAGGGCTTCTGTAGTAGAGTCCTCCTAGAGTCCTCCCACAGGTAGGGGGCAGATGTAGCTGTAAGATGATACTGCAGATAGAATGTCAGACTCTGAGCACCTGATTTTTTGAAGTGATAATGCTAATAAAAAATAATTTCAGTAAGAATTGCTAAGTATCATCTATTATCTGTCTATCACTGTGGCCAGCACTTCAAGTAAAACACTCATCTATGTTTTCTTTCTTTCTTTTTTTTGGTATTTCAAATTTTTAGGTGTACTTTGTTTGACTGAAGTACAGATGATTCACAATATTATATTAGTTTCAAGTATACAACATAATGATTCAATATTTTATATATTATAATTCATCTAAGGTTATAATAAAATACTGGCTATATTCCCTTTGCTGTACAGTATATTCCTAGCTTATTTATTTTAGATATAATAGTTTGTATAACTACTTTTATTTTTCACCAACTCTCTTCATTCTTACCACTGGTAACAACTAGTCTGGTTTCTATATCTGAGTTTGTACTATATTTATTCACTTGTTTTATTTTTTAGATTCCACATATAAATGATAACATGTAGAATTTGTTTTGCTCTGCTTGACTTATTTTCATAAGTATGATAACTTCTAGGTCCGTTCATGTTGTTACAAATGGCAGAATTTCACATTTTTTACAGCTGAGTACTATTCCATTGTATATGTATGTAGGTGTACATGTGTATATATACTCTTTCTTCATCCATTCATCATAGAAATGCAAATCAAAGCCACAATGAGACACCTTACACCTATCAAAATGGTTATCATCAAAAGTCAACAAATAATAAATGCTGGCAAAGATATAGAGAAAAGATAATATTTGTATACTCTTATTGGAAAAGTAAATTGATGCAGCCACTATGGAATATGGTATGGGGGTTCTTCAATAAACCAAAAATATAACTATCATATGATTTAACAATTTCACTCCTGGGCATACATCCAAAGAAAACAAAACCCCTAATTTCAAAAGATTAAAACCCTCATTTAATCAGCAAGCCAATGCTAAGAGCAAAGTCTAACATTCAGTTTCTGATGGTGAAACTGAGACACGGAGTTTAATTTGCCCATCACCAAAGAACTAGTTTGTGCTAATAGAGAAGTGTCAGTTATATAAGTAAGAGTCAGTCTTGATCTTCAATCTCCTCATTTCCCTCTTCTCCACTCTCTTCTTAGAAGTCTGACCCACAATGCAGAGCAGGCTTAGCCCTCAGTGGTTTCTTGATAGACTTAGTGGCTAACAGGAAACTAACATAGAGGAGTGGTGAGTTAGAAGGCAGGTGGGAAGGAAGATCAGGGTCCCTTGATCCCACTGGAAGATTCATGAGAAGAAGCAAGACCTCAGAACTTTCCCTTCAAGGACATGTGTTTATACTGTACCTATAGTCCTAATCCTGGACAGTGGTAGAGTTTTGAAAGCTCCAGGGCTTTTGAATCAAAACCTAGTCTGAGCCCCACTGATGCCTTTTTTTAGTTAGTGAACCCAGGCACATGTATGCATGGTTTGTCGTGTCTGACTCTTTGCAACCCCATGGACTGTAGCCCACCAGGTTCCTCTGTCCATGGAATTTTTCAGGCACGAATCCTGGAGTGGGTTGCCATTTCCTCCTGCAGGAGATCTTTCCAACCCAGGGATCAAACCCTCATCTCCTATGTCTCCTGCATTGCAGGTAGATTCGTTATCTGCTGAGCTGATGAGGAAGCCCAGGAGAGATACTTTGTCCTGGCCCTCAGCTATTTCTAAGACATGGCTTTTCTCCCACCTGGTTAGGACACCGTAACACTTGGTCACAGGTATAGGCATATAACCCAGGCTTGGTCAGTCACCGTGTCCCATTATCTTTCACCAAAAATGGTCCAGAGATGGCCTTTTCAATCTTGTCTTCTAGGCCTGTCTAAAGAAGTGGGCTGTGTTTTAAGGTGCTCTATCTCTAAATATGCATTACCTTGGGTTAGCATTTGACCTTTCTATATGTGGTTAAAATAATGGCATTGGATTAGATTAGGTTTTCTTTACTTCCAGTAGCTCTAATAGGTGATTACTCTATCTGAAGGAAAATACTTTCCCAGTTTTTATTCAGCACAGTTGGGTTCTATAAAATAGCAGACACGGGAGGAGGCATTTGGGGCCACAGTCTCTGTTAGGTGGCTATGAATAGCTAAAACAAAAGGATTTTAAAAAAATAAGTTTTACAAAAGGACTTTGTATGCTGGATTTGGAGTTCTTTTTTGAAATAGTTTTTGGAAACAAACCCATTTACAAGAAATTTTGTAATCTTCAGTATTTTCCTTTGGCATGTGATTCCAGACCCATCAAGAGAGGGGAGTTTCAGTGGGATATAGTTTATAAAATATGAAGGGGCTGTAATTACAGCACAAAGGTTTTGCATAGAAATGTGCTAACAGGAAACAAAAGAGGCATTTGAAATAAGAACCCAAGGGAGGAAAAGAATTCATGAAGAAAATACTGCTGAAATAAACACTTGCTGAGTATAGAATTCATTCAAAGGGCAAAACTTTTTAACGTATGTTTTCAACTGAAAATCAGAAGGTGGCAGCACTGCTTACTGAATAGACTCAGATGACAGCTCCAAGGAAACTGATAGTGTGCATAAGCCATTTTATAGTTTATAAGCAGCAGCTAGTAGTTTGTTGCTAAAAATGAAATGATGATTGGAAAAATGCACCCCTGAAAACTCCAAGAATCTTTGGGGATTTGAAACAGTGACCCAGTATTCCCCTCCAAGGATACAGTGAAATCAGAAGCTTAAGAGAACAAAGAAGGAGGCTCTGGATGCTTTTTGGCTTTTGATTAAATTTCTTTCCATCAGAAATAAAAAATAAATGTGCAAAGTATGGACCCAGACCTGCAGCATCAAGATCACCTGGTGATTTGTAAGAAATGCTATTTTTCCATCCCTGTTTCAGATCTACTGACTAGAAGTTCTAGCTGTAGGGTCCAAAAATCTGGGTTTTCTAAGCCTTCTAGGTGATTCTCGGGCACATTCAACTTTGTGACATGAAGGTATTGGTGTTCAGACTACTGTTATTAGTCATAATTCAAAATGTGGAGCAAGTCTTCAAACAACACCTTGTTGTAAGATTTACAAATTATGTGGTCTTTTGTAGCTTTAAGCCGTACATAAGCTTGAATGGTGACTCAGACGGTAAAGAATCCACTTGCAATGCAGGAAATGCCGGTTTGAGCCCTGGGTCAGGAAGATCCCTTGGAGAAGGGAATGGCAACCCACTCCAGTATTCTTGCCTGAAGAATCCCATGGACAGAGGAGCCTCTTGGGCTACAATCCATGGGATCGTAAAGAATCAGACATGACTGAGCGACTAACACTTTCACTTTTCACAAGTTTGAATAGTAAGATGAGGTAAAAAAGGGCAACCTGAAAGAAAGTAATCCCATAAAAATGGACTCAAACAATCAGTGAGAAATGTAGAAAGAAATGAGGTTTTTCCCTTACATCATTTGAATTTCTGCCTACTTGCCAGTAGCACTGAAATCTTCAGAAAACTAACTATGTTTAAAGTAATTTTCTCTATCAAAAATGCTTGCAACTTATTCCTCAATACAATGAGAAAGAAATATTTGAAAATAGTGTTTGGTTATTCTCAGAGAGAACAAATGAACAACAAAAATGTAATGAAAGCTGACCATTCAAAAAAAAAAAACAAAAAAACAAAGCTGGTGGTAAAAAGTCAGTTACACTTAAAAAGCATAAAGACTCTGAGAAGTAATTTCTGCCTTTTTAATAGGCATTGACTAAAATATAGTTCAGAGAAATTCATTACTGTTTTATTAACTAATTGTGTGGTTTTACAATGGATGGTGGATAATGGGAACATTATGCCATTGGATATAATAACGCAACCACAGAGAAGGCCACAGACAAAACACCCCAAGCTGTGGCTGGCCACCTCAGGGGGCTTCACTGAGGGATAGTCTTCCGGTGTGGCCACAGATTTCCAAAGTTCAACCTTAACTTGGCAAATCCATGAAGTCCATGGTGTCCAGACCTGATCAGTCCCTCAGAGACGGTCTCTTTGTAACCAAATCCACCAGAGACTCACATCCGTATTACCTACTGTGCCTTTTTTTTTTTTTCTCCCAGTTTGTTATGTGCAGCAGAAGTAAAAAGCCAGTCAGAGACTCTGTTAGGTGACCCATATGTACATACATAGTATTCTTGGTGAGTCCCAGTGGAGAGTTAAGTTAAAATTAGAAGTCTGCTTGGTGAACATAATATCAGGCCATAAGAAATCAGCTGGGAATTTTATTATTTAAATGCCCTCATCTCCACCATGAAGATAGATTGTCAGACAAATCTGCTGTTTGGGTTTTTGAATTGTAACATTATTATGTCTGAGCAGAAATTGTTCTGTTTCTCTGATTGGTGTTTTCCATGTTCTTATGCTAAATTTCTCACCTCAGTCAACACTTTCTGTTTGGAGATATCTTAATATAATTTCTTAGAATTTAGTTAGGACAGTCAAGTTTTCAAGAATATCTTCATTTATTTATGTATTTTCTTAAATAATTTTCAGGAGTACTTATTACAGTTTGATATCTATGTACACTATAGCTGATCACCACTATACTTCTACAAGTTACAACCCATTACCATACAGATGACCTCCTTCATCCTTTTCACCCATCCCCCAACTTCCTTCTCCTCCAGTAACCACTAGTCCGACCTCTGTATCTGTGACTTTGTTTTTGTTTTATTTTCTATCTATGTATATGTATAATCTATGTATAATCTATCATATAGATTCCACATATGAGTGAAATAATGAAGTATCTGTCATCTTGTCCTTTGTCTGTTTTGTCACTTATTAACATAACTATGGGATTCCTTGGTGGTTCAGTGGTTAAGAATCTGCCTGCCAATGCAGGAAATGATGGTTCAATCCCTGGGTCAGGAAGATCCCCTGCAGAAGGAAATGGCAACCCACTCCAGTATCCTTGCCTGGGAAATCCCATGGACAGAGGAGCCTGGAGGGCTACAGTTCTTGGGGTTTCAAAAGGGTTGGACATGACTTAGTGACTAAACAACAAACAGCATTATAGTTCTACTTTTCCTAAGAATAGCTGCCATGGTTAAATGATCTTCAGTGACAGAATCTTGAGATGCCAGAGTACTTGGTCCTAGAGCTCCTGAAATTTACATTCCAACTGAGAAAGCAGCAAGTGTAACTGATGACCACAATGTGTGGGGCATGCAGTGAGGAGACAGAGAGTGGGCCATGGTACCTAAGAGGGACAACTGAACTTTTTAAAAATTAATTAATTAATTTGGCTGCATCAGGATCTTCATTGTGTCATGCAGGATCCTTCGTTGCAGTGCATGGGCTCTCTAGTTGTGGCGTGCAGGCTTTGGGATCTTAGTTCCCCCACCAGGGACCTACTGGACCACGAAGGAAGTCCCAGTGGACAGCTGATCTTAACACTGAGGTCAGGGAAGCCTCCTTAATGGAAGGAGTCCTAGGCTAAGGGAATCGAAGAGAGAAGGAGAGGGTTTGAAGCAAAGTCAGTGGCAGATGTTCAACTTCAAAAGGAAGAAGGAGCACAAAACATTCAATGAGTCAGGCGAATTTATATGGCTCCTGCACAAAATAGACTAGGGAGAGTGAAACGGGGAAAGATCATATTTGAGGTTTAAGCTGGAGCCAGATCAAGAAGGATTTTGTTTACACTATCAAAATTCATTATTTACATTTATGATGAGTCAATTAATGGTTTTAAGTAAAAGAGTGTCTCAATATAATCTGTATTCAGAAAGCTCATCCTGGTTACAGGATATACTATGGATAAAAAAGAGGCAAAGCTTGAAAGAAAAGTGTCTTAATTTTTCTTGTGTTGGTTATTTTTCACTATAGTCCTAAATAATAGCTAATAATAAGTTTATATCTGCCAAGAATTTTACAGCAATTCTATTTAATCTTCATAATAATTCTTTAAGGTAGTTAGATCAGTATTGCCCTAATTACTCTTAAGAAGTTGAAGTAACTTGCCCAAGATTGCATAGGTGGTAAGTATTGCCATCAGAATATGAACTCAGTTTGGACTCTTACCTGCTGGACCACTGCCTCCACCCTAGAGGAGGAAATGGTAGCTGGAAAGCAGATAAGGCCACACATTAGAGAGCCATGAAAATACTAGGAAGGGCAAGTCTTGGTGACTGCTTGAAGGTAGAAGATAGGAGGTGGGGTACGGTAAGGGAGACAGTATTAAGAAGTATTAAGGTTGACTCAGGGTCACTAAAAGTTTTGCTCGCAACTTCAGTTGGACCTTCTTCAGTTGGACAATCTTTTCATTGTTTTCTGACCACACCTCTTCTGCATCAAAACAACCATTTCAAGTCTTCTCCATTCTTCTTCAAACACTGAGCTGTTCCATCTTGCCTCATTCTCAGTGGTTGTTTACAATTCCTACTTGTTTCTTGGATCTTTGGCTAAGACTAGGGATAATGTCCTTTTTTTGTCAGATCCAAATTAAATTAACTGGTTCTTTATTGAAACATTCAGAACATAATAAGAGATGGAAGTCAGCAAAAAACAAGATGTCTTTATTTCCTAGTAGTAAGCATATCAAATAAAAGCACCTATTTCTAGCCATGGTTTTTCAGCCTTTTGCCAGAGATGTTTTGTTCTTTTGTTTTGGATATCTGAGCTGATAAGGATTCTAGCCTCAGGAGGGATAGATAGGGAAAAAACAAGTGCATCCGCAGTAGAATCTTGCAGATATGATGTGGTCACTTCTTTTTTCCAGAAACTGCAAGAGGCTGTTTGAGCTTCTCCTCTATATATTTTAGGTAATTGACAGTAATGACATCTGATAATAACTTTTATTTTCTCTTTTAAGGCCAGAAGGGCTAGCTTTTATTCTTTTCCCAACAGAACTGCTATAAAGTAGCAAACATCATTATTCCAGAGAAAGATCTGGGGGCTTCCAATACCTTTCACAGGCAGAACTTTTGTAAATTATTTAATACATGGATAAAATGGACAACGCCTTGTGGTACCACACTTTAGGAATATTAGTTGATTTAGCCAACCTCTTCTCAGATGCAGGAAGAATTATCACAGGAAAATGCCTAAGCATCACACAAACAAAGCTAGTGGAGGTGATGGAATTCCAGTTGAGCTGTTTCAAATCCTGAAAGATGATGCTGTGAAAGTGCTGCACTCAATATGCCAGCAGATTTGGAAAATTCAGCAGTGGCAACAGGACTGGAAAAGGTCAGTTTTCATTCCAACCCCAAAGAAAGGCAATGCCAAAGAATGCTCAAACTACCTCACAATTGCACTCATCTCACACGCTAGTAAAGTAATGCTCAAAATTCTCCAAGCCAGGTTTCAGCAATACGTGAACTATGAACTCCCTGATGTTCAAGCTGGTTTTAGACAAGGCAGAGGTACCAGAGATCAAATTGCCAACATCCGCTGGATCATGGAAAAAGCAAGAGAGTTCCAGAAAAACATCTGTTTCTGCTTTATTGACTATTCCAAAGCCTTTGACTGTGTGGATCACAATAAACTGTGGAAAATTCTGAAAGAGATGGGAATACCAGACCATCTGACCTGCCTCTTGAGAAATCTGTATGCAGGTCAGGAAGCAACAGTTAGAACTGGACAGGGAACAACAGACTGGTTCTAAATAGGAAAAGGAGTACGTCAAGGCTGTATATTGTCACCCTGCTTATTTAACTTATATGCAGAGTACATCATGAGAAATGCTGGGCTGGAAGAAGCAGAAGATGGAATCAAGATTGCCGGGAGAAATATCAATAACCTCAGATATGCAGATGACAGCACCCTTATGGCAGAAAGTGAAGAGGAACTAAAAAGCCTCTTGATGAAAGTGAGAGGAGAGTGAAAAAGTTGGCTTTAAAGCTCAACATTCAGAAAACGAAGATCATGGCATCTGGTCCCATCACTTCATGGGAAATAGATGGGGAAACAGTGGAAACAGTGTCAGACTTTATTTTTGGGGGCTCCAAAATCACTGCAGATGGTGACTGCAGCCATGAAATTAAAAGATGCTTACTCCTTGGAAGAAAAGTTATGACCAACCTAGATAGCATATTCAAAAGCAGAGACATTACTTTGCCAACTAAGGTCCATCTAGTCAAGGCTATAGGTTTTCCTGTGGTCATGTATGGATGTGAGAGTTGCACTGTGAAGAAGGCTTAAGAATTGATGCTTTTGAACTGTGGTGTGGAAAAGACTCTTGAGAGTCCCTTGGACTGCAAGAGGATCCAACTAATCCTTTCTGAAGGAGATCAGCCCTGGGATTTCTTTGGAAGGAATGATGCTAAAGCTTAAACTCCAGTACTTTGGCCACCCATGTGAAGAGTTGACTCATTGGAAAGGACTCTTATGCTGGGAGGGATTGGGGGCAGGAGGAGAAGGGGACGACAGAGGATGAGATGGCTGGATGGCATCACTGACTTGATGGACGTGAGTCTGAGTGAACTCCGGGGGTTGGTGATGGACAGGGAGGCCTGGTGTGCTGCGATTCATGGGGTCACAAAGAGTCAGACACGACTGAGTGACTGAACTGTACTGAACTGAAGAAGGTCTTCAAAAATATTTAACCTTCCACTTTTTGCTATTATGTGGAACAGATGGAAATACTAATCTTTGTGGCATGGCACATGCATTGCTTTGCTAGAGCTGTCATAATATTATAACAAAATGTCTGTGTGGCTTAAACAACAGGAATATATGTTCTCGATTTGTGGAGGATGGAAGTCCAAGATCAATGTCAGCTGGTATGGTTTTTTCTGTGGCCACTCTCCTTGGCCTGCAGATGGCTGTCTTCTCCTTTTGTTCTCACATGATCTCTTCTTTGTGAACTCCCATTCTTAGTACCTCTGCATCTTCTCATAAGGACAAGAGTCAGATTAGATTAAGACCCACCCTAACAGTCTTTCAATATCACAGTTATCCAAGTCTATGACCCAACTAGTATCACTGAAGAAGCTGAAGTTGAACGGTTCTAAAAGACTTACAAGACCTTTTAGAACTAACACCCCCAAAAGATGTCCTTTTGATTATGTGGGACTGGAATACAAAAGTAGGAAGTCAAGAAACACCTGGAGTAACAGGCAAATTTGGCCTTGGAATAAGGAATGAGGCAGGGCAAAGGCTAATACAGTTTTGCCAAGAGAACACACTGGTCATAGCAAACACCATCTTCCAACAACACAAGAGAAGACTCTACACATGGACATCACCAGATGGTCAACACCAAAATCAGATTGATTATATTCTTTGCAGCCAAACATGGAGAAGCTCTGTACAGTCAGCAAAAACAAGACTGGGAGCTGACTGTGGCTCAGATCATGAACTCCTTATTGCCAAATTCAGACATAAATTGAAGAAAGTAGGGAAAACCACTAGACTGTCAGGAATGACCTAAATCAAATTCTTTAAGATTATAGAGTAGAAGTGGGAAACAGACTTAAGGGACTAGATCTGATAGATAGAGTACCTGATGAACTATGGATGAAGGTTTGTGACACTGTACAGGAGACAGGGATCAACACCATCCCCATGGAAAAGAAATGCAATAAAGCAAAATGGCTGTCTGAGGAGGCCTTACAAATAGCTGTGAAAAGAAGAGACGTGAAAAGCAAAGGAGAAAAGGAAAGATATAAGCATCTGAATGCAGAGTTCCAAAGAATAGCAAGAAGAGATAAGAAAGCCTTCCTCATGGATCAATGCAAAGAAATAAAGAAAAACAACAGAATGGGAAAGACTAGAGATCTCTTCAAGAAAATTAGAATACCAAGGGAACATTTCATGCAAAGATGGGCTTGATAAAGGACAGAAATGGTATGGACCTAACAGAAGCAAAAGATATTAAGAAGAGGTGGCAAGAATACACACAAGAACTGCACAAAAAGATCTTCATGACCAAGATAATCATGATGGTGTGATCACTCACCTAGAGCCAGACACCCTGGAATGTGAAGTCAAGTGGGCCTTAGAAAGCATCACTATGAACAAGGCTAGTGGAGGTGATGGAATTCCAGTTGAGCTATTTCAAATCCTGAAAGATGATGCTGTGGAAGTGCTGCACTCAATATGCCAGCAAATTTAGAAAACTCAGCAGTGGCCACAGGACTGGAAAAGGTCAGTTTTCATTCCAATCCCAAAGAAAGACAATGCAAAAGAATGCTCAAACTATCACACAATTGCACTCATCTCACATGCTAGTAAAGTAATGCTCAAAATTCTCCAAGTCAGGCTTCAGCAATACGTGAACTGTGAACTTCCTGATGTTCAAGCTGGTTTTAGATAAGGCAGAGGAACCAGAGATCAAATTGCCAACATCCGCTGGATCCTGGAAAAAGCAAGAGAGTTCCAGAAAAACATCTATTTCTGCTTTATGGACTATGCCAAAGCCTTTGACTGTGTGGATCACAATAAACTGTGGAAAATTCTGAAAGAGATGGGAGTACCAGAGTACGTGACCTGCCTCTTGAGAAACCTATATGCAGGTCAGGAAGCAACAGTTAGAACTGGACATGGAACAACAGACTGGTTCCAAATAGGAAAAGGAGTACGTCAAGGCTGTATATTGTCACCCTGCTTATTTAACTTATATGCAGAGTACATCATGAGAAACGCTGGGCTGGAGGAAGCACAAGCTGGAATCAAGATTTTTGGGAGAAATATCAATAACCTCAGATATGCAGATGACAGCACCCTTATGGCAGAAAGTGAAGAGGAACTAAAAAGCCTCTTGATGAAAGTGAAAGAGGAGAGTGAAAAAGTTGGCTTAAAGCTCCATATTCAGAAAACAAAGATCATGTCATCTGTTCCCATCACTTCATGGCAAATAGATGGGGAAACAGTGGAAACAGTGTCAGAGTTTATTTTTGGGGGCTCCAAAATCACTGCAGATGGTGACTGCAGCCGTGAAATTAAAAGATGCTTACTCCTTGGAAGGAAAGTTATGACCAACCTAGATAGCATATTCAAAAGCAGAGACATTACTTTGCCGACTAAGGTCTGTCTAGTCAAGGCTATGGTTTTTCCAGTAGTCATGTATGGATGTGAGAGTTGGACTGTGTAGAAGGCTGAGTGCTGAAGAATTGATGCTTTTGAACTGTAGTTTTGGAGAAGACTCTGGAGAGTCCCTTGGACTGCAAGGAGATCCAACCAGTCCATTCTGAAGGAGATCAGCCCTGGGTGTTCTTTGGAAGGACTAATGCTAAAGCTGAAACTCCAACACTTTGGCCACTTCATGTGAAGGGTTGACTCACTGAAAAAGACTCTGATGGTGGGAGGAATTGGGGGCAGGAGGAGAAGGGGATTACAGAGGATGAGATGGCTGGATGACATCACCGAATCGATGGACTTGAGTCTGGGTGAAGTCCGGGAGTTGGTGATAGACATGGAGGCCTGACGTGCTGCAATTCATGGGGTCACAAAGAGTCGGACATGACTGAGTGACTGAACTGAACTGAACTAAGAGTCTCATTTTATTTATTTATTTTTTTACTTTACAATACTGTATTGATTTTACCATACATTGACGTGAATCCACCACAGGTGTACATGAGTTCCCAATCCTGATCCCCCATCCCACCACCCTTCCCATATCATCTCTCTTGGTCATCCCAGTGCACCAGCCCCAAGCATTTAACTTAAGTGAAAGTGAAGTCGCTCAGTCATGTCTGATTCCTTGAGATCACAAGGAACTGTAGCCTACCTGACTCCTAGATCCATGGGATTTTCCTGGCAAGAGTACTAGAGTGGATTGCCATTTCCTACTCCAGAGGATCTTCCCAATCCAGGGATTGAACCCGAGTCTGCACATTGCAGGCAGATGCTTTACCATCTGAGACACCAGGGAAGCCCCATTTTAACTTAGTTACCCCTTTAATGGCCCTATCTCCAAGTAGAGTCACATTGTGAGGTACTAGAGGTTAAGGTTTCAACATACAGATTTTGAAAAGACACAATTCAGTCCATAAATTCCATCATCGTATTTATTTTTATTGTTATCCCCAAAGCAAGGAACCCCTGATGGTTCAGTGGTGAAGAATCTGCCTACAATATAAGAGACCACCTGCAATCAGGAGACACAGGTTTGATCCTTGGGTTGGAAAGATCCTCTAGAGAAGGAAATGGTAACCTACTCCATATTCTTTCCTGTGAAATCCCATGGACAGAGGAGCCTGGTGGGCTACAGTACCCAGATCACAAGATTTGGACATGACTTAGCGACTAACCCACCACCACCATCTAAAAACACCATGAAAAGAAAGAATCCAGGAAAAAAAATTACATATATATATGTGCATATATATATATATATATATATATATATATATATATATATATATATAACTATTATGGTAATGACATTCAGTTTGATCACATTTCCAAGCTTGGAGTCCAGAGAGTTTTTGGTGCTTGCAAAAGGCAGGGGTGAATTTTTTTCTGGGCTAGCCCTATTTTGGAATCCTTAGAATAAGCAAGGATCCAGAAGTTTCAAGATGCCAGAAAATGTGAAATTCTTTCACTTTTCACTTTCTTCATTCTCTATTCTAGGAGATAATAAACATACTGACTATCATCGATGTGGGTTGCATCCCTCTGCTTATGAGGGGTTTTATTATTAGTAGTAATGTTCAATCAAATCAGCTTTTCATGAGGGCTACAGAAGATTTTACTTATAAATAGGCATTATCATCATCAAAAAGAAAAATATCCTGGCTGTTTCATAATCTTTCATGACACTTTCCAAGATGAACTCTACAGATATGTGAGTTGCCAAATAAAAATATCTGAATATTTGAGAAAGAAGTACACAAATCCTGCTCAAAAGCTACAGTTTGTTAATTATTTATTCATAAGATAGGTAAGAAATCTTTAACTAGAGAGTTTATTAGGGCCTCTTAGGACTCCCAGGTGGCTCAATGGTAAAGAATCCACCTGCCAATGCAGGAACTGCAGGAAATGTGGGTTTGATCCCTGGGTTGGCAAGATTCCCTGGAGGAGGATATGGCAAACCACTCCATTATTCTTGCTTGTATAATCCTATGGACGGAGGAGCCTGGTGAGCTGCAGTACATGGAGTTGCAAAGAGTTAAACTGAAGTGACTTAGCATGCATGCATGCGGGACTTTAAAAGGAAGTTTTGTCGATGTTTACCCCACATATATAACTACCTCCCAAAACCTTTCTAGTTCTACCTATATATTTCTTTCTCCACTACAAGGGTGGGAAGTAACCTCTTTGTCCTTCTCAAGTTTTTTTCAACTATTCCCCCAACTCCACTGTCTTCTGCTTCCTCTAAGATTTTGTATTTTCAACTATCTCCTCTCTAAGTAGCATCACATACATCACTCCACTGGTCTCCTCTTCCTACCTGAAGCATGCTTATGCCTGCTCCAAATTACATAATGCAATAAGTCTATCTACATGTCTGACTAAATTTTGAATATTTCAAGTGCAAATTATATTTTCCTGCATCTCCACTGCCTAGCATGGTCTTTTATTTTTGCTCCTCAATAAATACCTGAATGAATGAATGCATGAATGAATGAACACATGAATGAGTGAATGAATTAATGAGCATTTTATGGGACAAAACATCCAGGCAAAAGTTGAATGCTCAGTTGAACATGTTTTAATGATGCCAATTAATTGGACACTATTAATATTTAGAAAAATAAAATGAATTTTAATGTCTGATCTCCTGAAGGACAAAGCCTTTAACACCAGAGAAATTTGTAGCTAATTATATTGATAATGAATTTTCCAAAAACAGCCAAGATGATAATTTGAGTCAAGCTTACTTTCCCCTTCATTTCACCTGGGCAGAAGTGGGGACTTAACTGATTTGCAAAGAGCATTCAAGTTTTCTCTTGCTTTTGGCTAACATGATGTTAATACATGGCGCAAACTGAGAAAATAAAGCCTAAACATTTTAATGTAGTTTATATATATATATTTCTGTTCAGCTAGATTCATGTCATAGTTTAGAAGCAGTCTGGCTTTGAGAGACTCTTCCAGAATGTTCAGGATTATATTTAACAATATCCAAGTAGATGAAGGACTTCCTTTGGTGGCTCAGATGGTAAAGAATCCACCTGCAATACAGGAGACCCAAGTTCAATCCTTGGATTGGGAAGATCCCTTGGAGAAGGGAATGGCTACCCATTTCAGTATTCTTGCCTGGAGAATTCCATGGACAGATTGCCTGGTGGGCTGAAGTCCATTGGGTCACAAAGAGTCGGACACAACTGAGTGACTTTCACTCTCACTTATAATTTTAGGCTGGATGACTATCTATTGAGTCAATCTTTCAATCATGAAGTGTTTGCTGAGCTCTCACTAAATGCACAGATACTATGTCAAGTATTACAGAGAATATGGAAATCTGTATGAATGTACCTTTCCTAATTGTTTCCATCTTCATTGATTAACAAGAGCAAGAAATGTGAATTAACTTGGAAATAGTAGGAAAGAAATGGGTATGGTCTTTAGGAATTGTTTCAGACTGAAAAAAATGAAGCAAAAGAGTATTATTTTCTGCCCAAGTGGACTAGGACAGGTGTTTAAAATATGCTAGATATTAGTTGTTTCCTGCTTATCTGACTCAACTCATTGGCATTTACTCAGACAAGTCTCCACAGAGCAGGGAGAATTCATAAGACCTTGTCCTCACCTAACCTAAATGGAAAGACTTGAGCTGTGATCTCAACTTGAGAATATGTATAGGCATCTCCTCCATCAGTCTGGTCCCAGAAGACATCTTTCAGTTTAGTACACGTTTTTAAAGAAGGATGCAGTGGTCTGTGAAAATGCTAACATTTCTGCAGTCGAGAGAAATCCGCCTGACAGATAAACATCCCTCCAGCCTTTCTCGATCCCTATTTGTAAAAGAAACTTGATGGAAAAGGAAATCTGTAAGACTTCAAGGAGAAACAGTGGAGAGATGGAATCGATAGGAGTCATCCTTATTCCCATCTCAGGAAATCTGAGATCAGTGTTCTTATTTCAGCAGGCTGGCATCCAAGAAACTCACATGGTTACTGGCAATTACTGAAGCCCCAAAGGACAGCATGGGGCAGTGCTAAAGGCTTGAGACAAGGAATCAGGTGACATGGGTTCTGCTTTCACCTCTATCAAGGACTAGCTTTATGACCTTGGGCAAGACACTTAAGCCTGTGTCCTTAGCTATATGACACAGATTACTTTATTCAGCAGGAAAAGCTTTTGTGAGAATAGAATGACATAAAATATGTAAAAACACACAACACAGTACTTGGCTCATAATAAAAATGAAAACAGCAATCATAACTAAATGCTTTTTCTCATGGATGAGAAGCTGCCTGCCTGGATGGTTGTAAGAAGGCTGGGAAGCCCCTTACCCACTGCTTTCACTCTCGTTGCTATGGTACAGCCCTAAAACACATAGCTACTCAGCTGATTGCTTAAATGTTTAAATAAGGGTTGTTGTTTAGTCCCTAAGTCATGCCTGACCCTTTGTGACCCCATGGACTGTAGTCTGCCAGGCTCCTCGGTCCATGGAATTCTCCAGGCAAGAATACTGGAGTGGGTGGCCGTTCCCTTCTCCAGGGGATCTCCCTGACCCAGAGATCAAACCCAAGTCTCCTGCTTTGACAGGTGGATTCTCTACCACTGAGACAACAGGGAAGCTTCAATAAAGGACAAAGTATTCCACCCCCAGTGGAAAAGGATAGAAAACTGGGGAGAGTATGTTTATATAGCACGGGGTTAAAAGGGGAACTTGAGCAAATGACCGGTGCTACAATCCCTGTTCAATTACTACCTAGCTGTGCAGAATTAGGAGTGAGTTCTTTTTTTTTTTTTTTAATTTATTTGGCTGAGCCCTGCTTTAGTTACAGCAGGTGAGATTCTTAGTGTCTGCATTCAAACTCATAGTCGCGGTGTGTGGGTTGCAGTTCCCTGACCAGGGATGGAATCCTTGTCCCCTGCATCGGGAACAAGGAGTCTTAGCCACCAGGCCACCGGGGAAGTCCCAAGTTCACTTTTTCTCAACCTCAGTTTCCTTATCCATAAAATGAAGAGGGTAGAAATGTCAGGTAGATCATTTGAGAAGGACTAAGATGGATAAGGAAAAGGATGGGTAGCTGCCCATTGACCCCTTTTATGGCTGGTATGCCCATGAACCACACTTTCACAATGTCTGATAGGGAGGCATGTACTCATTAATGCTTGTGTTAATTTCCCCGAATCTCTCCACTAGTCCTTTTTCTCTTCTCTTCAAGTCTGGTCTTTCCTCCACATGTGTAAGATGCTCAGAAACCCAAGAACTCACCCTTGAAGCCCTCAGCTATCCCAACGCAAGGCAGATCTCCTACATTTATTTTATCCTTACAAATACAGTCTCCTCTCCAACTTATCCCCTGTTTAGTGTCCCTGTTTCCTAATTTGAGGTTTTCAGGATCTCAATGTGTCAGCATGATTAAAATATCAAAGTAACTTAATCCTTTGTTGACATCTGAAAAATGGTTGTCATGCTATAAAAGTTATGTGTATGTTAAGAAAATGAACATTCATCAAAATAAAGGTATTTTCATAGGAGAAATTCTTTGACAAACTTGGGTGTAAGAGTCTCTTTCCTAACAACCCTTTCTTTCCCTTTTCCACCAGTTCATAAATCCTTTTAAGAATAAGTGACACAAATGATTAATTGTACAAATAGCAACTGAAAGTCAAGGCAAATCTCTGTTCTTAAAATGACAGCATAGTACATATCTACCCATTTTACCTGCCAGGTATTCATTTACCTTCCTCTAGTGAAAATACCTAGGCTTCACTGATGGCTCAGCAGCAAAGAATCCACCTACAAATGTAGAAGATGTGGAGTCAATCCTTGGGTAAGGAAGATCCCCTGAAGAAGGAAATGGCAAGCTACTCCAGTATTCTTGCCTGGAAAATCCCAGGGACAGAGGAGCCTAGTGGGTTACATCCATGGGGTTGCAAAAGAGTCAGATATAACTTAGTGACTAAACAATGCCAACATGGTGAAGAAACTTAGGTTGTCTTTTGGGGATCTTCTCCAGTGCCTGCAGTCTTATTGAGACTGTCAAACTAAGATCCTGCATTCTTTGGATAAGGCATGGGAGGAGCTAACTCAGACCATCTCATCTCAAAATAATATATCTGTCTTGAGCCAAAATGGCACCAGGTTGTTTAATCATTGTGAAGGCTTCGATGTACATCTTTTCTTGATGCCCAGGTATTAAGCCATATCATGTTCCTATCCTTTCTATGATCACATTGTTCAACAGATCCTCTGATTCTGTGGGCTACCTTTTTCCTTCCAGTAAATTTATTTTTCACCCATAAACTCAGATGCACTTCCATTGTTTACAACCAAATAAGTTAAATGATAGATTTAAGGAAATTGCAGCATATTTTTGAAGGCATCATGTTAGAAGCAGGGTTAGACTATGTCAATGGGTTTGCCATACATTAACCAGATAATCATGATGATGTGATCACTCATCTAGAGCCAGACATCCTGGAATGTGAAGTCAAGTGGGCCTTAGGAAGTGTCACTACGAACAAAGCTAGTGGAGGTTATGGAATTCCAGTTGAGCTATTTCAAATGCTGAAAGATGCTGCACTCAATATGCCAACAAATTTGGAAAACTCAGCAGTGGCCACAGGACTGGAAAAGGTCAAGAAAGGCAACACCAGAGAATGCTCAAACTACTGCACAGTTGCTCTCATCTCACATGCTAGTAAGGTAATGCTCAAAATTCTCCAAGCCAGGCTTTAGCAATACATCAATTGTGAACTTCCAGATGTTCAAGCTGGTTTTAGAAAAAGCAGAGGAACCAGAGATCAAATTGCCAACATCTGTTTGATCACGGAAAAAGGAAGAGAATTCCAGAAAAACATCTATTTCTGCTTTATTGACTATGCCAAAGCCTTTGACTGTGTGGATCACAATAAACTGTGGAAAATTCTGAAAGAGATGGGAATACCAGACCACCTGACCTGCCTCTTGAGAAACCTGTATGCAGGTCAGGAAGCAACAGTTAGAACTGGACATGGAACAACAGACTGGTTCCAAATAGTAAAGGAGTATGTCAAGGCTGTATATTGTCATCTGCTTATTTAACTTCTATGCAGAGTACATCATGAGAAACACTGGGCTGGAGGAAGCACAACCTGGAATCAAGATTTTTGGGAGAAATATCAAGAACCTCAGATATGCAGATGACACCACCCTTATGGCAGAAAGTGAAGAGGAACTAAAAAGCCTCTTGATGAAAGTGAAAGAGGAGAGTGAAAAAATTGGCTTAAAGCTCCGCATTCAGAAAATGAAGATCATGTCATCTGTTCCCATCACTTCATGGAAGATAGATGGGGAAACAGTGGAAACAATGGCTGACTTTATTTTTCTGGGCTCCAAAATCACTGCAGATGGTGACTGCAGCCATGAAATTAAAAGATGCTTACTCCTTGAAAGGAAAGCTATGACCAACCTAGATAGCATATTCAGAAGCAGAGACATTACTTTGCCAACAAAGGTCCGTCTAGTCAAGGCTATGGTTTTTCCTGTGATCATGTATGGATGTGAGAGTTGGACTGTGAAGAAAGCTGAGTGCTGAAGAATTGATGCTTTAGAACTGTGGTGTTGGAGAAGACTCTTGAGAGTCCCTTGGACTGCAAGGAGATCCAACCAGTCCATTCTAAAGGAGATCAGACCTGGGTGTTCATTCGAAGGACTGATGTTGAAGCTGAAACTCCAATACTTTGGCCATCTGATGCAAAGAGGTGGCTCATTTGAAAAGACCCTGATGCTGGAAAGATTGGGGGCAGGAGGAGAAGAGGATGACAGAGGATGAGATGGTTGGATGGCATCACTGACTTGATGGACATGAGTTAGGGTGGACTCTGTGAGTTGGTAATGGACAGGGACCCCTGGCATGCCTGGGGTTCATGGGGTCACAAAGAGTCGGACATGACTGAGTGACTGAACTGAACTGAACTGAATTAGGATCTGTATCAAAGGAACAAAAGCTTTTTATCCAAAAATTTGATGCGAGGTCAGCTATTTAAACATAAGGTTCATTTCCTTCATGAGCTAGTTTTGCATATGACTTCATGACACTATGGAATCTGGTCATCTTCCACAATTCAAATTTTAAATAGTTCAGAGTTTCAAAATTTAAAAAAAAAATTGCTCGGAGTTCCAAATTAAAACATTAATTTGCCAAGGGATATCTGGACACCAAGTGTTTTATATAGTGGGACATTTTTATCATTACAATAATTCTGTAAGGTGATCTCATCTTTATTTTTATGTTATGAAGAACTTGAAGTTCAAATAGGCAAGAATTATTGAGCTTATAAATAGAGGATTTGGATAGGAATCCAATTTTCTTAGATCATAAAGCCTGCACTTGCCTGTCTAACAGAAGCTACTTCCAGGCATCTGTGGCCTTTTTTACCTGATTATAGTAGAAGAGAGGAGTATCTGTGGTTATCAGAAGAAATAATGATAATCTGAGTCCTTTTCCATAATTATTTGTGTAGTCCAGTCCAAGGTGACTTCTGGGCAGTAGCAAAGGCCAGGAGAAAAATGGAGGTAAAGAGCAGGATTGGCATTAAAGGCTGTAAGAAACAGTGTCAAGGGGAAAGGTCTTGACTAAGGTGTCTTGCTTAAAACTTCTGAAGGACAGTCCAGCCTGTTCCTCACGTTGGCCTATGAGATCAGGAAAAAGTGAGTAGAGATGTCTAAATGTTTCTTTTTTTTCTTTTTTTTTTAATGTTTGATTGTACCCTCCCCCCCCCCCCAATATATATAAAGAGTTTGTTGAAATCACAATTCCCAATACCTGTGAATGAGACCTTATTGGAAAATAGAGTCTTTGCAGGCACAATCAAGTTCACCTTAATTAGGATGTACCTGAATCAAACATGACTTGTTTCCTTATGGAAAGAGGAGAACATCAGGGTAAGAGAGAGACACATGGGGAGAATATGGCCATGTGAAGACAGAGGCGGAGATGGGAGTTATGCTATCCCAAGCCAAGGACCACCAGAAAGAGAAAGAGACAAGGAATGACCCACTCCTAGAGGCCTGAGAAGAGCCTGGCCATGCAGACACCTTGATTTTGGACATCTCTCCTCCAGAATCATGAGAGAATAAATTTCTGCTGTTTTAATCACTTAGTCTATACTCCTTTGTTACAGCAGCCTTAGGAAACTGATACACTCCTTGTTAGCATTCCTTTCTCATCCATTATTAATTCTGTACCCCTCTCTGTACCTACTGAAGTATTAAAGAAGGGTCCGACATATAAGCACCCAAGGAGAAAGGGAAAGCAAAGAAAAAGAGATCTAGCCACCCCCAAGAGGTAAGTTTCTTTTGGCTCTTGAAATAATATCTGGAACCCGACTTAGTCCATTCAATGACACACAAATCAAGATAAGCATACAACTTCTTCAAGCTGATTTTTCTTTTTCAAACTTGCTCTTGCAGTGTCTATGCCAAAGTATGATGCATCAAAAATGGATGAGTTAATATTGCCTGAAACCTCAGCATATTTGATTTCAGAAACATGGCCAAACCCAACCAATGTTTATAGATGGTTTCTAGGATACTTACTAGTGATTCCCTATCCTTCAGAAAAAGAGCAACTACATGTTGTGGGTCTTTAGAGGAACAGGAGAGGACCACAACAAAATGGAATGTGTTTTAATATTTAACAGTATTTTAAATATCTAAACCTACAAATTGGATGAAAATGGGAAAAGTTAATTTGTAAAGTTAAGAATAGGGCTAAAGGAAGGCAAGAGGGGATTTTTAAATCTTGGGAAATAACTATTTCAGTAATAATCCAATAGAACACTGTGGAGTATGTTGTAGATTTTATCAATAATTCTATTCTTGTCTCTTTTTTCCTGAACAAATGCATCCAATAGCAGAACATCATAATTTTGAGCAAGGAGATGTCCTAAAAGCATAAATACAATTATTATAGTCTCTATAAGTAAAAAGAAGCAAAACCTATTTCAAATTCCACAAACTGTAAATCCTGTAAAAGTGTATTGAGAGATGGTCCAGTGTAGAAGCTAAGAGCTCAGGCTCTGAAGATTTGGGCGTCATCCCTAAGATCAACTAGTCATGTGACCCCTCTGTGTCCACTTCCTTATCTATAAAATAAATACTATGCCATCTATTTTGTTTGTGCATTTATAAAAATGTAGCTGTAAGGGTTGAATTATTTAATACATATGTGTTACACATAAAGTTTGTACTACATAGTATGTGCTTGATAAATATTAGCTTTTGATAGTCATGTCTCCTATAATAGGATTACTGTTCTAGGCCTTGGCAGTGGTGATGACAGAATTTTGATCTTGTCCTCAGGTTGTTTAGACTGAAGGTAATAAGTAATCTATGCAAGACACAAAGTTTTAGACTACAGGTGGAGGAAAGTCTGCCTCTGTCCAAGGGGAACCTAAGATGCTTCCTGAAGATTATAGCATTTGAAATGATCATGAAGCAAACTGACATTTAACCAGAATTTAGGATCCATAAAGACTAACACAATTCACTCACAGAACAGTGTGAAGATTATGGATTGACTGGTCATAGGATACACAGAGATCAATTATTGGATGTACACATAGTTAGACAAGTCTAATGACAGTCATGCCTTGCTTCCAAGTCTGAAGATTATTTCCATAGGCAACAGAGAGTCATAGAAAATGTTTGGACAGAGTGACAAGATCACCTGCAAAAATGTCAGTAGACTATATTGGAGACATGGGAGGCTACAGAAAGAGAGACCCATGGTTGAAAACAGAGCATCAATTTTCAACAATCAAAAGAGACAAAATCAGTGAAGACTGAGGTGTAGTTGAATTAGCTGATGGAAGAAGTCATGATTTGCAAGTATCAGTAGTGGAAAGGGCTAAAGTGGCAGTGATTAGGAAAGGGACATTCTGTGCAGAAGTGGGAGAAAATGTTCAAGAGAACTATCTACACTGAAAAATAAATTTAGGATAGAAGCAGTTGTGCAGAGAATGCAGGCTAAGAAAAGATTTTTCATGTAGGAAAGGGATCAGCAAACTGGTCTATTTGCCAAATCCTGTCTGATGCCTGTTTCTGTAGAGTTATTTTGGAAGAGTCACTCTCATCATTTTGTCTCTGTTTTTGTACTACAAAGGCAGAGTTGCGTAGCTCGGCTCCAAAATCTGAAATAGTCACTCTCTGGACCTTTACAGAAAACATTTGCTGAGCCCTCTTTGAGATTATCTAATATTGAGATAAATTCCAGAAATGGAGTTAGTTCACCTAGCTATTACTTCCTGGGGTGTTTCTGAAATTTCAAAGACTTGAATTAGAGGCTTAGGAATTTGCACTTTTAAAAGAAAAATGAGGAGGAAGGACAAATCTGCTTCCTACCAGCATTTTCTACTTTCTGGACCAAAGACTGCCACATAAAAATATACAATAATGGATTTGGTTTTGTTCTGCTAGGGAGAGGAAAAGGAAAAGAACACATGAAACTATGATTTTAATTCAATCACAGAATGTTTTAATCGAACCTGAACTCTAGTCTGTGTCAGTTCAGTTCAGTTCAGTTCAGTCACTCAGTCATGTCCGACTCTTTGCGACCCCATGAATCGCAGCACGCCAGGCCTCCCTGTCCATCACCAACTCCCGTGTAGGTGAATACATATAGAATATTTTTTAAAATGCGTGGCATGGTGACTGCCCTTTTGTTGTTGTTGTTATTCAGTCGTTAAGTCATGTCTGACTCTTTGTGACCCCATGGACTGCAGCACGCCAGGCTCCCCTGTCCTTCACTATCTCCCAGAGTTTGCTAAACTTCATGTCCATTGAGTCAGTGATGCTATCTAACCATCTCTTCCTCTGCCACCCGCTTTCTCCTTTTGCCTTCAATCTTTCTCAGCATCAGGGTCTTTTCCAGTGAGTCGGGTCTTTGCATCAGGTGGCCAAAGAAGTAGAACTTCAACTTCAGCAACAGGCTGCCCTTCAGGAAATTTAAAATCCCCATAAGTCTATATATGAAAAACAAATGAAAGCAATAGAAGGCAACATTGGCTCTATGGTAGGAGAATGAATGTGAGGATTAACTTCTACTTTTCTTTCCTGCTTTCCCTTTTTCATAGTTAGCAGCAAAACCAAGTGTCCACAGAAACTAAATCATGTTTTGGAAATCAGGGCATTTAAAATCAGAATCCTGAAGTGGGGTTTTTCTTGAACTCTCAGAGGATGTGGCAACACTGGGCTTGCTGACATAGCTGTTCAGGCAGCCCCTTGGAGCCGGTTGGTGGCCATCTCAGCTCTTCACTGCGAAAAATGCTTTTCTGTTCACACAGTTCCTGCCATTCCTTCTTGTCTCTTGCTGAGCCAGCCCCGCTTATTTATATTACCCATTGGTCTGTCAAAGCCAGTGATTGCAATTCTTGGCTAAGAAACACTTTGGATTTCTCACTAGTGACTAGCAGAAGTGAAGGGAGCCCCCATCCCACCCCCAAAATGTGCTGCTGTCAGGTCTTCACCTACTTCTGTTCTATCTCCCTCACCCTCCCTTTATTTTTGCTTGTCTTTATTTCTCTCCCTTTTTCTCCACCAGCAAGAAAGTGACCAGAGAGAACTGGACCACTGTGTCTCCTCCCCAGTCTCCATTTCTTTTTTCTTTTCCTCTCTCTCATTCTATTTTCTCTTGTTCTGATCCTTACCCAAATGTTTTGTGAAATGTCAATAGAAATAACCATGGTGACAACATAGCTCAATAGACGTCCCAGGGGTTCAAAGAGCAGAGTCCTCTTCGGCTTTATCCACTGGGTTCTCTTTCTGCTGAGCCAGGGATATTGAATTCACTCATTCATTTGCTCTGACCCCATTATCAGTCTTTCTTTTTTTCCTTCCTTCCTCTGCTCCTTGATCTCTCTCTCTCTCTGTATAAACATACACACACACACACACACACACACATATATATATATGTATATACACACATATATAGATAGATAGACAGATAGATACCTCTCTGGTGGCTCAGCAGTAAAGAATCCACTTGTAATGCAGGAGATGCTGGAGATATGAGTTTGATCCCTGTATCAGGAAGATCTCCTGGAGGAGAGCATGGCCACCCACCCCAGAATTCTTGCCTGGAGAATCCCTATGGACAGAGGGGTCTGGCAGGCTGTAGCCCATGGGGTCACAAAAGAATCGGACATGACTGAGTGACTAAGCAAAAACAGCAACATACACATATATGCTTAACAATTTTAAAAGGGAATTTAAAAGTTAGTCAAAGAAATGAGAGAACTAAAGCCCCAAATAGATAAGTGACCTTCCCATTAATATAGAATTAGGAGAGAGAAGCCTGTGGAGCCCAGCTTGTTTTGTCTGGAGCCCAGGCTGGTTGCTGAGAAGATGACAAATGCTTCCAGAAAGCTGTGGAGGGTGGTCATGAGAGTGATGCTAGAGATACTGGCCAGAGCTTCTTCCAACCTTCTCTGTATTTGAAGAGCAAATCCTGAAGGAGCCAGGAGAGACATTTCTGTTTAGAAATTTAAATAAGGAATCAAAGAAAACTACTTGAGGAGTTTTCCAATGACAAAACAAAAATGGGAATGTGTATGAGATTCCCAAGAAAAGGACCCTTATATTTCTCTAGCTGCTTCATGCCCCTCATCATTTAAGCAGAAAAATGGGTAAAAGTCAGTAAAGAAAAGCTGAACTCACCAATAAAACATTGCTCCTGAAACTCAAGTTGAAACATAAGAGAGACTTCTTAGGCTAATAACAATATGTATGTGCTTATTTTGCAATAAAGAATTCATAACTGAGCCACAGTCAGTTCCCCATCTTGTTTTTGCTGACTGTATAGAGCTTCTCTGTCTTTGGCTGCAAAGAATATAATCAATCTGATTTCAGTATTGACCATCTGGTGATGTCCATGTGTAGAGTCTTCTCTTGTGTCGTTGGAAGATGGTGTTTGCTATGACCAGTGTGTTCCCTTGGCAAAACTCTGTTAGCCTTTGCCCTGCTTCATTTTGTACTCTAAGGCCAAATTTGCCTGTTACTCCACATATCTCTTGACTTCCTACTTTTGCATTCTAGTACCATATGATAAAAAGGACATCTCTTTTGGGTGTTAGTTGTAGAAGGTCTTGGTAGGTCTTCATAGAACCATTCAACTTCAACTTCTTCAGCATTACTGGTTGGGGTATAGGTTTGGATTACAGTGATACTGAATGGGTTATCTTGGAAACAAACAGACATCATTCTGTCATTTTTTGAGACTGCACGCAAGTACTGCATTGTGGACTCTTTCGTTGACTATGAGGTCTACTCCATTTCTTCTAAAGGATTCTTGCTCTCAGTAGTAGATATAATGATCATCTGAATTAAATTCACCCATTCCAGTCCATTTTAGTTTACCGATTCCTAAAATGTTGATGATCACTCTTGCCATGTCCTTATTGCAAAATTCAGACTTCAATTGAAGAAAGGAGGAAAACTACTAGACCATTCAGGTATGACCTAAATCAAATCCCTTATGATTTTACAGTGGAAGTGAGAAATAGATTCAAGGGATTAAAACTGATAGAGTGCTTGAAGAACTATGGATGGAGGTTCACGACATTGTACAGGAGGCAGTGATCAAGACCATCCCCAAGAAAAAGAAATGCAAAAAGGAAAAATGGTTGTCTGAGGAGGCCTTACAAACATCTAAGGAAAGAAGAGAAGCTAAAGGCAAAGGAGAAAAGGAAAGATATACCCATTTGAATGCAGAATTCCAAACAATAGCAAGGAGAAATGAATGCAAAGAAATAGAGGAAACAACAGAATGCAAAAGACTAGCGATCTCTTCAAGAAAATTAGAGATACCAAGGGAACATTTCATGCAAAAATGGGCACAATAAAGGATGGAAAAAGTCTGGGCCTAACAAAAGCAGAAGATATTAAGCAGAGGTGGCAGGAATACACAGAAGAATTATACAAAAAAGATCTTCATGACCCAGATAATCATGATGGTGTGACCACTCACCTAGAGCCTAACATCCTGGAATGCAAAGTCAAGTGGGCCTTACGAAGAATCACCATGAATAAAACTAGTAGAGGTGATAGAATTCCAGTTGAGCTATTTCAAATCTTAAAAGAAGATGCTGTGAATGTGCTGCACTCAATATGCCAGCAAATTTGGAAACCTCAGCAGTAGCCACAGGACTGGAAAAGGTCAGTTTTCATTCTAATCTCAAAGAAAGGTGATGTCAAAGAATGTTATAACTATGGCACAATTGCACTCAACTCACACACAAGCAAATTAATGCTCAAAATTCTCCAAGCCAGGCTTCAACAGTATGTGAACTGTGAACTTCCAGATATTCAAGCTGTATTTAGAAAAGGTAGAAGAACCAGAGATCAAATTGCCAACATCCGTTGGATAATTGAGAAAGCAAGAGAGATCCAGAAAAACATTTCTGGAACTATCTCTGTTTTATTGACTATGCCAAAGCCTTTGACTGTGTGGATCACAACAGATTGTGGAAAATTCTTCAAGAGATGGGAGTAGCAGACCACCTGACTTGCCTCCTGAGAAATCTACATGCAAGTCAAGGAGCAACTGTTAGAGCCAAACATGGAAAAAGACACTCGTTACAAATTGGGAAAGGAGTATGTCAAGGCTGTATATTGTCACCCTGTTTATTTAACTTATATGCCGAGTACATCATGCAAAATGACAGGCTGGATGAAGCATAAGCTGGAATCAAGATTGCTGGGAGAAATATTAATAACCTCAGATATGCAGATGACACCACCCTTATGGCAGAAAGTGAAGAACTAAAGAGCCTCTTTATGAAAGTGAAAGAGGAGAGTGAAAAAGCTGGCTTAAAACTCAATATTCAAAAAACAAATATCATGGTATCCAGTCCCTTCACTTCATGGCATAATAGATGGGTAAACAGTGGAAAGAGTGGCAGACTTTATTTTCTTGGTTTCCAAAATCACTACAGATGGTGACTGCAGCCATGAAATTAAAAGATGCTTGCTCCTTGGAAGAAAAGCTATGACAGCATATTAAAAAGCAGAAACATTACTTTGCTGACAAATGTCCTTCTAGTCAGAACTATGTTTTTTTCAGTAGTCAAGTATGGATGTGAGAGTTGGACCATAAAGAGGGCTGAGCACCAAAGAATTGATGCTTTTGAACTGTAGTGTTGGAGAAGACTCTTGAGAGCCCCTTGGACCATAAGGACATCAAACCAGTCAATCCTAAAGGGAATAAGTCCAGAATCTTCATTGAAATGATTGAGGCTGAAGCTGAAACTCCAATACTTTGGCCACCTGATGTGAAGAACTGACTTCTTGGTAAAGACCCTGATGCCAGGGAAGATTAAAGGCAGGAGGAGAAGAGGACAACAGAGGATGATATATTTGGATGGTATCACCAACTCAATAGACATGAACTTGTGCAAGCTCTGGGAGTTGATGATGGACAGTTGCTGCAGTCCATGAGGTTGCAAAGAGTGGACACGACTGAGCAACTAAACTGAGCTGACATGTTTTTATATATGTACCACGTGCTCAGTCCTCTCTGACTCCTTGTGTTGCCATGGACTGTAGCCCACCAGTCTCCTCTGTCCATGGGATTTTCCAGGCAAGAATAGTGGAGTGGGTTTCCATTTCCTCCTCCAGGGGATGTTCCCAGTCCAGGGACTGAACCCACATCTCCTGTGCATGTATATATATATTTTTTTTAACCTGGTTTTTTTTTTTTAATTTGTTGAAGTATAGTTTATTTACAAGATTGTATTACTTTCTGCTATACAGCAAAGTGAATCAGTTGTACATATACATGTATCCACTTTTTTTAAGATTCTTTTCCCATATAATTCATTACAATGTATTGAGTAGGGTTCCCCATGTTGTACAGTAGGTCCTTATTAGTTATCTACTTTATGAGACTGACATATACACACTACTATATATGAAACAGAAAATAGGTATATATATTCTAAGTGAGAATGCATTATAAATAACATATAGTTAGTTCTAATACCATACAATCCAGGCATTCCTCTTCAGGGTATTTTTCTGAAGGAAACAGAAACATTAATTTGAAAAGATACATGAATTCCTATGTTCATAGCAGCATTATTCATAATAACCAAGATATGGAAGCAACCTAAGTGCCCACTGATATTTGAATGGATAAAGAAGATGTAACACACACACACACAATGGGATATTGCTTAGCCATGGAAAAGATTAATATCTTAATGTGAGACAAGATGGATGAACCTAGAGGGTATTATGCTAAGTAAAATAAATCGCACAAAAAAGGCAAATTCCATATGATGTCATTTATATGTGGAATCTAAAAATCAAAACAAATGAACAAATATAATAGAAACAAACTCATAGATACAGTGAACAGACAAGTAATTGCCAGAGGGGAGGGGCTCAGGAACGAGTGAAATAGTGAGGAACATTAAGAAACAAATAAGTATGAAATGAAAGAATCACTGAGATGAAACGTACAGCATGGGAAATATAGTCAATAATATTATAAAATCATTATTGCATGGTGACATAGGATAACTAGACTTATGCTGATCATTCTGTGATGTTTAGAAATATCAAACCACTCTGCTGTGCACCTGGAACTACCGATGTTGTAGGTCAACTGTGCTAAACACAGGGACTTCCCTGGCAGTTCAGTGGGTAAGACTCTGTGCTTCCACTGCAGGGATATAGGTTCTATCCCGGCTGGGGAACTAAGATCCCACATGTTGCAAGGTGTGCAAGAATCAATATTTTTTTAAAAGATAATAATTGCTTTTTTAAGTATAAAAAATTAATATTAAATAGTTCT
Organism: Budorcas taxicolor; assembly: GCF_023091745.1. Classification (NCBI taxonomy): domain Eukaryota; kingdom Metazoa; phylum Chordata; class Mammalia; order Artiodactyla; family Bovidae; genus Budorcas; species Budorcas taxicolor. The sequence continues at coordinate 110,825,594 of NC_068911.1, forward strand.
GCATGCTTTGCTATGTCATCATAACGTAAAGGTTAAGTGAAGGAGTGATCCCAATTTCTTTCATTAAACAACTGAGACATAAATACAAGAACAATGGTGGGAGGGTGGTAAGAACATTTTTTACCATCCCTTTTCCTGGCCTTTGGATGTTAGTCACACACAGCCGGTATTATTCCTTTAAGATGCATCTTACTTGACAACTTTCCTTTAAGAATAATAAACTATGTCCTTTACTAGTAAGAATGCTTCTTTGGCCTGTCTTTGTTTTTATCCGTCCTTTATCCTTTGTAAGGGTGATAAGTATGAGATCCTTTATTTAAAGGCTGTTGAAAGGAATTTTAGACAAAAATACTGTACTTTTAAAATGTGAATGTACCAAAGTTACCTACAATGTACATTTTCCATCACTCAGCTGCATTCAGTTGTGTGGATCTAGAAGCACTTGTCATTTGCAGCCTCATAGCAAGTATTAGCATACAGGTTATGTGTAGCATTTTTAATGTGTAGGGTATATGGACAGAGCTACAAAAAGTATATGAGTGCATTTTAAAAAAATGATTCTAAGGCAAAAGCCTATAAAACCATTGCTAAGTCAAGAAATAGAACATTTTTGGGGAAAATGTAGAATGCTTTATGAGTTTGCATGCATGCTTGTGCAGGTTGGTTCTCTTTTCTCTGGATCACTGCAACCGTCAATCGCACACTTTCCAGCCTCACACATTTTTAGTTCGGGTCCTGACTAATACAGTTGCACTTGGTTTTTCCACTGTTACTGAAAATACTTACTTTGACTTTGCTTTCCTATTACAGCTTTTCTAGGAAGCCTTTTTCCCCACTCAAACCCTGGACTATCTCCTTTAGCTAATGCATCTCCTGGAGAATTTGCTCTAAACCAGTGCCACTCAAATTATGGTCCATCAGTGCCGAGCTGTAAACTGTTAGTTACTGCCCTGCTATGAAATTGAGTAGAGAGATTGAGAGTAAGCTTTTAAAATATTTATGTCAGTTTGTCAAAGAAATTTTATGATTCTTGAATCTAGTAATAAAAAAAATGGGCCTTGCATTTTATATGCCATTTATATTTCATTTTTCTAGAAATTCTTTTTTTATACTATTTTTAAAAAGTATATATCCATGAAAAATTGGAAGTAAAACAAAATGGGACAATCAAAAAGTTGGCCCTTCACTGAGATACTTTGGGAAGTAGAGCTAGAAAGGGACCAAAAGTGCTTGGAAAACACTTTCATCCGCGGTATCCTGTGAAAAATGAATATCTTGGGCATTTAAAATTCTCTAGTTTGGACAATGAGAATTTTCCAATCTGAGCAGAAGATCTTGATGTTCAAACCATGTTTTCTTTGAGGACTCAGCTTCCAGAAAGAATGGATTGGCTCGTTTTTACTAGTGTCTTCTGTGCCTCAAGACCACCAACCCATTAGTGGTGGTAAAGAACTACAAGATTTTTTTTTAATATAAATTTATTTATTTTAATTGCAGGTTAATTACTTTACAATATTGTATTGGTTTTGCCACACATCAACATGAATCCACCGCAGGTATACACGTGTTCCCCATCCTGAACCCCCGTCCCTCCTCCCTCCCCGTACCATCCCTCTGGGTTGTCTCAGTGCACCAGCCCCAAGCATCCAGTATCATATAAAACTCCTAGATGAGAACATAGGCAAAACACTCTCTGACATAAATCACAGCAGGATCTTCTATGACCCACCTCCCAGAATATTGGAAATAAAAGCAAAAATAAACAAATGGGACCTAATTAAACTTAATAGCTTCTGCACAACAAAGGAAACTATAAGCAAGATGAAAAGACAGCCTTCTGAATGGGAGAAAATAATAGCAAATGAAGCAACTGACAAACAACTAATCTCAAAAATATACAAGCAACTCCTGCAGCTCAATTCCAGAAAAATAAATGACCCAATCAAAAAATGGGCCAAAGAACTAAATAGACATTTCTCCAAAGAAGACATACAGATGGCTAACAAACACATGAAAAGATGCTCAACACCACTCATTATCAGAGAAATGCAAGTCAAAACCACAATGAGGTACCATTTCACACCAGTCAGAATGGCTGCGATCCAAAAGTCTACAAGCAATAAATGCTGGAGAGGGTGTGGAGAAAAGGGAACCCTCTTACACTGTTGGTGGGAATGCAAACTAGTACAGCCACTATGGAGAACAGTGTGGAGATTCCATTAAAAACTGGAAATAGAACTGCCTTATGACCCAGCAGTCCCACTGTTGGGCATACACACTGAGGAAACCAGAATTGAAAGAGACACATGTACCCCAGTGTTCATCGCAGCACTGTTTATAATGGCCAGGACATGGAAGCAACCTAGATGTCCATCAGCAGATGAATGGATAAGAAAGCTGTGGTACATATACACAATGGAGTACTACTCAGCCATTAAAAAGAATACATTTGAATCAGTTTTAATGAGGTGGATGAAACTGGAGCCTATTTTACAGAGTGAAGTAAGCCAGAAAGAAAAACACCAATACAGTATACTAACGCATATATATGGAATTTAGAAAGAACTACAAGATTTATGCTGATGGATAAACAAGGACACTGATCTCAGCTCTGTTTTTAATAGCAAACATAGTAAAGATACGTAAACACCAAAGAATAAGAAATTAATATACTAAACTATGGTAAATAGCAATGATGGCACATCTTCAGCCAAACATACTTGTGGTAAAATAATCCTTATTTGGCATGAATGCTCTCCATATTGTTCTAGGAAAAGAAAATAAGGTACAAAGAAGTATATTTAGTATGACACATTTTAGCAAAGAAAACATATGTAGAGAGAAACATACATAAAATTGTTCTCAATAATTATACTTCATGGTAAAATTATTGTTTTTTTTTCTTTATGCTTTTCTTATTTTGTATCAAAAATGCATTTTTTTTTTCCATTTTGGCATAAAGTGTTTTAAAGAAATTGGGTGAGTAGAGCCACTCAGTCTTTTCTGACTCTTTGTAACCCCATGGACTTCATCAAGCCAGGTTTCCCTGTCCTTCACCACTCCCGGAGCTTACTCAACCCATGTCCATCGAGCCGGTGATGCCATCCAGCCGTCTCATCCTCTGCCGTCCTCTTCTTCTCCTGCCTTCAATTCTTTTTCAAAGAGTTGACTCTTTTCATCAGGTGGCCAAAGTATTGGAGTTTCAGGTTCAGCATCAGTCCTTCCAACAAATATTCAGGATGGATTTCCTTTAGGTTTAATGTCCTTGCAATCCAAGGGACTCTCGAGTGTTCTCCAGTGCCTCGGTTCAAAAGCATCAACTTTTTGACACTCAGCCTTCTTTATGGTCCAACTTGCATCCATACATGACTACTGGAAAAAACATAATTTTGACTATACAGACCTTTGTTGGCAAAGTAATGTCTCTGCTTGTTAATATGCCATCTAGGTTTGTCAGAGATGTTCTTCCAAACAGCAAGATTTTTTTTTTTTAATTTCATGGCTACAGTCACCATCTGCAGTGATTTTGGAGCCCAAGAAAATAAATTCTTTCACTGTTTCCATTGTTTCCCCATTTATATGCCATGAAGTGATGGAACCAGATGCCATGATCTTAGATTTTTGAATGTTGAGTTTTAAACTAGCTTTTTTCCTTCTCTTCTTTCACCTTCATCAAGAGGCTCCTCAGTTCTTCTTTGCTTTCTGCCAAAATTGTGGTGTCATCTTCATATCTGAGGTTATTGATATTTCTCTCAACAATCTTGATTCCAGCTTGTGGTTCACCCAGACCAGCATTTCCCATGATGTACTCTGCATGTAAGTTAAATAAATAGAGTGATAATGTACAGCTTTGATGTACTCTTTTCCCAATGTTGAACAAGTCTGTTGTTCCATGTCTGGTTCTAACTGTTGCTTCTTGACCTGCATACAGGTTTCTCCGGAGGCAGGTAAGGTGGTCTGGTATTCCCATCTCTTCAAGAATTTCCCACAGTTTGTTGTAATCCACACAGTCAAAGGCTTTAGTGTAGTCAGTGAAGCAGAAGTAATCAACATCCAGTTCCATCACTTCATGGCAAATAGGTGGGGAAACAATGGAAACAGTGACAGACTTTTATGTTCTTGGACTCCAGAATCACTGCAGATGGTTACTGAAGCCATGAAATTAAAAGATCCTTGATCCTTGGAAGAAACGCTGTGACAAACCTAGACAGCACATTAAAAAGCAACGACATTACTTTGCTGACAAAGGTCTGTATAGTCAAAGCTATAGCTTTTCTGGTAGTCATGTATGGATGTGAGAGTTGGATCATAAAGAATACTGAGCACTGAAGAACTGATGCTTTTGAACTGTGGTATTGGTGAAGACTCTTGAGAGTCCCTTGGACTACAAGGAGATGAAACCAGTCAATCCTAAAGGAAATCAATCCTGAGTATTCATTGGAAGGACTGATGCTGAAGCTGAAGTTCCAATACTTTGGCCACTGCTGAGAAGAACTGATTTATTAGAAGAGACCTTGATGCTGGGAAAGATTGAAAGCAGGAGGAGAAAGGGATAACAGAGGATGAGATGATTGGATGGCATCACCGACTCAATGGACATGAGTTTGAGTAAGCTCCGGGAGTGGTGAAGGACAGGAATGCCTGGTATGCTGCAGTCCGTGGGATCACAAAGAGTCAGACAAGACTGAGCAACTAAATTGACTGAATGGGAGTAGATAAAAAATTGAATAGTCCAAGATACAGATGTGATGAAGGCCAAGTGCTGGGAGGGCTCAATGAAGAAGAGAAAAATAATCTATGCAATGACAGCAGAATTTTGGAAACTTTCTAAAAAAGAAAAAGATTGGGCTCCACCTCAGACCAGATGAATAAGTATTTTAGAGGGAGAGCCAGGCATTAATATTTTTAATACCTTCCCAGGTGATTCCAATGAGCCATCAGGTTTCACAGCTGTTAGGGCCAAGGCCAGTTTACCAGTTCCATCAAATTAGTCTATGATGGCCTGCTGCTTTTCAGGAATAGAAGGTGTATTATTCCAGAGCACAAATTTTGCTGTGAATAAGGGATTTCTTTCCCACAAAAGCACTTTCTCCCCTCAGTGCTAATACCATAAGGCTGAGGATTATTTGTGTGTGATGACAAGCTTTGGAAACACCAGTTGAAATAATCTTGACATTCTGTTAAAAGCTAATTATTTAATGAGATAAAGCTATGATCTGGAAGTTGAATGGAGTGATTGCTTTGGGGTCCACAGAGCTACATCTAAGTCAATCCTCCTGGAAATGTTAATTAGCACCAAACAAAGAACAATGGAGGATGTTTGCTCTCTCCCTTGGAGACCAAGAATAGGACAAGTCATTTTGCATGTGAGCAGAATGTGGGAATGGCCAAGAGATTTAAATAAGGGATTTTAATAGGTTTCCTCCCACTGGGAGAGACACTTCTGATTATCTATGACCTATACCAATTATCATGATTCTCCCTACTGGCCGACCACAATTTTAATAACTAATCAAATGCAGCCTGCAGGTTCTGTGAAATGCCACATATGAACAAGCACTTTTGCTCATTACAAAGCTAGTACTTGCTATCTGACCTTTTCCCCATTTCTCTGACTACTTATTCACACTCCAGCCACATGCTTAAATGCTCAACGTTGATTTGGTCCTTATTGATCCTAGGCTGCTACCTGTTTGGGCTGAGAAATGACCTTCTGTGGACATCTAGGGAGGTCTGCCCTGTTGTGAAAAGAATTCCAAAAGAAGCTGGGTTGAAAATTTAATTCAAATCCTAAAAAGTGGCTAGTGGAGGTTCATGCAGTGGATTAAGACACAGTAATTCCCTGGTGGTGTTCTAGGCCCAAGCAAGGGCCTAATACAGCAGGGTTGAGTGATGAGCCAGCAGGAGGTAGAGAGAACAACCAGATAGAAACAGGTGCCCCATGATCCCAGCCTTATGCCAGCCTTACTCCTCAGTTTGTAGCTTCAATATTTGCACGTAGGCCAAAAACCACATTAAAATCCCGATCGCTTCTCCTGTTCCATGATTTGGCATTTGCATCCTGGATTTTATACCATTGCTTCTAAAACCTTCATGCACTTTCCAGTCATCCAGAGGTTCACTTGAAATGCAGAGGATTGGTAGGTCAGGAGGTCTGGCATGGGGCTTGAGATTTGAATTTCTAACAAGCTTTCAGATGATACCTGTACCATTGTGCCAGGCCATGCCAGGAGGAGTGAGGCCCCAGCAGTGGTTCTCAAACATGAGCATGCGTTTAAACTATTATACATGGCAGGTTTGTTAAAACTCAGGCTGCTGTATCCTACTTCCAGAATTTGTGATTCAGTAGTCCGGGGTAGGGCCAGGGATTTACCTTTTTAAGACATTCCCAAAGGATGTTAATATTTGGGATGCGCAGGTGGAAACCAGTACCTTAGCCTGTGCTGCTCACAGCTGAATTCAGCTGTGACTGAAGGCTGGGCGGCCACGCCTTTCCCAGTAGGTGTGCTGGTCCCCCCTCCTCTGTTAGCAGTTTCAGAGATGTCAATGGACAAATAAGAATCTTCATACTGTTCAGCTATCTGTCATGTGAGATGAGCAAAACTGTACTATAGTTTGAACATTCATTGGCATTGCCCTTCTTTGGGATTGAAATGAAAACTGACCTTTTCCAGTCTTGTGGTCATTACTTAGTTTTCCAAATTTACTGATGGATTGAGTGCAGCACTTTAACAGCATCATCTTTTAGGATTTGAAATGGCTCAGCTGTAATTCCATCACCTCCACTAGCTTGTTCACAGTAATGCTTCCTAAGGCCCATTTGACTTCATACTCTAGGATGTCTGGCTCTAGGTGAGTGACCACACCACTGTGGTTATCTGGGTCATTAAGACTTTTTAGGTACAGTTCTTCTGTGTATTCTTGCCACCTCTTCTTTATCTCTTCTGCAATGTAGAAAGAAAAAGGAAAGCCTCCCAGCCTTTTAGATACAGAAAGAGGGAAGAAAACAAAAACCAAGCAAAGCAATATAAAATCATGCATCCACTCTGATTAGAACGTGGATGAAAAAACTGATGGATGGCATGTCCCTGGCTCCAATCAGCTCTCAGTCTTTACCACCAGTTCCCACGCTACAGTCATCCTTATGCCCACTTGTACCTGCCTCCAGGTACGTGCACCAGGTGCATAGATTTCTTACTTACCATAAACAGAGCCTAAAGAGACAGGACTCAAGAGCCTGTCCATAGCAGGGCTTTTCATCCTTTTTCAGGCCTCACAATCCTCTAGAGCACTGGTTCCCAACTGTTTTGACACCAGGGACCAGTTTCATGGAAGACAGTTTTCCACAGACTAGGGTGCAGGTGGGAGATGGTTTGGGAATGATTCAGGTGCATTACATTTGTTGTTCACTTTATTTCTAATCGAATGCCACTGCTGGTCTGACAGGAGGTATGGGTCCATGGCTGGAGAAGTTTGGGGACCCCTGCTCTATAGGGATGTTAAAGCATAGACTGTTGGTCTGAGGTGGGGACTGAGAGCTTGCAGTTTTACAAAGTTCCCCAGTGTTACAATAGCTGCTGATCCCCAACCACACCTGGACAACCACTGTTTTAAGGGATAAAATTAAAGGGCATCCTTATTTTACTTGTTTTCATTTCCTACCAATTAAGAAAAGACAGAGTCTATGCCTCGCCGCCGGCGGCACCAAGTCGTTTCAGTCATGTTCGACTCTGTGTGACCCCATAGGTGGCAGCGTACCAGGCTCCACCGTCCCTGGGATTCTCCAGGCAAGAACACTGGAGTGGGTTGCCATTTCCTTCTCCAATGCATGAAAGTGAAAAGTGAAAGTGAAGTCACTCAGTCGTGTTCGACTCTTAGCGACCCCATGGACTGCAGCCTACTAGGCTTTTCTGTCCTTGGGATTTTCCAGGCAAGAGTAGTGGAGTGGGGTGCCATTGCCTTCTCCGAGTCTATGCCCATACCACCCTAAATGTGCCCAATCTCATCTATCTCAGAAGAAAAGACAGGAAAGAAAATTAGAATATTACTTTTACTGGTGAAACTGATATTGAAGGAGATGATAAAGGTGTCAGTCAGCTATGGTTTTCTTAAGGTTTTCTGATCCCCAGAATTAGACAGATGTGCGCACTCATTCACAGGCTGTGTTAAACTCCAGGAACATCCCCTGATGGGGACGTGCCTCTAGAGAACTGATCCCGTGGAGAAGCAGAGTACAATGCATGTTCCCTACAGACAACTTGCTTCTGAAGAAGGTGAAAGGAGAGTGAGGGCTAAGTCAGCTAAGTTTCTTCTGTCAAGCCCATCAATCAGGTAAATCAGTCTTCATTCCCAAGGAATTCAGGATATGAGGACATTGAAAAGAACCAGGGATGATGAGCTAATTAGATGTTGTTCCTGTTGTGTAGTCATTAAGTTGTGTCCAACTCTTTGTGACCCCATGGACTGCAGCCTGCAAGGCTTCTCTGTCCATGGGCTTTCCCAGGCAAGAACCCTGAACTGGGTTGACATTTTCTTCTCCAGGGGATCTTCCCTACCCAGGGATTGAACACATGTTTCTTGCATTGGCAGGCAGATTCTTTACCATTGAGCCACGATGGAAGCCCCATTAATTAGTAATCCTCCTTAGAAAGACAGTAAGGCTTACGTTTGCCAACCCACTCTCACCTCCAACCCGAGGCTAACATTCCCCTCACTGTGAGTGACTAATTAAATGACTGCTGCTGCTGCTGCTACTGCTAAGTCGCTTCAGTCATGTCTGACTCTGCGAGCCCATAGACGGCAGCCCACCAGGCTCCCCCATCCCTGGGATTCTCCAGGCAAGAATACTGGAGTGGGTTGCCATTGCCTTCTCCAATGCATGAAAGTGAAAAGTGAAAGTGAAGTCGCTCAGTCGTGTCTGACTCTTAGTGACCCCATGGACTTCAGCCCACCAGGCTCCTCCAACCATGGGATTTTCCAGGCAAGAGTACTGGAGTGGGGCGCCATTGCCTTCTCCAATTAAATGACTAAATTGAGTCAAATTCTGTCCTACTTTAGGCTACTTAGGTAACCTCTCTGAGCCTCAGTTTTACAGCTTCATGGGGAAAAAATAAATCAAATCTCCAAAGATGATCATAAAAATTAAATAAGATATTACTTTACATCGAATAAGGACTCTCTCAGAGCAATTTTCCTTCTCTTCCTTCCTTTTTCATCCCTTAGCCTTGTGACATAATACAATGAAATATTGGGTTGGCAACAAAAAATTATTTGGCTTTTTCCATAGGATATTACAGAAAAACTGAAATGAACGTTTTGATCAACCAGTATTTCATATTGTACTTGGTTGGCCTTGAAGAACTTGCAATCTTGAGGAAAAGGGCATAAATATGAAAATGTTAAATACAGTATAAAGCAATATATAGATGGGCTAAAAAGATATTATTATCTTTTTAGACTACAGGAAGTATGAACTGAAAATTATAACATAGCACATTAGTTTCTCAGTTCAAGATTTTTAAAAAATGTTTACCTGCTCACACAATTATATGTGCTATGTGAAGTCAAGTGGGCCTTAGAAAGCATCACTACGAACAAAGCTAGTGGAGTTGATGGAATTCCAGTTTAGAGAGTTGACTCATTGGAAAAGACTCTGATGCTGAGAGGGATTGGGGGCAGGAGGAGAAGGGGACGACCGAGGATGAGATGGCTGGATGGCATCACTGACTCGATGGATGTGAGTCTGAGTGAACTCTGGGAGTTGGTGATGGACAGGGAGGCCTGGCATGCTGCGATTCATGGGATAGCAAAGACTCGGACACGACTGAGAGACCGAACTGAACTGATGATTTGCTTATTGATTGTAATTCAAAATGTTAAACAAAGCATGCTGGGATTCTAATTGTTGGAAATATGAATATCTTCTGTCTTCATCTTTCTAATTAAACATGCTATATTTTGGTTCGGCTAATAGCTTACAGAAACCATGAACTAACTCTATGGTCAACCCAATACTTAGAGGGAATGAGTTCTGAGTTCATATTAATAATATTTAGAGAATGAAGACTTATCAAGCCTTTTCTGCCTGCTAGAACTTTCATTCTACCTGAAACTCACCCAGTGTAAGCTCAGCTCAAGTAACATTATAGGGAGACTGGTATGAAGAAGGAAGGTTTCTTGAGCAATAGCTTCTAGGCTTAGCTCCTAGAGGCATATACTCCTGGTATATGCCACTTACTACTAATCTTCTTTGGACATGTTGTGGATTTTAGGTGCTGCATGTATAAAAGTGGGACTATAATAATACATAGATTATACAGTTACTCTGAAGACTAAGCATGATGCTGCATATATAGTGTCTGCCCACTAGTCATGTCTCTATTCATGCTATTAGCTTATTATTGTATCTTACACAATCAAGGGTGAGGATCAGGACCCAGACTGACTGAATTCAAATTCCACCTCTCTTACTTACTGGTTGTGTTACTTTAGTTAAGTCACTTGGCCTATCTAAGCTTCAGATTTCTCATCCCTGAAATGGAAATAATAGCAGTAACTATTATAAAGGAATGCAGACAGAATTAAATTATATAATATGAAGAGTTTGAAACAGGATCTGGACTATAATTAATAGAAGATAGATTTAAGAGAGGTTAGCATTACAGCAAAGAAGTAGTTGCATTTCATGCTTCAGGAAAATAAGCTACGCTCTGTAGGGCTTCTGCTATATTTTAAAAATTCTCTACTATTACTGATGTTATTTGTGTGTATGCATGTGTGCATAGTCGTTCAGTTGTATCTGACTCTCTGTGATCCTATGGACTGTAGCCTGCCAAGCTCCTCTGTCCATGGGATTTCCCAGCCAAGAATAGTGGAGTGGGTTTTCATTTCTTTCTCCAAGGGATCTTCCCAGCCCAGGGAATGAATCTGTGTCTCCTGCATTGGCAGGTGGCTTCTTTACCACTGAGCCACCTGAGAAGTCTGTTACTGATATTACTTGGTTATTACTATTGCTAATTCATTTACAGCCAATTGATGAACATCTCAATGAACTTAGCATATATCATTATTTGCAATCATGATAAACATAGTCATATTTTGCTTCATATTATTCTCTAAATTTTAAAACTATGTTCAGTATTTTACAAACATATTTTAAATTTTCTTATAAAAAATGTCAGCTGGTGTTAGGGTACAAATTTATTTTTCTTAAAATTATTTGAGTATAACACAATTTCCCCAAACCTCCTATCTCTTTATTCAATTTATTTCTCTAATAAGGAAGCATGCCTTGAAATTGCTTTCTCTCATTTTTCCCTATCAGAAGTCCAAAGATGTTGCTCTTTAACAAACATGGTAATAAAAGCAAAGCCTCAAGGCCCCACTTACCATTATGCAAAGATTGGTTATAGAATGCAATTCTTGAAGAACATTTGCTTGCCTAGAAACTATTCAGGGCACAGGTAAGAGTGTCAGTTTCATCACACTTGTCTCTTGATCATTATAAAGTATGAACTTCTTGAGGACAGAAATTCTATTTAATCATCCTTGGAACTCTCATTCCTGGCACAGAATATGACCCACAGTGGGTGTGTTTAATGAATAAATATAAATACTTGATACTTTTTAGTCACTGAATTACTGATGTTCAATGTTCATTTGTTTTTTGTGTGTATGTTTTTTTTTTTTTGGTGCACTGGCAGATAACTATTTAAAGAACAAGCAATAAAAAATGGGGATTGTATCTGTATGAATCACTCTATGAGTTATTTGTATATGGATTTCAGTACATCTTATAGCTAGGCTTTTGTAGTGATTTTCAAGGGACCTTGGTAAGTTCAAATCCCTAAAATCAGATCGCAAGTCTGTATTGCTTTTTTATGGAAATGCAAAGGACTTAGAAATGTGCTAAGAATGCAAATGCTTGCTTTGGTTTCCAATTATACTTTGCAAGATAAAGGACATTAATTTAAGACCTGTTATGCTTAGCTCCTTTGGGGAGAGGGTGCGGAAAGAACTAATGTTTATTGATCCTGCATTAAGTGCAAAATCCATTACATATGTTCATTTAGGGAAAAAAATCAGGTTTATTGAGCTATAATTTACATAAAGTAAAAGACCATGATGAGTTCTGACAAACATGTACAGTTCTGCAACCACCATGACAACTGAGACAGACAACAAATATATCACTGCCAACTTTTGCTTGTCTCCTTTCTACGAACCTTCTATCTATACTGTCAGTCACTGGCAACCATCCACCTGATCTGTGCCTAAGGTTTTGCCTTGTCAGGAATGTCACATTCTTGAAGAAATTATACAGTATACAGTCTTCTGTCTGGCTTCTTTCACCATATGTTCTAAGTATTACTAGAATTCTATGAGATAGGTGTCATTAATCTCATTTTATAGCTAAGAACATGGAGGCTTAGAGAGTTTAAGCAACTTACCCAGGTATTGATCTCTTACCTAAAGTTCTGATTGTCACTGTTGTTTAGTTGCTAAGTCATGTCCAACTCTTTTGTTACACCATCGATTATAACCTTCCAGGCTCCTCTGTCCGTGGGATTTCCCAGGCAAGAATAACGGGTGGGTTGCCATTTTCTTCTCCAAGGGGATCTTCCTGACCTAGGGATTGAACATGTCTCCTGCACTAACAGGTGGATTCTTTACCACTGACTTACCAGGGAAGCCCAAAGTTCTGATACAACAATCAGGTTCCATCATTTAGGTATTTGCTCACATTCAGTTGATGCTGGTATATGCGAACGTACATAAAAAGACGAGTGGATCCACCTTGTTCTAGCATCTTAGAATCTAGCCTTAAAGATGCTTAAGAATTGATGAGGAGGAAATTCCCTGGTGGTCCAGTAGTTAGGACTCAGTGCTTCACTGCAGAGACCAGGGTTTGATTCCTGGTCAAGGAACTAAAATCCCCACAAGCTGTGTAGCATAACCAAAAAAAGAAAATAAAAAACTTTACCTGAAGGGTAATTGCTGTACAATATTGTGATATCATGTTGGTTTCTGCTATACATTTTTTTCATCAAAAAAATTAATGAGGAAAGCAATGTATGATTAGCCACCTTGAGATGCTCCTAAAGCTTTGGTCTACCCTGACTCTTAAAGTGAGATTGAACCAGAACAATAAGGTTTGATTTCACTTAAAATAAGGTGGAAAACTCAAGAAACACACACATAGATAGTAAAATTAACCTACAGGGTGGAATATTTACAGGGAAACCTCTAATTATGTCAATGAGAATGACATAATTGTTTACCAGCCAGGATATATGAATTCCTCTGTCTGATAAAAGCCTAAGTAAAATATTAAAATACTTAAAAATATTAAAGAAAACATAATAAATGAGAACTAGAGACAAATATTTTGGGGTAACATATTAATACTATAATGTTTTTATGGTCCTCTACTCTAAAAGATAATTTTACCTCCCAGCAAAGAAAATTAGAAAAATCTTGATGTAATGTGAGAATTGGGGAGAAAAAAAAAAGCTCTACCAGGAGAAATTGCCAAGGAAGCAGATTACTTCCTACAGTACTTTCATCCCCAGGCCACTACAGAAGGTCAATGATAGTCATCAAGTAAGATTAACTATTCAGACCTCAGGAGGAAGAGTTCTCTTCAAGAGTTAATTTTACTTGAACATGATCATTAACCCTTCTATAGTGGCCTGAGGATGAGGCTGTTATAAAAAGTAATCTGCTTCCTTGGAAATATCGCAAGTATTTCTTATGTACTATATGCTTAGACCATGGGACTTACATATTTTTTTAATTAGACATGTTTAATATTTTATTAGCCTTAAATAAAATTAAAATTATGCATGTCCATGGAATTATGCAATTCTTAGAAATATTTGAGGGATTAAAAATCACATGCTCTACTTTCTATTTCAACTGAGAAGGTCAAGTGGCAGGCATTAAACAAGTGGGATTCCCCCTGTGCTAGGAAGCTGTCTCCTTTCCTTTACTGACATGTGGATGCTGTTATTAAATACATATGGAGATCCTTTCAGAAATACCTGTTTTTTTTTAAATTCAAGATAGCATCTTCACGAATTCTATTGCATCCTTTGAAACAGCAGCCACATATTGACCTTGTGTTTCTTAAGTCATTTATTCTCATGAGGATGAACACTCTGGTGACCCTCGGTGCTGAATGAGGAAGAAGACAATGAACAAGAGAGATAAGACAATGAAGTGTATTCAGGTGGTTCAGTCCAGGTGAGCAAGGATTTGCTTCTGGGGAGGGATTGATGCGTATCTGAACATGGCTTGAATCAGCATTCTGCACAGTCCTGCAGTTGGACTAACGTGCCCCACAGCCAAAATCTTCATTGCAACAAGTTCTGGTTGTAACAAGTTGTCAACTTCCCCTTGGTTAACATCTAAGGCATGAGGAGCCAATTCTCTGACCAAAGTTCAAGTTTGATTTTGTCAGTTATTGATGCTCATAGATTTTTTTTTTCTCAACATATTCCAGATGAATTAGCTCTGAAATGACACAAGCCACAATTACAACATCTTCCGTAAGTGATTAGAAGACTACATAAATGAAACTTAACATTGATATCCAAAGTTCTCTAGTATACCTGACACTAAAACAGTTTCCCCTTCGCAGTGATTTTTTTTCATTTGATTTTATAACTTTTTCTTGCTAAATCCCATCAAGGAGACAAAGCGGAGACAGAATTTTTCTTTCAGATTTTTTTGATATGTGAATAGTTCTTTGAAACCCGATTATAACATGTAGAAAAATGACCTACAAGTGGGAAGACAAACAAACCAACAAACAGAAAAACTTCTATAAGCATGACTCAGGTTGTAAAAGAAATTCAGAGCAAAAGATGGTATTGCTATTTAAGGCCCAAATTAAACTTTAATGAAAATATTTTCCTATCTTGTCTAATGTACAGACTCTCTCCTCTCAACTACACAAACTTGCAAATACTATCCATCTGCTAATGCAGGACAGTCAGGAGACTCAGGTTCAATCCCTGGGTCAGGAAGATCCCCTGGAGATGGGAACAGGAACCCACTCCAGTATTTTTGCCTGGAAAATCCAACGGACAGAGGAGTCTGGCAGAATACAGTCCAGGGTCGCAAAGAGTCAGGCTTGACTTAGGGACTGAGCATGCACTCAGGCAAGTATTATGTCTTTCTTTAATGTTTACTTGTTAGATGTAAATTACATTCCTTTACATGAAATTACTAAATCAAGGGGAAACCTTTTTTGTTGTTGTTGGTTTCAAATATACGGCTAATTTTCTTCTGCACAAATTGGAATCAATCCATACTCATCAACATTGTGTAAACAATGTGCCTCATATCTCTTATCTGTCCGTGGATCATTACTACTAGCCTTTATGTACAGTCTTATTCTAATTCAAAATGTAAGGTCATCCCTAAAAATAAATTAACACTGTCATACAATAATATTGTTGAGATTTTTTCCTTCCATAATCTATATCACCTCCCTTTTCTCTATTATAAGAGAACCTCCTAGAAGTGCGAGACCCCCTCAGCTAAAACCACTGCACCAGAGTCACTCTGGCTCTTTTTCTCTCTTCCCTCTCACTCACTCCTCCCCAGGGAAGGAAAATTGCTTTCCATAGGACTTGCTGACTTTAGGGGAAGAAACTTGGCTTGGGTGTTTAGATATTTTTGCACTCTGCCTTTTAGAAGTAAGATGCTAACAGACAGGCCACTGTTCTCTAAGCGTGGTGAAAGGCTTTGCTCCTCTTAGAGAGAACTGCAATTTTCTAGCATCACCCACCATTGAGATCAGATGGTTGTTTTGGTCTAATTCAAAGGTCTGTGTCTGTCTGTGCATGTGCCCATTCATGTCAGACTCTGCCACCCCATGGATTGTAACCTGCTGGGCTCTAGTGAGCTAACTTCTTAGGCTGAAGATCTAAAGCCTTATTTTCCGATTGGTTCATCAGAAGAACTCTTGACATTTTAATCTCAATCAGTTTCTCTTTTCCAATCTCTTAATTGCATGTAGAGTTGGAAGATCAAGAGTTTATGTTTCCTTAACCCGCTATGTGTGTATGCATGCATGCTGATGCATATATTTTCATATGAGAAAATATGCATTCTTTTACATAGGTATTTATATTTCTATTGGTTACTATTCAAATGAATCATACTCTAGTAATGGGAACACATTTGAGCTACTGAAAATTATTAGTAACATAAAATTTGACCTATGTTCTGTTCATGGGATCCTACAAGTAATACTAATTTTCTCTGAGAGCAAAAGCATCAAAATAAAGCTTAGCAACTTGTGCCTACCATGCTTTCTCTTGCAGAATACCTCCTTTTCAACTTGAGCCTTAAAACAATTTTATAGAGAGATGAGCAATATTAGTTTCCCTGTTTAAAAGACGAGGCGTTTTAGGGAAACCTGCTATATTTTTGGCGGGGATAATGTAAGTTGGTGCAGCTAATGTGGGAAAAAGTATGGTGGTTCCTTAGAAAACTAAAAATAAAATTTCCATACGATCCAGGAATCCTACTCTTAGACATATATCCAGATAAAACTATACTTCAAAAATATACATGCAGCCCAATGTTCATAGCAACGCTATTCACAATAGCAAAGACATTGAGGCAACCTTAAATATACATCAATAGATGAATGGATAAAGATGATATATACACATGCTGCTGCTGCTACTGCTAAGTCGCTTCAGTGGTGTCCAACTCTGTGCAACCCCATAGCAATGGACTACTACTCAGCCATATAAAAGAACAAAATGATGCCATTTGCGGCAACATGGATGCAACTTGAGAATATCATACTAAATGAAGTAAATCAGAAATAGATAAATACCATATGATATCACTTATACATGAAACCTAAAATATGACACAAATCTATCTATGAAACAGAAATAGGATCATGGCTGTGGAGAGAAGACTCATGGTGGCCAGGTTGGAAGAGGGTTGGGAGAAATATGCAGCGGGACGTTGGCATTAGAGTGTATGTGTGCTCAGTCGCTCAGTTGTATCTCACTCTTTGCAACCCACTGGTCTGTATGTAAGCTTTCATATATAGAATGGATAAATAACAAGGTCCTACTGTGTAGCACAGAGAACTATACTCAATATCCTATGATAAATCATAATGGAAAATAACGTACACATATACAAGTTTAATCCATGGAAATCTATATATGTTATTACTGTAAGTCTTTCAGTTGTGGTGGTTTATATCTTCAGTGTTTATTACTTTGCTTTATGCTGTGAACTCAGATTTGGTTAAATCTAATCTGTGATTCCTGAGAGCCAAAAATAGAGATTTCTTCCAGGAGGGACTGGGATTGCTCCTGCAGGCCACCACAGGGCCCTGACCTGTGATCACATTAGCCCTCTTTGAGGGTTTGAAATAAAGGCAGCTGCCTCAGTTTCACCTCCAGCATTATAAGTGAGACTCCCATGCTAGTTGACTAAACTCAACACTTATAAATACCACAAAGTAAACTAGAGTTTCTAAACTTCTTAACATTATTATTATTTTTAAGTTTTAACTGATTATTGTTGGTATGGGCATGTTTAGGCCACTGGAGAATTCCCTTTTTCTCTTGAAATTTTAGAAATTTAGTAAAGCATATGTTTGTCAAATTAAGCTAAGATTTTTATTAGCTCTAATAGAGGATGTTTCAGAAGCATATGGCCTTGCCTCTATCTCTCATATTTGTTACCATTCTCCCTTAGTAGTGCTTTGTTATTCACATAACATGTACTTAAAAAATGAACAAAGGAGTGAATAAGTTAATAAAAATGTATATAAATGACTCAATTCATAACTTCTTGGGATGTATCAGGATCACATTTAAACAGCTTAGAAAACTTTCCTTCAAAAAACTGAGTGAAGCCATAATTATTTAACATCAAAATTCCATACATACTCCCCAACACACATATCTACATTATTTTACCATAACAACAATAAAATTATTATATGATAAAAATAGATCAAAACTGTAAAGTATCATTTTTTAGAAGCTGATGGTAGTCAGAGGTTAACTTACCTGTGAAACAATAAAAATTAAAAGAAAAAATTGAAAATGTGCCATGTTATAGGCCACTAACTATTTTTTATGTATAGAGTTGGTGATTCCTGATTGAAATATTGACCCAATATAGACTAATCATTTGAAACTATGTTCATTCAAGAGCTAGAATTATATCTCTGCAATCTAGACAGAGTATTTGTTACATACTAAAGCCTAAACCCCTCAAGGTCACAGAAGATAGCTTATTTTTTCTTTCAATACTCTTGCTTATTTATTCAGTATAATGAAGTCTGTTCTTCTCTAGAATTATACACATAAATTGAAAATTTAAGTAAAAGAATTGCATTGATAATTTTCAGATTGGAATACTTTCCAACTCGATCTAATTGATGATTTATTTAATTGTTGTTTCCTTTCTTAATATACCAAAATGTTATTCAGAATATGTGGCAACAATAGATTTTAAGGCAAAGTAAATATAATCTTCTTTATATTTATTTTAGTAATTTTAATGCATGATTGGCCTTTCTGGGGACAAATAGCATTAATTAAATAAACCTTCACATCATAAACAGAAATGCAATTACTTGTGATCTACTGATCTGTACACATCATTTGAGTGACAAGTTTAAGCAGTGTTATAGATTCAGTTCTATAAAAGGTCTGGAAAAGTTTTTTCCTCACTAGGAACAAACTTTACATTTTTTAATTGTATGGTTGAATCTCAATGCTAGTAAAATTCCGATCAACACTATGTCTTCTTTTTCCCTTGGAGTAACTCAACTAGAAAGAAATCTGATGTAATAGAACCATGATAAAAAAAAAAAAGGAGCAATTTAAGAGGCTGGAGATTACAAGAAAATGAAAAACACAGATATGTCAAGCACAGCAGTATAAATAATATCAAAATAGGCAGTTTTTCAGATTAAATGAAAACTGTCCTTCCAGTTTTTGATGTTGACTGCAATACCATTTAGTAATACAGTTTGAGACATCCAAGTGACTATTTTAGTATTTACCAAAAGGAGCTGCATAAAAATGCAGGTCTTTGATCCTCACAAACAGTTTTTAGTATCTGATGTGCTCTGCGGAGTATTTCAGATTTAAAAAATATATATTCATGTCTTTCTTCAAAGAGTCAGGTCTATGGAGATGACATAAAGTACACTGGACTCAAATTGCAGGGTCCAAGGTCTTATCAGAGAAGTGACAATGCAGAGATACCTGGAAAAATAATCTACAGGAGATAGAGAATGAAGGAAGGAGTTACCAGCGCTGCATACTCCAGCTTGGCTGAAATTCACTACTTTGCCTAAGGCTGAAGTTTACATATGCCAGATTCTTAGGTATCAGCCTTCTCTTTCCCAAGCCCATTGTCACTGGGATTTGTGGCATATAAATGTGCCAATTAAAAACAATCCTTTAGTTTTCAAGATTATTTATTAACACTACCAAATTTCTCCTGATTGAAACATGTTAGCATATGTAATTGATCACGATGTCTTCTTTCATTAGTTTTTTAACATCTCTGTAAAATATAAAACTATGATCTTTACTTCTAGAAACATAATTCAAATATGGAGAAAAACATGAATTAGATCAGGATATAGAAACGATAGGCTTCCCTGGTGGCTCAGTGGTAATAGAATCCACTGCCCAATGCAGAGACACAGGTTCAATTCCTGGGTCAGGAAGATCCCCCAGAGGAGGAAATAGCAACTCACTCCAGCATTCTTACCTGAAAAATCCCATGGACAGAGTAGCCTGGAAGGCTACAGTCCATGGGGCCACAAAGGGCTGGACACGATTTAGCAATGAAACAACAAACGACAACAGACACAGTACATCCAGAAAAGAGTTCATCTAACTTTAGAACTTATTTTTTCGGAAGTGCATACTTTGACCTATAAATTCTGAATTGGCCTTTCAACTAACCAGAGTTAGAGCCCCTTGAAGGCCAAAAGAAAGTGGGCGGGAGTGGGGGAGGGAGGAGAAAAAGAACGAGAGAGACCGTACAGCCTGACTGTAAATCATGTCAGTGGTTTCTTCTTCACTCTCAGGAAGAAATCCAAGTCCCTTAGCATCACACAAAAGACCTTTCATGGTTTTGCCTCTTCCTGATCTCCAGATCCATTTCTCAATCTGTCCTCGTATGTTTTCAATACTTCAGACTGATCAGCTTGCAGTAACTCCAAAAGCAACAGCCCTTTCATAGCCTGGTGCCCTTGAACTTACCACTTCATCTTCCTAGAACCTCTATGCTCTGAAATTTTTTACTTTGGAAAATTTCTATTAATCCAGAAAGGCTCACATCAGAACTCAGCCCATATCTGAGTGAATTGCCTTTTCCCCTGATCTCCCAATAGCACACTCTTATATTGATTTAATAACCCTTACTAAACAGTATTTTCTAAACTACTCTACTCATATGTTTCCTCCTCTGGATTTTGGAAAAGTTTATGTCTCACATCTCAGCATCTCTAGTATATATCAGACCATCAGACACATCAGAGATGCTCAATAAAGGAAAATATTTTGCAGAGTTCTTCTACTATTCTATCCAGGTCAGAAATAATCTCTTGCACCTGGTAACATTTTTATTCAGACAATAGTTTAGGCTCCACTCAGAATGTTGTGTTGTGGATCTATTTGGATGCTGCCTCATAGCATCTAATTGTTCAATTTGTCTGTCTGGTTATTGGCAGCCTGCAGGGTGTTAGGAGGGAAACTCACAGCTATTTTAAGAGCTACTTATTGAGTCAGCCCTGAAAGTTTTGTTTATCATTTTTATTCTGCTTCCTTTTATATTCCTTGGGACTGCTCAAAAGCATTTAAAGCCATCTTCCAATTTATTTTTCCAATGTACATTTCCAGCTGAGTTCTTTTTTATTACTCGATAGTTCCTCTTGCAGAATTCTCAGACGGGCTTTGAGAAGAGCTCACATCACATTATTTCAGCTTCTTAGTTGTTTACCCCCTTATACTGAGGAATGCAACAAGAGCAGAAGAAAGTCAGATTTTCTTTTGGAGGTTAGCTAGGACCGCATAGCAATTAGAGTACGCAGAAGAAAAGATATAGAAGCAGAGACGTGCAGGTGGATTCTTGCTCTAATGTTTAGGGTTTCCTCTCGAGCTGCTGTTCAAGAGGAGAAAACTCTCTGTTATGAATTTATCCTTGCTTCAAGAGTGTGCCAAGCCATGTAATTAAAGCTGGGAAGGTGGCTGATATGGGAAAAGCAAATGAAAGCAGTGACTCAGAGAAGGCGTAGCATCTGCCACATGAATGCTTCTGTTTGCACTTGGAAAGAGGAGAATCAGCCTTCGAGGGAGACAGAGAACGTAGCAGGTTAGCACAGTGTTATTTCTGAGCCTGAAACCAGCTCTACTAACTGCTGTTCTGTTGCTGCAAGGTTGCCAACAGGTGAGAGAGGAAAACTCATCCCAATAGGGAAAATCGAAAATGAATGCGTCTCTGTTAGACTTCTTGTGTGCTCAGACACTCAGTCCTGTCCAACTCTTTGCTACCCGTAGACTGTAGCCCACCAGGCTTCTCCATCCAAGGGATTTCCCAGGCAAGAATCCTGGAGTGGGTTGCCA
Source organism: Budorcas taxicolor (assembly GCF_023091745.1). Taxonomy (NCBI): domain Eukaryota; kingdom Metazoa; phylum Chordata; class Mammalia; order Artiodactyla; family Bovidae; genus Budorcas; species Budorcas taxicolor. The sequence goes on from NC_068911.1 coordinate 110,847,235, forward strand.
TTTTCTTCTCCAGGGTATCTTCCTGACCCAGGGATGAAACTGCATCTCCCGCAGTGGCAGGCAGATTCTTTACCATTGAGGTACGTGGGAAGCCCCCCCACCCTTTTTTTTGGGGGGGGGGGGGTTATGAGTTTCTGTGGGGGATTGCCAAGTGGTCACACAGTTCCAAAGCAGCAGTCTGGTGAGAAGCTGCTGGGTAGGCCTGTAGACTTCCTCAGACTTGGTGAGTAAGGAAACAACAAGCGCAAATGGATGAGACAGTTTAGTATTCCCATCACAGCAGGCACATGATGTCCATGCTTTCCTCAGCTCCCCTAGGCTCTTAAGTTCCGTGGATAACAGGTACATGGAGGGCCCATGAATCTGTGTCACACCTGTGGAAAATTGAGCTCAGGAAATCCCGTGTTCTAAGAAGGCAGTTGACGAACTCATCTATCTCCCCTACTGAGAGAGGAATTATCTTTATTACTCAGGAATACAAGCAAATCTCTCCAGAGAGTGGAGGGAAGCACTTCTGCTTTACTATCCTGGGATGTCTCCTTATATAAACATTCTTCAATTTACATTCTTAAATTCTTAAAATGCTTTGGCTCAGAGGACTGTATAAAAACATGAGCAATTCAGGGAGAATTGTCTCCCAACAGGGTTGTAATGTGTAATATTTTTCAAATCCACTTAAATCACTAAAATTCCCCACCTTCTTGGTTTTTTTTTTTCCTGCCCAATTACTCCTCCTTAAACTTCCCTTCGATATACGTCAGTGGCTATCACAGCAATCTATACAGGTATGCATGCTCAGTCACTCAATTGTTGTGTCTGACTCTTTGAGACCCCATGGACTGTAGTTCACCAGGCTCCTCTGTCCATGGAATTTTTCAGGTAAGAACACTGGAGCAGATTGCTATTTCCTTCTACAGGGAATTACATTGGTTCAGTTCAGTTCAGTCGCTCAGTTGTATCCGACTCTTTGCGACCCCATGAATTGCAGCACGCCAGGCCTCCCTGTCTATCACCAACTCCCGGAGTCTACACAAACCCATGCCCGTTGAGTCGGTGATGCCATACAACCATCTCATCCTCTGTCATCCCCTTCTCCTCCTGCCCCCAGTCTTTCCCAGCATCAAGGTCTTTTCAAATGAGTCAGCTCTTCGCATCAGGTGGCCAAAGTATTGGAGTTTCAGCTTCAACATCAGTCCTTCCGATGAACACCCAGGCCTGATCTTTAGGATGAACTGGTTGGATCTCCTTGCAGTCCAACGGACTCTCAAGAGTCTTCTCCAACACCACAGTTCAAAAGCATCAATTCTTACTTTGGTGGAGGATCAGAAAAAAAGCCTGGAATCAGATACCTTGGTCAAAAGACAACTTACTAGTTAAATGATCTAGCTGAACATACTAGTTAAGTGATCTTCAGCAAGTTTCTAATGCCATATGAGCCTCAATGTTTTCAGCTGCAGCACAGGGAAACCAATAACAGAAAAGAGGAAATACTATGACTATTTATGCATGTGAATACCCAATTAAGTCAAAGTAGCCAACAAGAATTGTTACTTCCCCTGCTTTACCTCTTAAAAAATTGTTCTCCAAATATCTTCTTTTTGTCAGTTTTATGTACTTGTTTATTTTCAGAAAGTTCCTCACATGTTTTCCAAATACACACAGTAAGAAGCAAGGTAATATTCCACCTATATGAAGTCAGAAATTGGGCTGTGTCCATTTTTCCTTTTTAATACAAATTGCGTTCATTTTAATGATATGAAATGAGAAGAAATATGAAATTTCTCCTCTCCAAAGTGAAATTAAAAATACAATTTTGCAAACCATGGCATTATTTCAAGTTAAACAGCTTTACGTATTTACTTGTGCTGTCGGTGTATCTCATCAATACTTCCGGTTTCCCAGAAGCAGAGAATGAGAAAGAGCGACTTGAGTAAATGGGAGAGCCCAGAAAAAAAAAAAAAAAACCCTATAAGGAATTGAGGAAACTGGAATACTGCCCGATTAGAAACTCAAGGAAGACTTGACCCACTAGAGTGTGCATAGCATTACAGCTTTATCTCACCTCAAGGCAAGGGAGCTGGCCTCTTGTATGTGTCAAGTAGATATTGGTTATAGGGTACACTCAGACGGGAGGTGCCCTTGTCCAGGCATTTCCCTATATGCTGAGGACCATTCTTAGGGAAAGGGTGCTTGGCAGATGCTCACAGCTGTTGGGGGTGGGCACAAATGCCTGGTACAGAGAATCTGAGTGGGCCAACAACAGCATCTCCTGCACAGGGACACCAGTTAGAGAGACTTAGGTAGTGGGAGACTTTAGGGAAGAGATCCATAGCTCAGGTTAGAGGTGGTGGTGGTGAGAAGTGGGTGGATGCAGGATTTAAAAATAATGATCCATAGCTCAGGTTAGAGGTGGTGGTGGTGAGAAGTGGGTGGATGCAGGATTTAAAAATAATGAATGCTGAAGCTAACATTATAACAAGTGCTTCTCTGTTGGTGTCCTTTTCTTTATATCTGGTTTCAAATATTGTTTCTCCTGTTCAAACTTTCCCATCTGTTTCCATTTCCATAAATCTCCTACTTGCTAACTATTTTGCCTGGCACTTTGACTTTTCACTTTGTCCTGACCCTCCAGTTCTTGGCAGTTCCCCAGGTGCTGTCAAATTTTCCATCCTTTTGAGATCTCATTTTGTGCTCTTGATCTCAACTCATTTCTCTGGCCTCTGACACTCCTACCTAAACACATATAAATCTGTGCTCTGCCTTTCTGGCCCAAATTACTTGCCTTGTCCCCACAACCTTCTCACTATGAAGCAGGACAAGCAGAGCCACTTTCTCAAATAACTCTATAGAAAGGCTTACTGCAGACAATAGTGGACTCTGAGATAGCAGGAAGCAAAGATTAAACAGCTTTCTATGTGTGGGGGTTTTTTTTTTCCTGAATATTTAAAGACAACTATTCCAGCAATGGAGAAGGCAATGGCAACCCACTCCAGTACTCTTGCCTGGAAATCCCATGGACTGAGGAGCCTGGTAGGCTGCAGTCCATGGGGTGGCTAAAAGTCAGACACGATTGATTGACTTCACTTTCACTTTTCACTTTCATGCATTGGAGAAGGAAATGGCAACCCACTCAAGTGTTCTTGCTTGGAGAATCCCAGGGATGGGGTAGCCTGGTGGGCTGCTGTCTGTGGGGTCACACAGAGTCGGACATGACTGAAGCAACTTAGCAGCAGCAGCATTTCAGCACTATTTGGTGTAGAAACAAAGAAATACTGAGTTTTACTGTCTGAGGATGAGAATGTTTTATAGCCTAATTTCTACAATTTAACTGTGCTCTTATGAATGATATCAATGCCATTAGGAATATCTGAAGACTGGCATTGTCCTGTTTAATCAGACGACAAACAGTTTGATCACAACCAAAATGTTTAACATACAGATGTTTAGGTACTTAATATGGAAAGCATCAATTATATGTAAATTTCACTCTTCTGAGCAGCTTCCTCTTTCCCTTAAATATGATCAATATGTGCAGTTACTGTAATAAAAGTAGATTAAATACAGCACTTGGAAAGTAGTCTTTTTGATAACTTCAAAATTAACCCGATTTGTCTCAATAGTGCTGGTGAAAATCCTCTGAAAATGCGTTCGTCCATTTCTTGTCCTGCAAATGGAGCCTTTGAAAATAACTTACTTTTTATTTTATAACTCAAAATCTTGCAGGACCACAAGGTTACTTAAATATCAATTTTCACTTAACTAGACTATGAATATGGAAGCCATAGGTTACTTTAAAAGTTTTTTGAATTTTTAAAAATTTTTCACGATGACATTTTTTTTTCTATCCTTAATATCATTTTCTGACAAGCTAAGTGCAGACAGCATGCAGTTAATTGAGGTTCCTGCTATTTTCCACTGTGATTAATCAAGGTTTTGCTATAAAATAATCTATTTTTCATGCATAGAGACATCTCTAATTTAGCCTTATTTTTTTTTTACAGGGTTGGAGGGAAAATGTGAGCTCATACATTTATTTGAAATACAATTAGAATAATGGAAACATCTATATCTTGTTAGCATTAAAGACTGTAGAATGGACAATTAAAAGCTATCCTAGATTAATACTATTAAAACGTCATGAGTAATATAGGTCTGGCCATCTGATTTATCATTCATCATTACTATATAACTTACTCAGAAGCTATGTAATGAGGAGGGAAGCTAAATTAACACAGCTATGAATTCTCAAGTAGAGGAGGAAAGAAACTCTCAGATTAGACTGCTTCTCAGAATAAGGACTTCAGCTGTCTCATATGTGATTTATCAGAATGGTAGCTTGAGGATCTGCTCAGCATAGATTGTGTCTAACACCTGCAGAAGCGTGAATGGCCAGTCTTGAAGGTTACAATGCCATGAAGAAATTGTTTGGTAGGAAGTGTTCAGAGTTGCTTCTGGACCTGCTTGTATAGAGGACTGCCAGTTGTTGCTCCTTCTCTCTGGGAATACTGACTTTTAAAAAGCAGCTTCCATTAAGAAGTGAGATTCTTCAACCCACTGCACCTTGAGAAACCCAAATCATATTGAGAGTCTATGGATAATGAAAGTCAATGTTTGGTGAGAGACAAGAAGTACAGAGGCTGAGGGTATGTAAGTAAAACCACCATGGAAGAGGTTCCTCTAGCCTGTGCTGCTCCAGAGGAGCCCCCAGGGATCAGAGAGGAACCCAGCCAAGACCTTTGCACACACCTGACCCACCAACACACGGGAGATCCACAGGCCCTGTGGCTCCTGGATTCATCAGGAAGAAGACATTTCAGTTGCATCCTGAAACAAATTGAGAATTGAAGATACTCCCTTCTAGGATGTGAAATCATGAAGACATGTGCAGAAGATCAATACATGACAAGATGAGAAGAATATGGATCCCTGTGTCACTAACTGGAAGAGAGTGATCAAAAAACTACCTATCCATAAATATCTACATTGGGTTTTGTTATGATCAATAGATACATATTTTATTAAGCCCCTAAAAAATAAAAGTGTTCAGGGTTGAATTTGCTGCACATATCCAACTGGTAACTGCTTTACCTGTTTTTTTGTTTTTTGTTTTCTTTTTAAGACAAAAGTTCTGGGAATTATTGTATACATTGATCTGTGAACTGGCAAAACTCTGGATCTAAAACTAATCAATAGAAATGAATCCTTTTGAAGTGCACATACAGAGAACCATGAGAATTCTGGAACCAAAGAACCCTAAGAATTGTGTTTAACACAGATGGCCACCTAAACCTTTGAGGCAAATTTGTTAGATTTTATTTTATGAGAACCTGGGGACCCCAGACAGAGGGTCTCCACAGAACGGTACTGAGGGTATTTGGCTTGGCTAGGGATTTGAGGTTGTCATGGATTGTCATATACTGGCCATTCATGTTTCAGTCAAAATAATTCCACTTGTATCTATGCCAGTGGTTCTGAGCACACAACAGCAACATCAGGAAAAGTTTGTGCTGGATGTCAGTTCAAGGTCTGCTGATATAATAGATTTGGGGTTTTTTGGGGGAGAATTTGCATATTGATCAAGTTCCTAGCTGCTGTGGATCTGGGGACCACACTTTGAAAGCCACACAATTCTATCCTATATTTTAGGTCATCTAGTAAGAGTTTATTTGAAGAAAGCATTTGAAATCCAAAGACACCAAGTTATAAATTAAAATGTTGAAAGCACTCATACTATTATAAATAAATAGTAAAGTCTCTTTTTTTCCCTTTGTCTGAAGTTACTGGCACTTGAACACCTCTGGCTGCCAAAGACACCGCGGTGTACAAACAAGTTTCAGTTCAGTCGTTCAGTCGTGTGCGACTCTTTGCCACCCCATGGACCACAGCACACCAGGCTTCCCTATCCATCACAAACTCCCAACTCCTGGAGCTTGCTCAAACTCTTGTCCTTAGAGTCGGTGACGCCATCCAACCATCTCATCCTCTGTCATCTCCTTCTCCTCCTGCCTTTAATCTTTCCGAGCACCAGGGTCTTATGAGTCTGTTCTTTGCATCAGGTGGCCGAAGTATTATGGAGTTTCAGGTTCCGCATCAGTCCTTCCAATGAATATTCAGGACTGACTTCCTTCAGTATTGATTGATTTGATGTCCTTGCAGTCCAAGGGACTCTCAAGAGTCTTTTCCAACACCACAGTTCAAAAGCATCAATTCTTCGGTGCTCAGCTTTCTTTATAGTCCAATTCTCATAGCCATACATGACTACTGGAAAAACCATAGCTTTGACTAGACAGAACTTTGTTGGCAAAGTAATGTCTCTCCTTTTTAATATGCTGTCTAGGTTTGTCAGAGCTTTTCTTCCAAGGAGCAAGCATCTTTTGATTTCATGGCTGCATTCACCATCTGCAGTGATTTTGGAGCCCAAGAAAATAAAGTCTCCCACTGTTTCCATTGTTTCCCCATCTATTTGCCATGAAGTGATGGTATAAGATGCCATGATCTTTGTTTTTTGAATGTTGAGTTTTAAGCCAACTTTTTCAAACTGTGCAAACTAGTTTACACATTCTCATTTACTCATGTCCTTCTCCTCTCCTCCCTTTTCCCCTTCCTTTTTCCTTCCTCTGTGTAGTCAAGACTTAATATACTGTGGACACCAGGCCAGGTGCTAGACATTTTAATATGACTAAGCTCTTGAGAAGTTATAATCTGAAATGTAAAATCAGCACATGATGGCCAGTGTGAGAGGTACTTCAATAGAAGTTTCTTCATACTGTTTGCCAAGGAATAATTAATTTTTCCTAGGAGTATGAGTAAATGTTTCACTTAAGAAATAATGTTTGAATTGATTCTTAAAGGATGAGTAGAATTTTTTTTTTTTTTTTCCAGTCAGGAAAAAAAAAAAATGGTGTTTCATGCAAGGAAAATGATTTCAAGAGAATATGCTTAGAAATTTCTGAACATCTGAGGATTAAAGATAGAAGTTGTTAAGGAAAAGTTTGTTTGCTGGAGACATTGTGTTCTTGCTATTATTGACACAGTGGGTTGACACTTTAGGAAGACTGAAGCCTTGTGAGGTCAGGGATGGTGATTCTTAATTTTTTTTTTTTTTCCTTTGTTAGTATCTTAAAGTCTCTATTGAGTGTGTTACAATATTGATACTGTTTCATGTTTTGGTTTATTTGGCCACAAGGCATATGAGATATGCTCCCTGACCAGGGATGGAACCTGCACACCCTGCATGTGAAGTCAAAGTCTCAACCACTGGGCTGTTGGGGAAGTCACCATAATCTTTTTTAAATATCCAGGGTCTTCCCTGAGCCCACCCCATAGAAATTTACATTTATAAGACTGTGTTCCTGGATCTTAGCCCCAGGGCTTTGATGAATCCCCTCAAGTTACTCTAACATGCAGCAGAGCTGAGCACCACTATGAAATCTCTCTTGACTGTAAACTATTTTAGAAGCTCTCACATTGGGTGACACATATGGAGAGCTGAACTGAGTTGGTTCTCCAATTTTCTTAATTTTTTTTTCAAATTAAATGCTTCTCCCCTTCAACGTCAACTGTTGCTAACCAGACAAACTTGGATCATGACTGAGATTTCCCAGAGTCTCCAAGGCCCTATTCATAGACGACAGATGCCTTTCTAATTCTCCAGATCCCCAAGTACTGCTTGACACCTTTCTTTGCCTTTTCTGAACCAACATACCTTCATTTTGAATATGTAATGCCTCTCCTATATCATAATTTTTTTAACTACCAATTGTTTTCTTTCCTCCTTGCATCTTCACAACCTATCTTAACTCCTGCCACATGGAAAATACTCAAGAATATAAATGTCAACCAGTGCTACAAGGTGGGGAAAGGCACACAAAACACTTAAATAATACAGCTGGAAAATATAAGAAATATTACTGATGCATGTTTGGGACATGCATTTCTTCAGACCCTTGGGCATCCTAGGTTATTCCTTGCTCATCACCCTCTGCTTCACAGCTCCCCTTGTCTGACAGTTGTCTCCACCTCGCCTTGCCATCTTGGCTCACAAGAGTAAAGAGGACACTGAAATTCTATCACCCTGGGGAGTCCCCTCCTCCAACACATACAGTTTTCTCTAGCCACTAAATATTATTTATTTACTTCATTGCATTTACTGGAAACTACCATTTGTTTACTTATTGACAATCTTTTTTTCCATTAGATTATAAGTATCAAGAGGTCAGAAGCCAAATCACAAATATTAAAATCATTTCCTAGCCCAATGTTAGGTACCCCACAGGAGGGGATTCAATCAGTATTTGTGGAATGAATGAATGAGTAAAGAAGTGAATGAATGGAAGAAAAGAGCCTGGACACTAATACAGATTCATTTTCCAGTCCTGCTAACTCAAATAAGCTTTCTCCAGTATATTTATTTAAGCAATGTAATGCCTGCAGGAGGAGAACGGGACAACAGAGGATGAGATGGCTGGGTGGCATCACCAACTCGATGGACATGAGTTTGGGTGAACTCTGGGAGTTGGTGATGGACAGAAAGGCCTGGCGTGCTGCGATTCATGGGGTCGCAAAGAGTCGGACACGACTGAGAGACTGAACTGAACTGGACTGAACTGAATGCTTTAGCAACAAAAATATTCAATTAGTGAGCTACTTATCGTTTACAAAAAGCTCAATCTGCATTAAATGACACAATCCATACTCAAATAGTCAAATCGATGTTTCTAAGTTTTTTTTCTGTATACCTGATTCCTTTTTTTGCAAAATAACTTGTATAATTTGCTAACATGAAATTTAGCCATTCATTTAAATATAAAGTCACTTAGTTTGTTAAACCATTTATTTTGCACTCAAATCAGAATCCCAGTTTATATTCGAAAAACATTCATTCATTTGTTACTTTATTTTATTATCCCGTAAAGATATTGTTCTTATTTATAGGATGCGGACAGTCTGGTTAATTGCTGTTAATTGTTTCAAAATCAGTCCTGAGAAAAATCAATGAGAGGCCTCAAGCAGACTTTTCTAATACAGGCTGCAAATTTGAATCATCTAGGGAGCTTTTAAAAAAAAATACAGATTCCAGGCTCCATCTTCTGAGATTTGAATTTCATTGATTTGGGGTAAAGCCAAGGGATTTCTATTATTTGGAATGCTTCTGGGTGATTTTTCTGTGTAGCCAAGGTTGAGAATCAATGATTTAAAGAAAGAAAATAACTATGCTCAAGCCGAGAATGGACTGTTTCCTCTCCAGACTTTAAGATTCGCCCTGACATTCAAATCAACCAAGCCATTATATATGAAAGGCTGAGAAACTACTGCTACTTGTACTCTAGATGCTGGCAACCTGAATGGACAATGTATATAAAAAAACACTTGAGACGGGGGCCTGTTAAGTCTGGTGACTGATTCAGGACTGGAATGGGTTGTGAACAGAACAAATGTTCACCCATCCAAGTCTGGCCGCCCATCTCACTGGTTCTTGACCCTTTCTGCTAAGCCTCTGCCCATGTGCTTCTCCATCCCTAAAAATGTCCTTCCCCTCGCCACCTATTCACCTATTCACTACCTGTCTTTCCTTCTGGAGCCAACCAAATGCACGATGCTCCAGTGGAACCGCTACCGGCAGCTCTACTTCCTTCCCCTTTCTATAGTGGCACTAGTGGTAAAGAACCCGCCTGCCAACACAAGAGACAAGAGACATGGGCTTGATCCCTGGGTCAGGAAGATCCTCTGGGGAAGGGAATGGCCACCCACTCCAGTATTTTTGCCGGGAGAATCCCATGGATGGAGAAGTCTGGTGGGCTGCAGTCCATGTGGTTACAGAGTTGGACATGACTGAAACAACTTCAGTTCAGTTCAGTTCAGTTCACTCCAGTCACTCAGTCATGTCTGACTCTTTGCGACCCCATGAATTGCAGCACGCCAGGCCTCCCTGTCCATCACCAACTCCCAGAGTTCAGCCAAATTCATGTCCGTCACGTTGGTGATGCCATCCAGCCATATCATCCTCTGTCATCCCCTTCTCCTCTTGCCCCCAATCCCTCTCAGCATCAGAGTCTTTTCCAATGAGTCAACTCTTTGCATGAGGTGACCAAAGTACTGGAGTTTCAGCTTTAGCATCAGTCCTTCCAAAGAACACTCAGGAATGATCTCCTTTAGAATGGACTGGTTGGATCTCCCTGAAGTCCAAGGGACTTTCAAGAGTCTTCTCCAACACCACAGTTCAAAAGCATCAATTCTTCAATGCTCAGCTTTCTTTATACTCCAATTTTCACATCCATACATGACCATTGGAAAAAACATAGCCTTGACTAGACGGACCTTAGTCGGCAAAGTAATGTCTCTGCTTTTGAATATGCTATCTAGGTTGGTCATAACTTTCTTTTCAAGGAGTAAGCATCATGGCTGCAATCACCATCTGTAGTGATTTTGGAGCAGAGAAAAATAAAGTCTGACACTGTTTCCCCATCTATTTCCCATGGAGTGATGGGACCAGATGCCATGATCTTCGTTTTATGAATGTGGAGCTTTAAGCCAACTTTTTCACTCTCCTCTTTCATTTTTATCAAGAGGTCTATTAGTTCCTCTTCACCTTCTGCCATAAGGGTGGTGTCATCTGCATATCTGAGGTTATTGACGTTTCTTCTGGCAATCTTGATTCCAGCTTGTGTTTCCTCCAGCCCAGCATTTCTCATGATGTACTCTGTATATAAGTTAAATAAGCAGGGTGACAATATACAGCCTTGACATACTCCTTTTCCTATTTGGAACCAGTCTGTTGTTCCATGTCCCATTCTAACTGTTGCTTCCTGACCTGCATACAGGTTTCTCAAGAGGCAGGTCAAGTGGCCTGGTATTCCCATCTCTTTCAGAATTTTCCATGGTTTCTTGTGATCCACACAGTCAAAGGCTTTGGCATAGTCCATAAAGCAGAAATAGATGTTTTTCTGGAACTCTCTTCCTTTTTCTGGGATTCAACAGATGTTGGCAATTTGATCTCTGGTTCCTCCGCCTTGTCTAAAACCAGCTTGAACATCTGGAAATTCATGGTTCACATATTGCTGAAGCCTGGCTTGGAGAATTTCGAGCATTACTTTACCAGCATGTGAGATGAGTGCAATTGTGCAGTAGTTTAAGCATTCTTTGGCATTGCCTTTCTTTGGGATTGGAATGAAAACTGACCTTTTCCAGTCCTGTGGCCACTGCTGAGTTTTCCAAATTTGCAGGCATATACAGTGCAGCACTTTCACAGCATCATCTTTCAGGATTTGAAACAGCTCAACTGGAATTCCATCACCTCCCCTAGCTTTGTTCGTAGTGATGCTTTCTAAGGCCCACTTGACTTCACATTCCAGGATGTCTGGCTCTATGTGAGTGATCACACCATCGTGATTATCTGGGTCGTGAAGATCTTTTTTGTACAGTTCTGTGTATTCTTGCCACCTCTTCTTAATATCTTCTGCTTCTGTCAGGTCCATACCATTTCTGTCCTTTATTGAGCCCATCTTTGCATGCAATGTTCCCTTGGTATCTCTAATTTTCTTGAAGAGATCTCTAGTTTTTCCCATTCTGTTGTTTTCCTCTATTTCTTTGCATTGATCACTGAAGAAGGCTTTCTTATCTCTCCTTGCTATTCGTTGGAACTCTGCATTCAGATGCTCATATCTTTCTTTTTCTCGTTTACTTTTCGCTTCTCTTCTTTTCACAGCTATTTGTAAGGCTTCCCCAGACAGCCCCTTTGCCTTTTTGCATTTCTTTTCCATGGGGATGGTCTTGATCCCTGTCTCCTGTACAATGTCACGAACCTTCATCCATAGTTCATCAGGCACTCTATCTATCAGATCTAGCCCCTTAAATCTATTTCTCACTTCCACTGTATAATCATAAGGGATTTGGTTTAGGTCATACCTGAATGGTCTAGTGATTTTCCTTACTTTCTTCAATTTATGTCTGAATCTGGACATAAGGAGTTCATGATCTGAGCCACAGTCTACTACAGTGGACAGGAATCCCTTAGAAGTAATGCAGTAGCCATCATGGTCAACAAAAGAGTCCGAAATGCAGTACTTGGATGCAGTCTCAAAAACGACAGAATGATCTCTTTTGTTTCCAGGGGAAATCATTCAATATCACAGTTATCCAAGTCTATGCCCCAACCAGTAATGCTGAAGAAGCTGAAGTTGAATGGTTCTATGAAGACTTATAAGATCTTTTAGAACTAACACCCAAAAAAGATATCCTTTTCATTATAGGGGACTGGAATGCAAAAGTAGGAAGTTAAGAAACACCTGGAGTAACAGGCAAATTTGGCCTTGGAATACGGAATGAAGCAGGGCAAAGGCTAACAGAGTTTTGCCAAGAAAATGCACTGATCATAGCAAACACCCTCTTCCAACAACACAAGAGAAGACTCTACACATGGACATCACCAGATGGTCAACACCAAAATCAGATTGATTATATTCTTTGCAGCCAAAGATGGAGACGCTCTATACAGTCAACAAAAGCAAGACCAGGAGCTGACTGTGGCTCAGATCTTGAGCTCCTTATTGCCAAATTCAGACTTAAATTGAAGCATACCATCAGTTCAATACGATTCATAAATATTGGGGACCTCCAATCTATCAAGCACTGTTCTAGGCTCTGGCAACAAAAATGAAAGAAAAGGCACCCTAGATCTCAAGGAACTACCACTTTGGATAAAAAACAGAGGCAGCTATGCAAATAAATGCACATTGTTGGTAATAAATGCACAAAGACATATGGAAATGACCCAAAGGAAATAATATTCCCTGGGATTGGATGCATGATACAGGAAAGAATGGGCATTAGAGGAGAAGTGATGAGGAATGTTTTCCCAGAGGGGTTGACAGATGAGATGAGTTTTAACGATATGAAGGCAAACACACTGACTTTAGATATGGTTGTAAATACAGATAAAGAGTTAAAGTTTCAGAGCAAAAATTAGCTGTAGATATATCTTAGTTGTCACAGAGTTCATCTAATGGAGTGAATGTCTAGAGAGTTTGAGAGAGCTTGGAAAGTCCTCTGTGATCTGATGCCTGGCTTACTTCTCCTTATTTGGAAACTCTTCCTGTTGCACCCTGGGTAAACAATCACACCATGCAGGTCACATTTTGAGCACACCACTCCTGCTTGAATGATCTTTGCTGCTTATGTGGAAGAAGGAAAAAAAAAAAACCCACTCTCAACTTAAAGTGGGAGAACTTCAGGTATCTTGTCAAAGAAAATTTTCTTGACTTTCATCCCTCCAATAATTGATCACTCTTTCCCTTGTGATGGCTCTGTTCCTAGTACACACTTTCCTTACAGCAATCATTACCCAATCTTATGTAACTTTCTTAAATTGAATGCTTGTCTTCCTTAATTCCTTGGGAACTGGCACTGGATCTGAATTAGCACTGCCAGTGGTGTGACGGAGTTGGCATATATAAACTTGGGAGAACTGATTGTTATATATACAAGAATTCTGTGAGCTATTTTTAAAATCTTTTTCAGCTTGAAATCATCTATGGTGGGAGTATTTATATCTCAGAAACTGGCAAACACTACAAACACAACCTTTTTTTTTTTTTACTAGAGCTTCAGTATACCAGCAATCAATAACTATTTCATGGGTCTCACCTGTGATGATGAAAAGGAAAATGTTCAATAATGTTTGTTGGGTAAATAAAATACTTTATATTAGAGCAAGTGATACATTCAAGTTTCAATGATTTATATTAAGCAAAGTTAGTGCAAAAATGTAAGACTGATGAGTAGTTGAGAGGCATATGTGTAGAGAAACCTCTCTGAGCACAGTGAGTTCTGAAAAAGAAATTTAAGTCATCAGAGAGGAGACAGAATGATAATTATAGAAGACATTGAGGTAGCCAAAAAGAATCTTTAAAGATCAGATTTCACATAACTTTTAAAAAGCTAGGTGTAATATCTTCTACCATCAAAATTTTGTGAAGCAAAATATTACATATATATATATATACACAATGTTTTATAAATTGTAGTATATAACTGTACTGTATTATTGGATCAAAAACAATTAATACAGGTCATAAAATATGTTAAGATGTTCTTTGTTTCAGAAGCAAAAGGAACACACTGTCTGGGAATTGGGTAAATTGTATGGTTTCTGATGACCATATTCTTATCTACTTTTTGAAATACTTCTTAATGTTAAAAATCAACAAGTCATGTTTAAGCCCTGTAATTCTATGCCATAGTCAGCACTGTGATAGAAATGGCTGCACTCACCCTGTCCCAGCTCTCACTAGGACTTCTTATGGGTTTGCATCATACAAATCATGGCTATTAGAAACAGACATCTCTAATGAGACTTCTGTCTTAGCTATTCAGGCTGCTATAATTAAAATAACATAGACCAGGTGGCTTAAACAGCATTTATTTCATAGCTCTGATGCCTGGGAAGTAATGATCAAGGTGCTAGTAGATCCTGGTGTATAGACAACTGTCTTCTCACTGTGTGTTCACATGGAAGATAGAGTGAGAGAGCTTCCTGGGGTTTCTTTATAAGGGTGCTTGCTAATTCTTCTCCAAGCTCCACCCTCACTTCCTAAACATCTCCCCAAAGCCCAACCTCCAAATACTATCACAGGTTTCTACACCAGAATTTAGGAAGAGGAGGTGGTGAAGAGACAAATATTCAGTCTGCAGCATTCTACCTTTCTTGGAGGCTCAGTGGTAAAGAATCCTCCTGGCAATGCAAGGGACATGGGTTCAATTCCTGGTCCAGGAAGATCCTGCATGCCGTGGAGTAACTAAGTAGTTGTGCCACAACTACTGAGTCTGTGCTCTAGAGCCCAGGAGCTGCAACTATTGAGCCCATGTACCACAACTACTAGCAAATCAGAGAAAGCTAATCAGAATGATCACATGGAACACAGCCTTGACTAACTCAAAGAAACTGTGGGCCATGCTGTGTAGAGTCACCCAAAATGGATGCTCACAGGGGAAAGTTCTGACAAAACGTGGTCCACTGGAGAAGGGAATGGCAAACCACTTCAGTATTCTTGCCTTGAGACCCCCATGAACAGTATGAAAAGGCAAAAAGATATGACACTGAAAGATGAACTCCCCAAGTCGGTAGGTGCCCAATGTGCTACTGGAAAACAGTAGAGAAATAACTCCAGAAAGAATGAAGAGATGAAGCCAAAGCAAAAATAATGCCCAGCTGTGGATGTAACTGGTGATGGAAGTAAAGTCTGATGCTGTAAAGAACAATATTGCACAGGAACCTGGAATGTTAGGTCCATGAATCAAGGTAAATTGGAAGTGGTCAAACAGGAGATGGCAAGAGTGAACATCAACATTTTAGGAATCAATGAAATAAAATGGACTGGAATGGGCTAATTTTATTCAGATGACCATTATGTCTACTACTGTGGGTAAGAAGCCCTTAGAAGAAATGGAGTAGCCCAAACAGTCAACAAAAGAATCCGAAATGCAGTCAGTCAGTTCAGTTCAGTTCAATTGCTCAGTCATGTTTGACTCTGCGACCCCATGAATCGCCAGGCCTCCCTGTTCATCACCATCTCCCGGAGTTCACTCAGACTCACGTCCATCGAGTCAGTGATGCCATCCAGCCATCTCATCCTCGCTTGTCCCCTTCTTCTCTTGCCCCCAATCCCTCCCAGCATCAGAGTTTTTTTCCAGTGAGTCAACTTTTCTCATGAGGTGGCCCAGTACTGAAGTTTCAGCTTTAGCATCATTCCTTCCAAAGAAATCCCAGGGTTGATCTCCTTCAGAATGGACTGGTTGTGTCTCCTTGCAGTCCAAGGGACTCTCAAGAGTCTTCTCCAACACCACAGTTCTAAAGCATCAATTCTTCGGCGCTCAGCCTTCTTCACAGTCCAACTCTCACATCCATACATGATCACAGGAAAAACCATAGCTTGACTAGACGGACTTTAGTCAGCAAAGTAAAGTCTCCACTTTTGAATATGCTATCTAGGTTGGTCATAACTTTTCTTCCAAGGAGTAAGCGTCTTTTAATTTCATGACTGCAGTCACCATCTGCAGTGATTCTGGAGCCCAAAAAAATAAAGTCTGACACTGTTTCCACTGTTTCCCCATCTATTTCCCATGAAGTGATGGGACCGGATGCCATGATCTTCGTTTCCTGAATGTTGAGCTTTAGGCCAACTTTTTCACTCTCCTCTTTCACTTTCATCAAGAGGCTTTTTAGTTCCTCTTCACTTTCTGCCATAAGGGTGGTGTCATCTGCATATCTGAGGTTATTGAGATTTCTCCCGGCAATCTTGATTCCAGCTTGTGCTTCTTCCAGCCCAGCGTTTCTCATGATGTACTCTGCATATAAGTTAAATAAGCAGGGTGACAAGATACAGCCTTGGCCTACTCCTTTTCCTATTTGGAACCAGTCTGTTGTTCCATGTCCAGTTCTAACTGTTGCTCCCTGACCTGCATACAGGTTTCTCAAGAGGCAGGTCAGGTGGTCTGGTATTCCCATCTCTTTCAGAATTTTCCACAGTTTATTGTGATCCACATAGTCAAAGGCTTTGGCCTAGTCAATAAAACAGAAATAGATGTTTTCTGGAACTCTCTTCCTTTTTCCATGATCCAGCAGATGTTGGAAGTTTGATCTCTGGTTCATCTGCCTTTTCTAAAACCAGCTTGAACATCAGGGAGTTCACGGTTCACGTATTGCTGAAGCCTGGCTTGGATAATTTTGAGCGTTACTTTACTAGCATGTGAGATGAGTGCAATTGTGTGGTAGTTTGAGCATTCTTTGGCATTGCCTTTCTTTGGGATTGGAATGAAAACTGACCTTTTCCAGTCCTGTGGCCCCTGCTGAGTTTTCCAAATTTGCAGGCATATACAGTGCAGCACTTTCACAGCATCATCTTTCAGGATTTGAAACAGCTCAATTGGAATTCCGTCACCTCCACTAGCTTTGTTCATAGTGATGCTTTCTAAGGCCCACTTTACTTCACATTCCAGGATGTCTGGCTCTAGATTAGTGATCACATCATCATGATTATCTGGGTCATGAAGATCTTTTTTGTTCAGTTCTTCCGTGTATTCTTACCACCTCTTCTTAATATCTTCTGCTTCTGTTAGGTCCATACCATTTCTGTCCTTTATTGAGCCCATCTTTGCATGCAATGTTCCCTTGGTATCTCTAATTTTCTTGAAGAGATCTCTAGTCTTTCCCATTCTGTTGTTTTCCTCTATTTCTTTGCATTGATCACTGAAGAAGGCTTTCTTATCTCTTCTTGCTATTCTTTGGAACTCTGCATTTATATGCCTATATCTTTTTCTCCTTTACTTTTCACCTCTCTTCTCTTCACAGCTATTTGTAAGGCCTCCCCAGGCAGCCATTTTGCTTTTTTGCATTTCTTTTCCATGGGGATGGTCTTGATCCCTGTCTCCTGCACAATGTCATGAACTTCATTCCATAGTTCATCAGGCACTCTATCTATCGGATTTAGGCCCTTAAATCTATTTCTCACTTCCACTGTATAATCATAAGGGATTTGGTTTAGGTCATACCTGAATGGTCTAGCAGTTTTCCCTACTTTCTTCATTTTAAGTCTGAATTTGGCAATAAGGAGTTCATGATCTGAGCCACAGTCATATCCTGGTCTTGTTTTTGTTGACTGTATAGAGCTGCTCCATCTTTGGCTGCATAGAATATAATCAATCTGATTTTGGCGTTGACCATCTGGTGATGTCCATGTGTAGTCTTCTCTTGTGTAGTTGGAAGAGGGTGTCTGCTATGACCAGTGCATACTAGAGATCAGAGGGGAAATAACTACAGAAAGAATGAAGGGATGGAGCCAAAATGCAGTACTAGGGTGCAATCTCAAAAAGGACATAATGATCTCTGTTTGTTTCCAAGGCAAACCATTCAATATCACAATAATCCAAATCTATGCCCCGACCAGTAACAATGAAGAAGCTGAAGTTGAAAGGTTCAGTGAAGACCTACAAAGACCTTCTAGAACTAACAACCAAAAAAGATGTCCTTTTCATCATAGGAGACTAGAATGCAAAAGGAGGAAGTCAAGAGATACCTGGAGTAACAGGCAAGTTTGGCTTTTGAGTACAAAATGAAGCAGGGCAAAGGCTAACATATTTTTGCCAAGAAAACTCACTGGTTATAGCAAACGCCTTCTTCCAAAAACACAAGAGATGACTCTACATGTAGACATCAGCAGATGGTCAATACCAAAATCAGATTGATTATATTCTTTGCAGTCAAAGATAGAGAAGCTCTGTACAGTCAGCAAAAACAAGACCGAGAGCTGACTGTGGCTCAGATCATAAACTCCTTATTGAAAAATTCAGACTTAAATTGAAGAAAGGAGGGGAAACCACTAGACCATTTAGGTATGACCTAAACCAAATCCCTTATGATTATACAGTGGAAGTGACAAATAGATTCAAGGGATTAGATCTGATAGAGTGCCTGAAGAACTATGGATGGAGGTTTGTGACATTATACAGGAGGCAGTGATCAAGACCATCCCCAAGAAAAAGAATTTCAAAATGGCAAAATGGTTGTCTGAGGAGGACTTACAAATAGCTGAGAAAAGAGAAACAAAAGGCAAAGAAGAAAAGGAAAGATAAATGCATTTGAATGCAGTGTTCCAAAGAATAGCAAGGAGAGATAAGAAAGCCTTCTTCAGTGATCTGTGCAAAGAAATAGAGGAAAACAATAGAATGGGAAAGACTAGAGATCTCTTCAAGAAAATTAGAGATACCAAGGGAACATTGCATGCAAAGATGGGCACACTTAAGGACAGAAATAGTATGGACCTAGCAGAAGCAGAAGATATTAAGAGGTGGCAAGAATACACAGATTATTAAAAAAAAGATCTTCATGGCCTAGATAACCATGATAATGTGATCACTCACCTAGAGCCAGATATTCTGGAATGCAAAGTAAAGTGGGCCTTAGGAAGCATCACTACAAACAAAGCTAGTGGAGGTGACGGAATTCCAATTGAGCTGTTTCAAATCCTGAAAGATGATGCTGTGAAAGTGCTGCACTGTATATGCCTGCAAATTTGGAAAACTCAGCAGGGGCCACAGGACTGGAAAGGACAGTTTCATCCCAATCCCAAAGAAAGGCAATCCAAAGAATGTTCAAACTACTGCACAACTGCACTCATCTCACATGCTAGCAAAGTAATGCTCAAAATTCTCCAAGCCAGGCTTCAACAGTATGTGAACTGAGAACTTCCAGATGTTCAAGCTGGAAACGGCAGAGGAACCAGAGATCAAATTGCCAACATCCACTGGATCATGGAAAAAGCAAGAGTTCCAGAAAACCATCTACTTCTGCTTTATTGACTATGCCAAAGCCTTTGACTGTGGGGATCACAACAGACTGTGGAAAATTCTTCAAGAGATAGGAATATCTTAAGACAGGTAAGACAGCCTTACCTGTCTCCTGAGAAATATGTATGCAGGTCATGAAGCAACAGACATGGAACAACAGACTGGTTGTGAATTGGGAAAGGAGTAGGTCAAAGCTATATATTGTCACCCTGTTTATTTAACTTACATGCAGTGTACATCATGTGAAATGCCAGGCTGGATGAAGCACAAACTGGAATTAAGATGGTTTGGAGAAATATCAATAACCTCAGATACGCAGATGACACCACTCTAGTTGCAGAAATCAAAGAGGAACTAAAAAGCCTCTTGATGAAAGTGAATGAGAAGTGTGAAAAAGTTGGCTCAAAACTCAACATCAGAAAATGAAGATCATGGTGTCTGGTCCCATCACTTCATGACAAATAGATGGGGCAACAGTGGAAACAGTGATAGATATTTTTTTCTTGGGCTCCAAAATCACTGCACAGATGGTGACTTCAGTCATGATATTAAAAGGCACTTGGTCCTTGGAAGAAAAGCTATGACCAACCTAGACAGCATATTAAAAAGCAGAGACATTACTTTGCCAACAAAGGTCCGTCTAGTCAAGGTTATGCTTTTTCCAGTAGTCATGTATGGATGTGAGAGTTGGACTATAAAGAAGGATGAGTGCCGTAGAATTGATGATTTTGAACTGTTGTGCTGCAGAAGACTCTTGAGAGTCCCTGGCACTTCAAGGAGATTAGACTAGTCAATCCTGAAGAAAATCAACCCTGAATATTCATTGGAAGGACTGATGCTGAAGCTCCAATTCTTTGGCTACCTGATGCAAAGTACTGACTCATTGGAAAATACCCTGATGCTGGGAAAGACTGAAGGCAGGAGGAGAAGGGGACGACAAGGATGAGATGGTTTTATAGCTTCACTGACTTGATGGACATGAGTTTGTGTAAGCTCAGGGAGTTGGTGATGGACAGGGAAGCCTGGCGTGCTGCAGTCCATGGGCTCACAAAGAGTCCGACACAACTGAGCAACTGAACTGAACTGACCATTGTAGTCCTGGTTTCTAAAAATTCATATTCTTCTCACATGCAAAATATATCATTCCAACTTAATAGACCCAAAGTCACTTCCTATTCTAGCATCAACTTTAAAGTGTAATCTTGGGACTTCCCTGGCAGTCCAGTGGTTAAGAGTCCAAACTTCCAATGCAGGGCTTTCAGGCTTGATCCCTCCTTGCTTGAGGAGCTAACATCCCACATGTCCTGCTGCACAGACAAAAGATAAAATAAAATAAATTCTAAGCTCAGAGTTTCATCCAAGGGACTTACCTGCTGGCTCAGTGGTAAAGAATCCATCTTCCAGTGCAGGAGACACTGGGTTTGATATCTGGTCCAGAAAGATCCCACATGCCGTGGAATAACTGAGCCCATGCACCACAACTGTTGAGCCTGTACTTTGGAGCCCAGGAACCACAACTCTAGAGTCCACACATCACAACTACTGAAGCCTGTGCACCCTAGAGCCCATGCTCTGCAACAAGAGAAACCACCACAATGAGAAACCTGCGCACCACAACTGGACAGTAGCCCCCTCTCACTGCAGCTAGGGAAGAGTCTGCACAGCAGTGAAGACCAACACAGTCGAAACTTAATTAATTTAAAAATCATATTAAAAGTTTCATGTAAACCTCATTTAAATCAGATATGGATGAAACTCAATGTATAATTCATCCCAAGGCTTATTCATCTCTAACTGTGAATTTCTAAAACCACATGAGTTATGCGGTTCTAAAATATAATTTATATATTATAAAGTACAATAGTGGGAGATGCATAGCATACACACATCCATTCCAAAAGAGAAAACAAACAGCAAAAGGGGCAAAGGGCTCTAAACTGAAAACCTAAGAGGGCAAACAAAATTTAACCCTAATGCTCCAGAGAAACTCTTTTGACCTGATGCCCTGAGCACCAAAAAATTGATGCTTTCAAATTGTGGTGCTGGAGAAGACTGTTGAGAATCCTTTTCAACAGCAGAGATCAAACCAGTCAATCCTCAAGGAAATCAACCCTGAATATTCGTTGGAAGGACTGATGCTGAAACTCAAGCTCCAATACTTTGACCACCAATTTGAAGAGCTGACTCACTGGAAAATATCCTGATGCTGGGAAATACTGACAGCAGAAGGAGAATGGGGTGACTGAGCATAATATGGTTGGATTACATCATTGACTCAATGAACATGAGTTTGAGGAAACTCTGGGAGATGGTGAAGGACAGGGAAGCCTGGCATGCTGTAGTCCATGGAGGTGCAAATAGCTGGACACAACTTGGTGACTAAACAGGAAGGTTTAAGTCCTAATTTCAAATCTACTGTCAGTAATAAATAAGAGGCCAAAAGCAGTAAATATTTAAATGACAACTTTACATCTCTTAAATGCAGTATAATATCCTGGCTATATGGCTGTTATTGTTGTTTACTTGCTGAGTCACGTCCAACTCTTGCAGCCCCACGGACTATATGTAACCTGTCAGGCTCCTCTGGGGTTTTCCAGGCAAGAACACCAGAGTGGGTTGCCATTTCCTTCTCCAGGGGATCGTCCCAATACAGGAATTGAACCTGCATTTTCTGCATTGGCAGGCAGATTCTTTACTGCTGAGCCAGCAAGGAAGTCCAGGTTATATGGTGCTGCTGCTGCTGCTAAGTCACTTCAGTTGTGTCTGACTCTGTGTGACCCCAAGGTGGACATCATTAAACAAAAATGCTTTATCTTCAGTTTCAATATGTTTTATAGTAACGTCTGTCAAGTGACATACACACAAAGAGCTCCCTGCCCTTTAAGTAGACTCAGGCACACCCACATATTGGTAACAGTTTCTGCCTAATTTTTTTTTTTTTTTTTTGGCTGCGTTGGGTCTTAGTTGAGATGTGTGGAATCTAGTTCCTTGACCAGGTATTGAACCCAGGCTTCTTCACTGGGAGCACAGAGTTTTGGCCACTGAACTACCAGGAAAATCCCCTGCCTAAAAAAACACAGAGTAATGGTAAACCTTGGACTTTAGGGTTAATAATCTGAAGATCTGAATTTGAATTTTTTCTTTTATTATTCATATTTTCTGGGGTTTTTTTAGGAATAATAGTGTCTATCCTGAGTATGTTTGAGAGTAAGATTATTTAAGTAAATACATTACTTATAAAGATGATAAATTCAATAAGATATTATTCATATCATCATAATATTTAATATTCAGGAACTATGTTTACAACTGTGGACTGTCTTATTCTTGGGTTCAGCAGATCACAGTGGATTTTCTAAACGCAAAATATTAAAGTGTATTATATATTTTAAAAGTTTAGCTTATTAAAATGTAAATGTCACTAATCATGAATGAAAACTCTACATTGATATAATTGGATCAGATAAATCATTTTCAAAATTATCCAGTTACACAACCTTAGTTGCAGTGGATAAATCTATAACAACCCCAACTTTTGGTGTCTTAATGCAGTAAAGATTTATTTCCTATTCATGTTATAGTGAATTTATGTTGAATAGAGAGGGAGGTTGTTTCTGCTCCACACAGTTATTCAGGGTTCCAGGCTTATTTTGTTTATTACTTTGTTAAGCTTTAGAGTCTTGGAATGTTCCTCTGAACCTGCATTAATCAAATTGGGAGGTGAAAAGAGAAATCTTGAAAGATGGCATGAGAGAACACATTAGCCCAAGTCTGGAGGAGGTATATTACACTTGCATGAAAATTCCATTTCTCTAAACAAGATCACATGCCAGCATTTAATCCCAAAGGAGAGTGGAACAAACAGCTCACCTGCAGGTGAAGGATAAAATGAAATATGAGTCTTGCCATTTTCTGCCTCATTGTTCTAGCATATTAAAACCAATTATGACTTTAATTGAATAAAAGACAATGCACAATTTAATAACATCACACTCAAGGTATTTATAAAAATAATGTATAATCTATTCTCCCCTTTCTTAGAAATGTTACTGTAAAAATTAGCAGCACCTTGCTTAATTCAGTGGCAGACAGCAGCTGTCTTGGAATCCATGCATATGCCTGGCTTCTATCTTCAGTCCAGTGGAGTTGATACTTTAGGGCTTGGGACACACAGTATTGCAGAATCCAGATTTCCTGTTGTAACCAGGATAATGGTCTTCTAATTAGTATAAACCTCTGTGGAATTTCTAGGCAAGACTTGGCCTTCTCTCCTGAATGTGCAAGTGACACTTAAATATTTTTCATGTAAATCCAGGAATAAGATAAAGCTAAGTACTCACAAGAAAAGTCGACAACCAGACTCTTATGAAGATCACTCTCTATGTAAAGATACAAACATGAACATATGATGTTCCATGATCCATGACTTTGAGTTAAAGTAAGAGCCTTTCCCTGAAAGCTGTCCAAGGTTCTAAACAGCTTCTAATTAGTTATACCATGTCTAAGGCACCAGATGGCTCTTTTTTCTTTTTTTTTTAAGAATCTATTGCTTTCATATTTTATAAAATTTAAATTCATAACTGAATCCTTGTAAACTTATTGCTAAGTTTGACATTGTTCAATCTGATATCAGTTCTCTCTATATATCCCATCATAAACCTAACTTGACCTTTCCTTTCATTTGATTCCATGGCCTGTTCCTGATATGCAATGACCTGTGACAACTCCTCCCTTATTATATTCTGACACTAAGGATGCCCAGAGTTGCACTTAATCATCTGATAGAACTTTGAGAGTCTTCCAGTACCGTTATCTCATCAGAAGCCATTCATATCATAGTTATCAAGAATTCCCAAACTGTTTTTTCATGAGGATAACATGAGAAAGAGGAAAGAAGGAAGGATAGAAGAAGAGGGGGAAGAAAGATCATCCTTGCCTAACTCACATATATAATGCATATATGACTCATACAAATCTGATGATACTATTGTGATAATGTAGAGTGTTTTTGTCATTTAACTCCATTAGTGATTACTATGGCTTTGCTTTGAGAAAACAGCTAAGTGATGAATTATACTTTATTTTTCCCCCCTCAGAAATTTTTTATGTGTGAACTCTATGTTCTTTGGAAAATTAAAAAAAAAAAAAACTAGTCAGTCAAAATTGGCAGTAACCCAAGTACCAATCTAATTTCAGAAGTTTGAACCATTTTTTAATGCCTTAGGGCAGTTGTCCCCAACCTTTTTGGCACCAGGTTCCATAAAGCAGGGGGTGGTTTTGGGATGATTCAAGTGCATTACATTTATTGTCCCCTTTATTTCTATTATTTTGCATCAGCTCCACCTCAGATCCTCACATCATCAGTTCATCAGGGACCCTGGAGGTTGGGGACCCCAGCATTAGGGTACAGGAGAGAATCTGGATTTAAAATATACTAAAAGATATTATGTTTATATATTAAAACAAAATTTAGCCAGTTGTACTTACCATTAAATTTTCAATATTCAACTACTGTTACCTTAACACACCATTACATTATAAATATATTTTTTTAGATTCTACATTCTTCAAGAAAGATGCTTTCAAACGGCATTATTGAAATTTTTGTTAAATTGTATTTACATAGGATGTCTCAAATGTTTGCAGAACTTCTTGGTTAAGTTACTGACATAAGATAGTTTAAATTAGTAGACTATCTAAATAAATTATTTTAGTAAACTTTTATTTTGATGTTATTGTGAATGAAAATTTTGCATATGTTTAGAATGGATATTAGACTTTCTAAGTCAAGAATATTTCAGTTCTTAGATTCTCACAATGTGCTATATATTAGTAGTTAAAATACAGCTGACTAAAATGAAAAAAACATGAATAAATAAGAAATAACATTTTACAGAGAGGGCATCATAATGCCAAAAGGCTTCCATTTAACCAGAGTAACCTCGCTACACATAGAGTTTAGAGGCAAAACATTCTGTTTTTTCTAAATCTCCTTGTCACCTCACTGTTTATCTGTTTGCCACATAGACCATCAGAAAAGCTCAGCAGAGGCAGGTTGTTTTTAGCTGTGAATTTCCAAGTACTTGAACATTTCCACCTGAATTCAAAATGCTGTTAAAAGTGTCAGTAAGTGATTATCCATAGATTGTAGGATTCATGATTTAATATTTATTTCTGCATTTCTTCATTATTTTTGTGCAAAGGGACATAGATACAACCCATTCTTTGTGACACACAGTGCAGGCATATGAAAAGATTCATTGATAGCAATTTCAGAGCAGATGATACAGAAGCTCATATTGTTTTTCCATCAAGAGATATGCTGGACCCAGAGGAGCTTGGCATGCTAGGAAAAGCACCTGGGTAGAGAGAACCCCATCACTGTGATAGTCAACATATCTAGAAACAGGGAAGTAGGCATAGGTCAGTAAATATATAATAATGAGAGAGTTCTGATAGAGAAATTAATCTTGTTTATAAAGGGTTAGATCTCAAGGGCTCAGCCTCTGACATCTGATTGATCATCCATTGACTTATCTCAGATTGACAGAGCCAGCTAATCCAAGATGAGTGTCCAGGGAGAGCCATCCACATTTACTCTCCTTACCTGTCTCTTCCATAATCCCATGCCACTTTCTTAATAAGAATATATATGTGTTCTATATATTCTATATTGTTTTTACAAGGCACATTTAATTTCCTCGGGCTTCCCTGATAACTCAGTTTGTGAAGAATACACCTGCAATGCGGGAGACCCCAGATCAATTCACGTGTTGGGAAGATTCCCTGGAGAAGGGATAGGCCACCTACCTCAGTATTCTTGGGCTTCCCTTTAGGCTCAGCTGGTAAAGAAATTGCCTGCAATGTGGGAGACCTGGATTAGATCCCTGGGTTGGGAAGATCCCATGGAGAAGGGAAAGGCTGCCCACTCCAGTATTCTGGCCTGGAGAATTTCATGGACTGTATAGTCCATGGGGTCGCAAAGAATCAGACATGATTGAGCCATTTTCACTTTCACTTTAATTTCCTATGATACTTTTTATTCTTAAATCCCTTTCACAGATGCATCATTGTATGTTATTTTTAGAATATTCCACTAAAAGTAGTCCAAAATAGGCATTACCCAGCTGTAACTGAGGAAAGAAAATAAAGTGACCCCAAATCATTCAGTTTTTCAAAGTCAACTCATGAAGCTGAGTTTGCAGTACAGTGTGTATATGTATGTGTTGGAGAGGGAAATGGCAACCCACTCCAGTATGCTTGCCTGAAAAAATCCTATGGACAGAGGAGCCTGGCAGGCTACAGTCCATAAGGTTGCAGAGTCAGATATGTCTGAAGCGACTTAGCATGCATGCGTGCGTATGTGTGTGTGTGTTCTACACTTTCCATGGAGTTTTAATACTAATTATGAGCATTACTAGTATTCTCTTTTTGTTTTATAGATGAGAAGAGATGAAAGTCAAAATGTATATCTGTGTGTATATAGTTATATACACTTACCTTTGGTTTATATTTTCATTCGATTCTTGCAAAAAAAAAAAAAAAAGTTGATCAGAGTAAATAGTCCATAGAATTAAAATATTGGGTTGATAGAATCTGAAGGCATCCATTTGAGGGGGGCAGAAAAATAAAAATTATACTGACTTCTGAAGAAACATGGAAATCAAATGGTCAGTTGAGTGTAGTTGCTATCAAGACCAGATTAACATCTCTGTTCATTTTATTGTCACATTTCCAGAGTTAGAGTCTTCAGCACCGTGGTAAACAGATTATGCAAAAGTAAGTTTAATTAAGTGGGTAGTGACTATAGTAGCATTTTATGTTAACGGCATCTGTAAAGTAAATGAGAATAATTTCAGTCATTTCAAATAAACTTGTTTCAGTGATTTCACACAATGCACTCCACACAGTGCAGTGGGAAGAACACAGAGTGGGAATCAGTGAACCTCAGTTTGAAACCACCCCTCAGCTTTCTAGTCTGAGGAAGCAATGTAGTTCTCCCCTACCATTTCTATCAGTCAGTGTCTTTATAATGATTGAATGAGACAATACTGTTAATCCAAAAAGATAAACTATTTCCATTACAAGGAAAATTAAAGTACAGATTGGAAACAAAAAGGATCCATGAACAAAATCATTAGAATTAAAAGCTAGTTTAGAAAGGATTCAAAGAAATTTAATGGTATAACATCAAAGCTATATTAAAGCATCTGAAAGTAAACAAGATTTGAAAAGACCCTTAATTCAGTTATTGAAAGTATAACATTGCATCTAAGGAAAAAAAATGTAAAAACAGAGTTAATTTAAAAAGGGAAGGTGTTTAAGAGAATTCATTTAAAAAACAATTATAAAGCACACCAAAATGACAACCAAAACAAACATTTCAAAACTAAAATCCACCCACCAAAAATTCATCGTTAAAATACAAAGGCAATGATTTTTGTTCTTTCATTAATTCAGCAAATATTGATTGAGAACAGGTATAATGAGTCAGTCAAAATAATTTGCCTGCTGTTATAAACTTAATTTTATGGAGAGAGGAAACAGTTATTAAATAGCTAGACATGTAAGCATTAAATATACATATTTGGTATTTCTTCTTAACTTAAAATACTCCTCAAGCCCCTTGTTACTCTAGTCACTGCTGTAGTGGCCAGTTGTGGGAAGACTTCTATCAGTTACTTTCAAGTGCTGACTGACAGAACCTTGCCCTTGTTCTTGTATTGCCTCAGAGGAAGGGAGATGATGCTTGTGGGAACACCCGTGATCAGTGGTGGTCTGGAGCTGCTGCGGAAGTTCTGAGATATATTAGACCACGGTTCTCAGAAGACCCACTGGGATCAGAAAGTTCCCATAGTGACAGCCAACCTGGTAAAAATGCTAGTTAAGCTTGCTTTCCTATCCTTGCTGACACCCTCTTCTATCTTCTAACTCACTTTACAGAAAAGAATCATCAGGGATTAAAGAGCTTAAGTATCAGTAATATACTCAAGGTTACACTTGAACACCATTACCTGTCTTAACTATCTTCAGAAATGTAAACCAGTTTAAAAAAATTTTCTTCTGCCACCTCTTCTTAAAGCTGCCCTCCCATCTCCCTCCCTTCCAGTCACTTCGAGAGACTCATGGATCTTTTCATGTGAGGATTTCAGCAGTGTTTACTTGTTATAACCTGCTCAAGCATAGTCAGATGGAACAATATTATTCTAGAGGGTACAACTTTGATCCAAAAGAGCTAATATCTAATGGTAGAATTCTAAGCATCTTCAATCCTGAAACTTGTCAGATCTTTCTTTCCCCAAATCCATAATCACAGTGTGTAAGTGGCCAATCAGGTAATTCCACAAAGGAACTCCCTGGTAATAAAACCTCCTTGGTCATAAAAAAAATTAAGAATAACTCCCATCTTGGACTGGTTTCAAGTACATCAGTAGGACAACTTATAGAACTGTCATATTGTAGGGAAAATTGCAGAAAGCAGTGTTTTCAGTCATTTGCTAACTGAGCCAGAAATTATAATGGCATGCCAAATTAGACTGAGCTGTAAAAGGAAGATATTCACATTATTCTTTTCTGCCTTTACAATGTGCATAAAAAGCTGGAAAAGCCTGTAATTTTTTGAAGGGAGGGGATACTTACTAAATTTTTTCAAGTTTTTTCCACCCTGGATGTTGCATTTTGACTTCATTTGTTTTTCCTTGCATCTGATCACCTTGTAGCTGGTGATCATCTAGGTCAGTGGTCCCCAACATTTTTGGCACCACGGACCAGTTTCACGGAAGACAATTTTTCCACATCTGGGGAGGGGGCTGCTTTCTGGATGTTTGCAGCACATTACATTTTTTGTTCACTTTATATTATTATCAATCAGCTCTGCCTCATCTCGTTAGGCATTAGATCCTAGAACTTGGGGACCCCTGCTCAAGGTAAAGTGGGGTTCATCTCCTGCCTGGTCACTGAATGACTGAATAAAGTACACAAGTGAACTTTATACCCACACCTCACTTCTCCCCATGTTGTCATGTTTTTGAGTGCTGTGGGTTTTATGTTGTTTAATCACTAAGTCGTGTCTGACTCTTTTGAGACCCCATGGACTGTAGCCCGCCAGGTTCCTCTGTCCATGGGATTTCCCAGGCAAGAATACTGGAAAGGATTACCATTTCCTTCTCCAGGGGATATTCCCAGTTCAGGGATCAAACTCATGTCTCCAGCATTGGCAGGCGGATTCTTTACCACTGAGTTACCAAGAGTGCCCCATGGGTTTTAAAGCATTCATAAAAACAGAGAGCATGAGGCTCGATTGGCAGTGTGAAGAAAATAGGGTAATTTTTTTTTTCCTTTGCCCTGAAGTTTCTTTTACCAAGTTGCTGCCCGATCCGAGGCAAGGAAAGACTGGCTCATTATTATAGGCGTCCTTATCACATAAGCTATTGTGGGCACCTCTGTCCTAAGTCCTACTGTTCCTTATTGAGAGGCTGATGCCCTATAGAACCCTTCATTTTCCACCATGGAAAGGCCTGTTCAGTGTAACTCAGGACGGTCACTGAGGAATGGGAATGTTCTATCCTATCTTGGAGCCACAAGAATTACACAGACATGAACATCTCCTTGGGCTTCCGGGATGAAGTTAGTGGTAAAGAACCCACCTACCAATGCAGGAGGCTTAAGAGACACAGGTTCTGTCCCTGGGTTGGGAAGATTCCCTGAAGGAGGGAATGGCAACCCACTCCAGTATCCTTGCCTAAACAATCCCATGGACAGAGAAACCTGGTGGGTTACCGTCCATAGGGTTACAAAAAGTCGGACACGACTGAGGCAATTTAGCACACATGAATAGCTCCTTAAATTGGAAAATGTGAAACACAGGTCCCAGCTTAGGAGTATTTGTGTCCCCAATTTCCAACACTTGTTCTCAGAAGTGTCCCCTGAGAATTTACTCTAGAAGTGATTTCTAAAGCTCAGAAAGTTCAACAATGAGTTAAATGGAGTCCTGCCCTTGGGAGATTAGTGTCTACAGAGTTAAAGACTTCCTAGGCTGGATATGAACTTCAGAATGCATTTTGCTTTATAATACCATTAGATTTGGGGTCTAGTTTTTCTATGTTAACCTATAAAAGTTGTTTTAAACTATAAAGAAATGAAATAAACCACTACAGGGAATTTAGGTCTAAATTCCAGATTCTGGCAACAATAATAAGGTGGAAGAAAGTAATTTCATTTTCTTTTCTTGAACTCTAGGCCAAGATTTAAAATGATAGTTTATCTCAGTGCACAAAGGTCCACATTTCTTTTACCTAGCTCCTTCCTTCTTTTTATGCTAATATCCTATTAGCATAAAATAAGGTGCTCTTATTTGGAGAGCAAAAGTGGTAGATTCCTGGTATGAAATCACTGTCCCTCTTTCTAGAAAAGCTTCTATTCTCACAGAGTTGCTAGTCCCACCTGCGTTTTAGGGGGAACATAAGCTAAGTTCAATCACTCTATAATATGAATGGATGATGGAACTTTTGTCTTCCTAGAGATATTAACATTTTAAATATAAGTCCTTCTTCATTTAATTTTTTTCCTTGATGATTCTCAAACTTGTGTTTGGTGCTTCAGGTCTCTTCTAAAGGAAGCACACTTTCAAGGACTCCTGATAGTCTGTGCACTCTCAACAGTAAGAGGAAAGTGGTTGGAGAAACATTTCTCTGCTTCAGTGATTCTCAAGGTGAAAAAAGGAGGAGCAACCTGCCCAGATGGTGAGGCAGGTTGAAACTGGGCCAGAGTGTATTTTGAAAGGAATTAAAGTGATCTTGAAGTGTATCATCATATTTAGAAAATGAAAAAAAAAAGTAAATTTTATTTTAAAAAATCATTGAAAATGCATGTTAAAAAATACAGTAATTCCCAGGCAGGGAAATCCTCTAGACATTTGATTGTATGAAAATTGATGCAAACCAGTGCGGAGCAGCCTTCTGGTTACTGGCAATTTAGTTCATATCAAAGTGAAATGAAACCATAAAACATTAGAAGAACCAAACAGAAGGGTGGTGTTTTGGTCAAGAAAGCCCCGTGGGTCAATTATGGCTGGAACTCTGCAGAAAGTTGAGATGCATGTGCTGTCCATCTTTTCACAGCTTCTCCTCTCAATGCCTCCAAACATACAAAAGAAACATTCCAGACCACTGTGTGGCAGCTGGGACATTTTTTCAGCAGTACATTGAAGTATCTACATGCCAGGCATACTTCTAGGAATTGAGGATACATCCTATTCTCTCATGTTGCTTACAGATGAAAAGCAATGTCAGAAGAGGATATGTACTGGGAAACTGGGGCTTTTCTGGTGGCCCAGTCAGTAAAGAATCCGCCTGCAATGCAGGAGACTGCCTGCAATTCAGGAGTGCCTGGTCCGAGCCCTAGGTTGGGAATTTCCCCTAGAAAAATGACAGTCCACTCCAGCATTATTGCCTGGAAAATTCCATGGACAGAGGAGCCTAGTGGGCTACAGTCCATGGAGTCACAAAGAGTTGGACACAACTGAGTGCCTAAATCACCACAACCATTGTGAAATTAACTAGAGGTTAAAAAAAAAAAAAAGTGACATGATAGAAAATGACTGAGGGAGAGTAGGAGTTATTTTGTTTGTTAATGGTTGGGAAACTCTAAGGAGGTGACATACGAGCCCTGGAAAGAACAGGAGGGAGAATGTTCCTGATAGAGTGAACTGCAAGCACAAAGGCATAGGGGCAGGAATGAGTTTGACCTGTTCTAGACACAGAAGAAAGCTCTGTGACTGATGGAGAGTGAAGAATACAGAGGCAAACCTGGAGCCTCTAGAGCCCTGTAGATCCCAGTAAGGAATCTTATTTTATTTTCTTCTAATGCAATGAGATGCCAGGGGTGAGTTTTTAGCACGGGAGTGACAAGAGTTTACTACTTTAGAGCACTCCCTTTGTAATAAACTG
This sequence comes from Budorcas taxicolor, assembly GCF_023091745.1. Classification (NCBI taxonomy): domain Eukaryota; kingdom Metazoa; phylum Chordata; class Mammalia; order Artiodactyla; family Bovidae; genus Budorcas; species Budorcas taxicolor. The sequence goes on from NC_068911.1 coordinate 110,879,520, forward strand.
ACCCTTCCCTGGCGGCTCAGACAGTAAAGAATCTGCCTGCAATGCAGGAAACCTGGGTTTGATCCCTGAGTTAGGAAGATCCCCTGAAGAAAGGAGTGGATACCCACTCCAGTATTCTTGCCTGGAGAATTCCATGGACAGAGGAGACTGGTGAGGACTAGAGTCCATGCTGTCAGAGTAGGGCATAACTGAGCAAATAATACTTTCACTTTTGTAATAAATTAAATGCTCACATATCACTGGCTGCTAAAATATGATATGAATTCCTCGGGAAAACACATGTCTGGGGAATAGGACTGCCTTTGTGCTCTCTAGAGTAGTGAAGCCAATGGCAAACTCAGCTTTACTTTTTGGGCCACTGTCACCACATCACCACTGGCCTACTTGAGCTCCTTTGTGCATGAGCCTCTGAGACTTCTGAGGTTGCAAATTCTCTCCCTATTTAGTATGCAGACTGCATTTTTTCTGAACTATCTTGTAGGCTACCTGCTTTGCTGTGATCTCCTTTTGGAGGATCTTAATGGATTTTAAGAGAGTGTTAAGTCTCTGCTTTGTTAAGCCTTATTCCTATCCTCAAATTATCTTAATTCATTACCTTCTTGCTATGATAGTTTAATTGAGTGTAGGATATAAAGCTAATTTATTTCACATTTTGGCTTTTAATACTTTTCACTTTCTTTATTGAAAAAGTAATTACTGAATTCCAATACAATAACTGGAAATTACTTTTTCTAATAACACATATTATCATGTCACCATCTGCAGAAAATAGTCTGAAGTACCCTCAACTGTGGGTTACTGGAACTGAGCTTCAAATTGTTAATGCAAAGAAAAAAATTGTTAATTTGTTATCTCAACACTGGCCGCTTTATTTATTTATTTTGAAATTACACATTTGCCCAAGTTCATTGGGAGAAAAATTATAAAATACAGAGCAGAAAAAAGTAAAAATGAACTCAACACTCAGATATAAGTACTATTGACATTTAGTTGGAAGTCTCCCATATATGTTTTCTACATATATATCATATATTTCAATGGTGTGCTGCTGCTGCTGCTAAGTCGCTTCAGTTGTGTCCGACTCTGTGCAACCCCATAGACGGCAGCCCACCAGGCTCCACCACCCCTGGGATTCTCCAGGCAAGAACACTGGAGTGGGTTGCCATTTCCTTCTCCAATGCATGAAAGTGAAAAGTGAAAGTGAATCTGCTCAGTCGTGTCTGACTCTTTGCGACCCCATAGACGGCAGCCTACCAGGCTCCTCTGTCCATGGGATTGTCCAGGCAAGAGTACTGGAGTGGGGTGCCATTGCCTTCTCCTCAATGGCGTGCTAGTATTCCATTATTTATATGTACTATATTATTGCTTATCCACCTGTCAGTGCAAGAGACACAGATTCCGTCCCTGGGTCAGGAAGATCCCCCGGAGAGAAAATGGCAATCCCTTCCAGTATTTTTGCCTAGGAAATCCCATGGACAGAGGAGCTTGGCAGGCGACAGTCCATGGGATCACAAAAGAGTCAGACACAACTTCTTGACTAAACAACAGCAATGTACATACATTATATTTGCACATTTGCCTAAAAATTTCTTTAGGATAAATTCTCAGTGGTTAAATTGGTGGGCATGGAAATGGGCATGAACATTTCTAATGCATTTAATATAGATTTCCAAATTCTCTTCAGTTCAGTTCAATTCAGTCACTCAGTCATGTCCGACTCTTTATGACTCCATGGACTGTAGCACGCCAGGCTTTCCTGTCCATCACCAACTCCTGGAGCTCATTCAAACTCATGTCCATAGAGTCAGTGATGCCATCCAACCATCTCATCCTCTGTCATCCCCTCTCTTCCTGCCTTCAATCTTTCCCAGCATCAGGGTGTTTTCCAAGGAGTCAGTTCTTCCCATCAGGTGGCCAAAGTATTACCGAGTTTCAGCCTCAGCATCAGTCATTCTAATGAATGTTCAGGACTGATTTCCTTTAGGATGGACTGGTTGGATCTCCATGCAGTCCAAAGGACTCTCAAGAATCTTCTCCAACACCACAGTTCAAAAGCATCCCTTCTTTGGCACTCACCTTTCTTTATAGTCCAACTCTCACATCCGTGCATGACTATTCAAAAAACCATAGCTTTGACTAGACATACCTTTGTTGGCAATGTAATGTCTCTGCTTTTTAATATGCTCTCTAGGTTGGTCATAGCTTTTCTTCCAAGGAGCAAGCGTCTTTTAATTTCATGGCTGTAGTCACCATCTGCAGTGATTTTCGAGCCCCCCAAAATAAAGCCTGTCACTGTTTCCATTGTTTCCCCATCTATTTGCCATGATGCTATTAGAGACGAGTGGAGAAATAACTCCAGAAAGAATGAGGAAACAGAGCCAAAGTGAAAAGAACGCCTAGTTGAGGATGTGACTGGTAATGGAAGTGAAGTCTGATGCTGTGAAGAACAGTATTGCATAGGAACCTGGAATGTTAGGTTCATGAATCAAGGTAAATTAGAACTAGTCAAACAGGAAATGGCAAGAGTGAACACTGACATTTTAGGAATCAGTGAACTAAAATGGACTGTAATGGGTGAATTTAATTCAGATGATCATTATGTCTACTACTGTGGGCAAGAATCCCTTAGAAGAAATGGAGTAACCCTCATAGTCAACAAGAGCGTCTGAAATGCAGTTCTTGGGTGCAGTTTCAAAAATGACAAAATGATCTCTGTTCATTTTCAAGGCAAGCCAAATTCTCTTATATTTGTTTAAATAGCAAGTATATTTAATGTTGTTCATATCATCATCAATACTGAATATAATTCTTCTTTTGGAAAGCTTATTGGTAAAGACAAAAAATATCTTCATTTGCATTTTCTTAGCTTATTAAAAGAGTTGAGCATTTTTCATAACTTTTTTTTCACCCCCTTGGCTCTTTAATCTTTTTTTACTGGCATCTCTCTGCAGACTCCCATGGACCCGTGCATTTTGTTCCATTAACAAAGTATTTACAGCAGGATCCTCCCTAAGGATAAAAAAGTGGACTAAGTAAGCACCATGGGATAGGAAGATAAACTGTGGAGGTCAGTGGGAATTCACCATTATATGTTTAGAAAATTAGCTGGGTGCAATTCAAGGGTCACTGAAAATCGACCAGCTGATAACACAGATTTCGCCAAGCTCTTGTCTAAAAGCCCCTCAGAGATTTTCTGAAAACAGAATTTTTACTAGGTTAGAATATCTATTAGAATATCTATCATTAGGCAGATATTGGATAACATTAGAATATCTATCTGGGTTAAGAGCCATCAAGTATAGATATTTGAGAATAGTTTATCTGAGAAACCCATAAACATTCATGAATCTCTACCCAAAAGGAAAGACCTGGAAGTCTCCACTCTCTTACTAGAATAACAGAGAAATACATTTTTGCCTGACTAGAGCTTTACAAAGTTTAAACGGAGGAAGGACAAGGAGGAGTATGTCCGTTTTTTACTGAGCAAAATGAGAAAACATTTGTATGCTGGGATTTAGTGTCAAGAAATCATCCACAGATGAAAGTCCTTAGTTCCTCTCACGTAGTCAAGATAATCACCATGGATGGAGGGGAGGTCAATTTTAGACTTGCTGAGAACCTTGTTTCTCAAAATCAGATGGCTTGGTCAGCAGCATGGCATCACCTAGAAGCTTGTGACTAAACTCAGAATCTCTGGACGTGTCCCAGGTCTGTGGATTCAAAGTCTGCATTCTAACAAGATCCTCAGTGCATCCATAGGTATCTCAAAGTGTGAGAAGATTTGGGAGATAAAATTTGTGGAGCTTGGGAGGAGGTGAGACAGGGAAAGTGAGGGAGACCCAGGAAAAGGAAGCCATCCAGTTTCAATCTTCCTGATTTTTGTTGTTTGGTCACTAATTTGTGTCCAACTCTTTGCAACCCTATGGACTGCAGCATGACAGGCTTCCCTGTCCATCAGCTCCTGGAGCTTGCTCAAACTCATGTCCATTTCAAGCGTAGCACATGGTATGCCAGCCACCAACTCTGCTTATTATTATGCTTATTATTGTTGTCATCATCTTTGCTGTCTGTCAAGTAATTGGATTATTAAAAGCAACTTTACATATTGGAAAACAGTCCTGTGTTGACAAGGGCGTGGTATGATTATATAGGCCACCTTAGTTATTGAAAAGAAAAGAATGAGAAGAAAAGAAAAAGTTGTCACTTTTAAAAAGCTCGGCGGTAACAGAATATCCCGCATCAGCACTTAGTGTATATACTTGCAATTAAAGCCATGGTGCGGAATTCCTGATTACTCAGCTTTTGCAAATTGAAGAGATAATAAATAGCACAGAAAGGAAAATGGTTACTTCTTCAAAAATGTATAGAAACGAACATCTAATTTTCATGTTATGTTTGTTTAATTAGGTAATTTACTGTAGCATATATCAGACAAAGGTATAGATAACAGGAGGTCCATTTTCTCCTTACATCATTTTATGAGTATTAATTTATATTGCGAGAGAGACTTGCTGATTCTCACATGACGCTGGTGATTGAAATTTACAGACAAAAGACATAAGCATGAGTATAGAATATAAGGTGAGGGAAGCAAGGGAGAAAACATTATATTTAAGAACAAAAATTAACATGAAGAGGAATGAAAGCTGCTTTGGTACAGTAGCAAATTCATGTCCTGGAAGTAAAGTAATATAAACTCAAGAGTGAGCTCACACAAGAGAGCAAGCAAAGGAGTCTTTTTCTTTTTTTTTTTTAATATAGCAGTGTATACATGTCCATCCCAAACTCCCTAACTATCCTTTCCCCTATTCTTCTCCACTGGTTACTGTAAGTTCTTTATCTAAGTCTATGAGTCTGTTTCTGTGCAAAGGAGTATTATGTGTGTAACGTAACATCTCTAGGAATCCTTTACGCCATCTCTGAATGGAGAAACTGGAGTTCTCCGAACCACCTCAGAAACAGTGAAGTCCACAGACTTCCCTGGCAATCCACTGGTTGGAACTGTATACTTCCACTGCACGGATCATGGGTTCAATCCCTAGTCAGGGAACTAAGATCCTATATGCAGCTTGGAGCAGCTGAAACTATACAAAACAAAAAAAAGAATCAATGAAGCCCAATATTGTATTTGGTTTTGAGTCAGTTCAGTTCAGTTCAGTCGCTCAGTTGTATCTGACTCTTTGTGACCCCATGGACTGTAGCACGCTAGGCCTCCCTGTCCATCACCAACTCCTGGAGTTTACCCAAACTGATGTCCATTGAGTCAGTGATGCCATCCAACCATCTCATCCTCTGTCATCCCCTTATCCTCCTGCTTTCAATCTTTCCCAGCATCAAGGTCATTACAAATGAGTCAGTTCTTCAGGTAGCCAAAGTATTGGAGTTTCAACTTCAACATCAGGCCTTCCAATGACTATTCAGGATGGATTTCCTTTAGGATGGACTGGTTAGATCTCCTTGAAGTCCAAGGGAATCTCAAGAGTCTTCTGTAACACCACAGTTCAAAAGCATCAATTCTTTGGTGCTCAGCTTTCAAGCCCAACCCTAACATCCATACATGGCTACTGGAAAAACCATAGCCTTGATTAGATGAACTTTTGTTGGCCAAGTAATGTCTCTGCTTTTTAATATGCTATCTAGGTTTATCATAACTTTTCTTCCAAGGAGTAAGCGTCTTTTAATTTCATGGCTGCAGTCATCATTTGCACTGATTTTGGAGCCAAAAAAAAAAAAAATAAAGTCAGCCACTGTTTCCACTGTTTCTCCATCTATTTGCCATGAAGTGATGGGACCGGATGCCATGATCTTAGTTTTATCAATGTGGAGCTTTAAGCCAACTTTTTCACTCTCCTCTTTCACTTTCATCAAGAGACTCCTTAGTTCTTCTTTACTTTCTGCCTTAAGGGTGGTGTCATCTGCATATCTGAGGTTACTGATGTTTCTCCCGGCAATCTTGGTTCCAGTTTGTGTTTCCTCCAGCCCAGCATTTCTCATGATATATTCTGCATATAAGTTAAATAAGCAGGGTGACAATATACAGCCTTGACCTACTCCTTTCCATATTTGGAACCAGTCTGTTGTTCCATGTCCAGTTCTAACTGTTGCTTCCTGACCTGCATACAGGTTTCTCAAGAGGCAGGTCAGGTGGTCTGGTATTCCCATCTCTTTCAGAATTTTCCAGTTTGTGGTGATCCACACAGTCAAAGGCTTTGGCATAGTCAATAAAGTAGAAGTAGATGTTTTTCTGGAACTCTCTTGCTTTTTTGTTAATCCAATAGATGTTGGCAATTTAATCTCTGGTTCCTCTTTTCTAAAACCAGCTTGAACATCTGGAAGTTCACAATTCATGTATTGTTGAAGCCTGGCTTGGAGAATTTTGAGCATTACTTTACTAGCATGTGAGATGAGTACAGTTGTGTGGTAGTTTGAGCATTCTTTGGTTTTGGAGTCAGGACAACTATAATCTGGTTTGTCCACTGAACTAACTCTGTGAAAATGATCAAAATACCATCTTTGCATATTAACAAACAACTGAATGCTAGACCCCAAATAAAGTCAGTAGTGCTCTAATTATTTTCTAGAAGGCTAACATTGTCACTTATGCTGGGAGAAGAAAATGAAGAGAGGAAAGAAGTACAGCCTTGGGCCTCCCTATTTTTTGTTCTTCAGCTCCTCTGTTTTTTTACTTTTTACTTGGACTTCCAAGTGAGAGTTTGTTTGATCGGAGAAGGCAATGGCACCCCACTCCAGTACTCTTGCCTGGAAAATCCCCTGGATGGAGGAGCCTGGTAGGCTGCAGTCCATGGGGTCGCTAAGAGTCAGTAATATTACACTGAGGGAAGGGGTTGAAAACCATAGTATCTATTTCAATATCTTATGCAAAAATACCCCAGGCCCTCAACTCTCTTGAACATGCCTACTACCTGTCTTTATTGAAGAGAAGTCAATGACATCACAGCTTAGGTTAATGAATATGGTCAGTGAATATGGTCAGTGGGGAATAAAAAGGACTGTTAGTCAAGTGGAGGAAAACACTAGAAACTTGCTACAACATTCAAATGTACCTAGATGTCAGGCATATTTACTGTAACATACCAAAGGGTTTATTTAGTATTACAATTCAGTATTATAACTAGAAAACAATTCCTCTGATAAAATACTAAACTCTTGCTACCGAAATACTGTATCATTGAATTAATAGTTTCACTTTCAACTAACATTTGATGATACCCAGTCAGGGCTCCCATTCATCCTGCTCCTGTTGACTTTTTAATGAGATTTAAATGTCAGTGAAATAAATGGACAAGTTTAAATTGATAAAAGCTATTTCTCTGCATTTTTGGCAACCTTGCATTTATTGGTACTTGAGATCTAATCTCAGTTTACACTTTGTTTTCATTATATACTATGAAAGAAGAGCTATGGTTATGAAATTTAAATAACCAATCAAATCTTGAAGATGCTACTTATGAGAGTACAGTTCATGCAGAACTATCTGGACTTGATTCACATTAGCAACCAGCACAGAGAGTGGGTAATGACAGAGATGGTGAGATGACTCATCAGTGAGGCGCCACTCTGAAATGTGTCCACCTTGAAAAGTTATACATGGTCCAATGAACTAGGAATCTTCCAAGTTTCTCTTTAGAGTTGTCACCTATATACAAAATCAGATGTTCCCCAAGGGAAACAGTTAACATCATTGTATAGAAAAAGAGTTAACCTAGCAGGCCTGTGTCTGCTTACAAGGGTAACCTTTGTTCAGCACCTTGAAATGTAGATTTTAAGACGGCTATTCCCTGGTAAGAACAGATCACTGCACTTAGATTGTTTATGCAAACAATATGGTTTATGTTGAGCACCTGCTTTCTTTCTGGGTGTCTAGAATTTGTCAGGATGCTATGTAGACAGTGCCTATTCACCAGCCCCCAATAAAAACCCCGGAACCTGAGTCTCTAAAAAGATTTCCTGGGAGATAACATTTTTAACACTTGACATCATAAGTCATTGCTGGAAGAATTAAGTGTGTCCTGTGTGACTCCGTAGGGTTCTCAGGTGGCGCTAATGGTAAAGAACATACCTGCCAATGCCCGAGACATGGGTTTGATCTCTGGGTTGAGAAGATTCCCTAGAGGAAGGCATGGCAACCCACTCCAGTATTCTTGCCTGGAGGATCCCATGGACAGAGGAGCCTACTGTCTATGGGGTAGCAAAGAGTCAGACACAACTGAGCGACTTTCACTTTCACTTTAACTGGACAAAAGATTATTCGATACTCAAACAAAAGATTATGATCTCAGGTACCACCTCCCTTTTTCCAGTAATTCCATCTCATTGGGTGAAAAATGGGAGGAAAATATTTCATAATAGGACATTTAAAGCAATCCACACTCTCCTGGACTACATTTATAAACACATTCTCAGTTCCAAGTCCAAATTACAGTTTTCAATTACCTTTTTATTGGCATCATTAAACATTATTTGGCTTCAGAATGATGAAATGGATTAATTACACGTCAAAAAATGATAGTGCAAGTCTTAAGTACATTGCTTGAGGCATAGATCGCTATTAATAATCTGGAGTCATGTAGACTATTCATTAATATTTTTATTCCTATGATATTGTCAGAGGATGGTGTATACCACTCAATTAATGTATCTTTTACTTGCCTGGTCCTGATTTGAAAATGTTTTTTTAATTTATTTCTCAAAAGTTCTTTCGGTGTTTATGGATTTAATAAAATTGAATTTATGATCATTAACATATAGTTTTGTTTTCCCCCTGGGGTTATAAACCTTTTACCCAGATTTTTTTTTTTTTTTTTTTTTGCCACATTCCATGGCATGTGAAATCCTAGTTTCCCAACCAGGGATTAAACCCACAACACCTACAGTAGAAGCATGGAGTCTTAACCAACAGCCAAGGAAAGCGCTCTCTAGATTTCTGAGTGAACCACTTAGAGTATGATAATGAATTGTAGTCTAAATGCGATAGAAGTCCTTTGTCCTTGTGTTAATTTAAGCAGAATTCACCTTGCCTGGAAAATCTCATGGACAGAGCAACCTGGTGGATTGCTGTCCATGGGGTTGCAGAATCGGGCACGACTGAGCGACTAACAGACACACTGTTCTAAATTTGCAAGTGTTGTGGAGGGGAAAATTTCCCCCTTTACCCCTCTTGAGTTCTTGTGGCTGGACTAATAACAAGAGGAAAAGAAACAAATATTAATTCCTATGCACGGAGGTCTTATAAAAATGGAACCTAAGAAATGGCCAAAGCATATCACTTTTTATACTTTTTAAACAAAGAAACAGTAAGTTTGGAACTGACAGGACAAAGAAACTTAGGCTTTGGATGCTTAGTTAGTGAGGGATCTAGGTGGAGTTTGGGATTTGGGTAGTAAATTAAAGAAATACCAAGGATTGTTTATACAGGGTTCTTGGCCCAGAACTTCCTGTCTCTGGTGATCAAGTTGTACTGCTGCATCCAGTTGCAGGGAGTGTACTTTCCATATGAGAGATTTATTTCCTGCTTTCAGAAGGACAGAGAGGAGAATCAAAGCATCCTTCTTGCACTAGCTGTTTATTAAGTAACTTTATTCAAACCAAAAGAGTCATTACACCATTGAGGCACATTTTGGGAAGACCTACGCTGGCCCACAATGCAAGTGTACCATTCATTATATGCCCACTGCAGACATTTTACACACATACCCCAATATGAGAAATTTACCCTTCAGATTTAGTACTTTTGACTGTTATAAACATAAATGCCTGTTTCCCATATACAAGTGATAGATTTCTTTATGACTACTTATAATCCAGCAATTGGGCCAAGCTGACTTGAGGTGGAATTCTTTGGCCAACAAAAGGCAATATCTTTTTCAATGTGTAAATGATGGACCAGAGCTTCTGGGAAGTTACTTTCTGAAAGTTAATAACCCTTATCTTGGCTAGAAGCTGTAGTGGTGGCATAAATAAGCAAAAGCTTTAGTTGGTTTGATCATAGGAGCCTATTTGAAGAGATATATATAATTCTTTGTTCTTGTTCAGTCACTTAGTTGTGTCCAACTCTTTCCGACCCCATGGATGACAGCATGCCAATCTTCCCTGTCCTTCACTGTCTCCCAGAGTGCTCAAACTCAAGTCCATTGAGAGAGTGATGTCATCCATCCATCTCCTCCTCTGTCACCCTCTTCTCCTCTTGCTCTCAATCTTTCTCAGCATCAGGAGCTTTTCCAATGAGTCTCTTCTTCACATGAGGCAGCCAAAATATTGGAGCTTCAGCTTCAGAATCAGTCCTTCTAATGAATATTCAGGGTTGATTTCCTTTAGGATTGGCTGACTTGATCTCCTTGCAATCCAAGTGACACTCAAGAGTCTTCTCCAATACCACAGTTCAGAAGTATCAGTTCTTCAGCACTCAGTCTTTGTGGTCCAACTCTCACATGTTCACATGAATATGGCTGCTGAAAAAATCATAGCTTTGACTATACGGGCCTTTGTTGGCAAAGGTCTGCTTTTTAATATACTGTCTAGGTTTGTCATAGCTTTTCTTCCAAGGAGTAAGCATTTCTTAATTTCATGGCTGCAGTCACCATCTGCAGTGATTTTGAAGCCCAAGAAAATAAAATCTGTCACTGTTTCCACTTTTCCTCCCATCTATTTGCCATGAAGTGATGGGATCAGATGCCATGAGCTTAGCATTGAGTCTTAAGAAAGTTTAGTTTTAAGCTAAATAATCCAAATACATAAAATCATAAAACAGAATGAGAAGCAAAAAGCCAGTTAATATTAGTTTGCTGTGACCCTAACATGCCACCGAGAACACCAAACTAACAACAGACCCCGGAGCTGAACTCCAGTTCTTTAATCAATTTTAACTTTCATGATTAATGTACCCCCAGGGACACAGTAGCCCACATTCTTTTCCCAGGGGTTCCAAGGTGAGCGAGCCATTTCTGAGCCCACTAGCTGATGTCTAGTGGTGACATTCTCCTTACATGGGTCGTGGCCTCTCCTTAGGATGAATTACCTTGTGAGGCTGGTTGGTGGTATATTGCCAAGAGGGCCCCAGGCATCAGAGTTTCTGGGTTTAAATATTAGTTCTATTATTTACTTCCTAGTAATCTTGGAAAAGCTACTAAAAAAAACTATTCTGAGCCTCAATTCTATTTCTAAAATTGGTGTCATCATTCCCAGGTAATATTGTAATATTTAATTTAAAAATATTTAAATTAAATATATTTAAGTATTTTAAAATTTAAATTAATACTCATGCCAGAAAATAAGAGAACAGTCAAGAAACACATACATAAATATGTAAAGAATAGGAACCAACCTAAACTGGGTTCCCAAGACAAAAGCTGGAACCATTTGAGCAATGAAATTAGTAATATCACACTAGATTACAATCCAAGTCTAAAGTAAATAGACCTGAGTTCATATTGATACAAACAAAAGTTCATAAGTATATAGATGTGGAGAAAGTGATAAATCACCCTTACAAGAGGATTCCAAACAACAACATAGGTACTATCTCCTCCGGGAAGCGGAATGTGATTCCCACACCTCACTTTTCCTTGAGTGGGGCCTAGATTAGTGATTCACATCCAAAGAATATATATAAAAAAAGAAGCGATAGTGTTTTTATAGTGGGCAAACCAAGCAGCTACTACTGCAGTCAAAGTGATCAAGGTTAACATCACTAGTATATGCCATATTGGTATCATGTAGTGTCTGATACGACGGGGAGAAAGAAGCAGATCACCTTTATGACATGCTTCCTCCACAAACCCATGGGGGTTTCCCAGGTGGCACTAGTAGTGGAGAACCCACCTGTCAATGCAGGAGACATGAGAAGCATGGTTTGATCCCTCTGTCAGGAAGATCCCCTGGAGGAGAGCATGGCAACCCACTCCAGGATTCTTGCCTAGAGAATCCCCTAAAGAGAAGAGCCTGGTGGGCTACAGTCCACAGGGTCTCAAAGAGCTAGACACGACTGAAGTGATTTAGCACACATGCACAAACCCATGACCTAAAGTCTAATCACAAGAAAAACACCAGACACACCCAAATGGACAAACTGTCTACAAAATATCTGACCAGTATTCTTCAATGTGCCAAAGTCTTGAAAAGCAAGGTAAGACAAAGAAATTGTCATAGACCAATGGCATCTCAATAGATGGGATGACTGAACCAAAGGTGGTATTCTGGATGGGATCCTAGAACAGGAAGAAGAATCATTAGTGTAAAAAAAGTGAAATATGAATTGAATCTGAAGTTTAGTTAAAATAATGTACTGATGTTACTTTCTTAGTTTTGACAAATGTATAAAAAATATTAGCATTATGAGATCTTGGTAGGTGTTATATAGGAAATCTGTATAATTTTTGTAATTTTTCTGTAAATCTAAATTTGTTTCAAAATTAATATTTTAAGTAGGAGATGGAGGAGGAGGAAGACAAGGAGGAAAAGTAGTGGCAGAACAAAAGTCAGTTATTTAATTCTCCTTTTCATTCATATTGAGAATGAAGATTCTCAGACACACTTTGTGATTGCATTTATGTTCTTGATTTGGACATTAGCAATGCTACATGTTGGAAGGCTACAAGGTAGGAAGGCTATTAGCCTTGAGGAGGGTGAAAGGGACCAGAAGTGGGCATGAAGAGACCATCAGAGTTCTGAAAACTTCCTGTTTCTTGCTCTGAGAGGTAGTAACATGGATATATCTGCTTGTTTTGTGAAAATTCATCTAATAGGACAAAATAAGGATATATTTGCTTTTCTGTCTATATGTTATATTTGAATTGTTTTTTAAGTGTATATTGAAGGATAAATGGAAAAGGGAAATGGAGAGTTCAAGTTCAGGGTTCACTTAAAGATTGGTCAATCTCTGTCTTCTAAGTTTCATTCAGTTCAGTCACTCAGTCGTGTCTGACTCTTTGCAACCCCATGAACCACAGCACACCAGGACTCCCTGTCCATCACCAACTCCTGGAGTCCATCCAAACCCATGCCCGCTGAGTTGGTGATGCCATCCAACCATCTCATCCTCTGTCATCCCATTCTCCTCCTGCCCTCAATCTTTCCCAGCATTAGGGTCTTTTCCAATGAGTTAGCTCTCCACATCAGGTGGCCAAAGTACTGGAGTTTCAGCTTCAATATCAGTCCTTCCAATGAACACCCAGGACTGATCTCCTTTAGGATGGACTGGTTGGATCTCTTTGCAGTCCAAGGGACTCTCAAGAGTCTTCTCCAACACCACAGTTCAAAAGTATCAATTCTTTGGAACTCGCTTTCTTCACAGTCCAACTTACATCCATACATGACCACTAGAAAAACCATAGCCTTGACTAGATGGACCTTTGTTGGAAAAGTAACGTCTCTGCTTTTCAATATGCTGTCTAGGTTGGTCACAACTTTCATTCCAAGGAGTAAGCATCTTTTAATTTCATGGCTGCGGTCAACATCTGCAATGATTTTGGAGCCCAGAAAAAGAAAGTCAGCCACTGTTTCCACTGTTCCCCCATCTATTTCCCATGAAGCGATGGGACCAGATGCCACGATCTTAGTTTTCTGAATGTTGAGCTTTAAGCCAACTTTTTCACTCTCCTCTTTTGCTTTCATCAAGAGGCTCTTTAGTTCCTCTTCACTTTCTGCCATAAGGGCAGTGTCATCTGTTTATCTGAGGTTATTGATATTTCTCCTGGCAATCTTGATTCCAGGTTGTGCTTCCTCCAGCCCAGGGTTTCTCATGATGTACTCTGCATTGTGGCTATTCGTAAGTCCATCTGTTACTGACCAGGGCTTTTGGCCTTCCCCAATCAATAGAAATTGATATATGGCCAAACAAGAAAATCAGGCAAGGCTTGATTGGGGTTTCTGCCACTGCAGAGGGAAGCAAAAAGCAAGTGAGCAGTTTCCCTTGCTCACTGCAGAATAGGGGCCTGCTGGTTCCTTATGTGGGGTTAGAATAGGGATGTAGAATAGCCTGTAGGGTTTAGAGGGATTGCTTAGGTAGTCTGCCCACCCCCTTGTGGGCTGTGCGCAGGGGGCATGCACTCATGTACTTTGCATTTGTTCCTGACACCCTGTTTCTGTGCCGGGTTCTTCAGAAGCTGCAGTTTAGGGGTTTTTTTTTTTTGAATCTTTTTTTTCTTTCATTGACCATAATTTGCCCAACTGCACATGCCTGTAGTTATTTTTAGTCCCTTACAGTTTCTTTGCTGTTCAAGGAGTTGTCCAGGTGTAAAGGATCTGAGGTCCCAGGTCCCAGCCTGTCTCACAAGCTCTGCTCAGGTTCTCAGGGTTTTAGAACACAGCTGTGCATGCTGCCTTTCAAATCCTGATAGAAAACAGAATTTACAGTGAAATCACCTAATTCACTGTATCATACCTCAGTTACTCAGCAACTGACAGTCTCTTCTGATCACCTCAGGTAACAGTAGAGCACAGTATTTAGATAAGACCCACACAGAGGCAATAAAGACACAGTTCCTAGTAACTCATGCCAAGCCCACCTGCCTGGATCATATATGTTTTTTTCCAAGCCTCAGTTATTTTAAAATTCTTAATCTTAGACTGGGAAAAATAAGAGAAAAGGGATTTCCCCTTTTCTGAGCAATTCAATTAGAGAATGGAATACTCATTTTTTAATGTAATCTAAAGTTTTCTAAACTTAGTCTGAAAGTAGTGGTTGCTGCTGCTGCTAAGTCGCTTCAGTCGTGTCCGACTCTGTGCGACCCCATGGACTGCAGCCCACCAGGCTCCTCTGTCCATGCGATTTGCCAGGCAAGAGTACTGGAGTGGGTTACCATTGCCTTCTCCGGTAGGTAGTGGTAGACAACTATAAAATATTGCTACTATGCCAGTGTCCTTGCCTGGAGAATCCCAGGGACGGGGGAGCCTGGTGGGCTGCCGCCTGTGGGGTTGCACAGAGTCGGACACAACTGAAGCAACTTAGCAGCAGCATGCTAGGAAAAATGTGGAAGTAATTTTTGACTGAAAGGTACTACTCAGTTAGAGCAGACTCTCCCACGAGAAATACTTATCAAGAAGCTTTAAAATAAATTGAAAAAAGAAGTAGGAAAAAAAAAAGTGGGTGGAAGAGAGGGAATGGGGGAAGAGTCAGCAAAGGAGCTGGTTTCCATTTGAAATTTAAATTGGCAGCTGGCACTAGTTGAATCATTCTGCATTTAATATAACTTGAATGGGGTAGATGATAGTCTTGCATTTTCAAGAGGCAAAGCAAAACCTTGAAAATGAGGAAGGTACGAACTTGTTATTTTGCTCAGCTCAATTTGATACACTTCCTTTCACTATGTTTAGAAGAAAATGAGGTGTAGGTATTTTATTTGTTTACTTCTTGTCGGCACAATATGCAGACGATGCGACTGCATACCACATGACACGTGGCTCTAAACTATTAAGTGAATTATGAAATAAGCTATAAAGGTATATTGTACAACACAGGGAATATAGTAAATACTTTATAATAGCTATAAATGGACTATAACCTCTAAAAATCACGATATTTTACACTTGTAATTTATATAATATTATACAGCTATTGCTGTTGTTCAGTTGTGTAGTCGTGTCCAACTTTTTGTGACCTCGTGGACTGCAGCATGCCAGGCCTCCCTCTCTCTCACCATCTCCCAGAATTGGCCCAAATTTATGTTCATTGCATTGGTGATGCTGTCCAGTCATCTGATCCTCTGACACCCTCTTCTCCTTCTGACCTTGATCTTTCCCAGCATCAGGGACTTTTTTCAATGAGTCATCTGTTATCATCAGATGACCAAAATACTGGAGCTTCAGCTTCAGCATCAGTCCTTCCAGTGAATATTCAGGGTTGATCTCCCTTAAGATTGAGTTGTTTGGTCTCCTGTCTGTCCAAAGTACTTTCAGGAGTCTTCTCCAGCACCACTGTTTGAAGGCATCAATTCTTTGGCACTCTGCCTTCTTTATGGTCCAGCTTTCACAACCATACATGACCGCTGTGGAGACCATAACCTTGACTATATCAGCAACGTGATATCTCTGCTTTTCAACACACTGTCTATGTTTGTCCTTGCTTTCCTGCCAAGAAGTAATCGTCTTCTCGTTTCATGACTGCAGTCACCATCCTCAGGTATTTTGGAGCCCAAGAAGAGGAAATCTGTCACTACTTCCACCTTTTCCCCTTTTATTTGCCATGCACTTGTGGAGCCTGATGCCATGATATTAGTTTTTTTAAAATAGTTAGTCTTAAGCCAGACATTAGTTTTTAAAAAAATATTTAGTCTTAAACCAGCTCTTTCATTCTCTTCCTTCACCCTCATCAAGAGACTCTTTAGTTCCTCTTCACTTTCTGTCATTAGAATAGTATCATCCTTAGAATATTTCCTGAGTTTTTGATGTTTCTCCCACCTATCTTGATTCCTCTTAGAGTAACTCATCCAGCCCAGCATTTCTCATGATCCGCTCAGGGTACAGGTTAAACAAACAGGGTGACAGCAAACAGCCCTGACATACTCTTTTCTAGATCCTGAACCAATCAGTTGTTCCATACAGGGTTCTCACTGTTGCTTCTTGATCTGCATACAGGTTTCTCAGGAGACAGGTAAGATGGTCTGGTAGTCCCATCTCTCTAAGAGCTTTCCACAGTTTGTTATGACCTACACAGCCAAAGGCTTTAGTGTAGTCAATGAAACAGAGATAGATGTTTTTCTGAAATTCTCTTGCTTTGTCTGTAATCCAGTGAATGTTGGCAATTTAATCTCTAGTTCCTGTTCCTTTTCTAAATCTAGCTTGGACATTTGGAAATTCTTGATTCACATAATGTTAAAGCCTAGAATGCAAGATTTTAAACATGATCTTCCTAGCATGGGAGATGAGTGCAATTGTCCAGTGGTTAGCATACTCTTTAGTACTACCCTTCTTGGAAATTGGGATGAGGATTGATCTTTTCCAGTCCTGTGGTTAATGCTGGGTCTTCCAGATTTGTTGACATAATGAAAGAAAAACCTTGATGGCATCCTCCTTTAGGGATTTGAATACTTCTGTTGGAATTTCATCACATCCACTAGTTTTATTAACAGCAGTGTTTCTTAGGCCCACTTAATTTCGTACTCCAGAATGTCTGGCTCTGGGGGACTAACCACACCATTGTAGTAATTTGATTCATTAAGATCTTTTTTATACAGTTCTTCCATGTATTCTTTCCACCTGTTATTGATCTCTTTAGCATCTACTAGGTCTCTACTATTTTTATCCTTTATTGTGTTCATCTTTGGGCAGAATCCTCCCTTGATGTTTCCAATTTTCCTGAAGATTTCTCTAGTCTTTCCCCTTTTTGTTGTTTTCTTCTATTATTAAACACTATACTTCAATTAAAAAAATATAAAAGTACTTATGTATTATAAAGAAACTGAAATTACTGAAACAATGGACCAAAAACAAAACTTTGAACTTGTGATTGATTTCAAGGGAAATATCTGTTATATAGATATTAAACTGGGCTTAAAAGATAGTCATTAGTAATAAAAGACATCATACTAGTAAAGGTTAATCATCTAAGAATGATATGCAGAAAAGAAAAATTTAATTATCAATAATATAAAACTATGTAAATTACATTTTATAAATCTAAAAGAATGTGCTTTATTTCACTAGAACACTAATTTTGTATACTTATTCAATTAACATTCTGAAAACACACATCACACCCAAGGAATATTAAAATTAGGATGGAAAGTAGAAAACAAGGATATGGGAGTAAAAGTATCTTATATACAACACATTGCAACAGACATATGAAAGCATGTTCAATGTCTTAGCCCCTGCATGCACTTTCTGTCATGTCAGCAATGAGAAAAAGGAGCTAATAGTTTGTGTCCTTCTAGAGAGAAGAGGAATTTTGCCTGTATGATCACATTTTATCCTTATGATACTGAGGGTATGTGTTACCATTCCAGTTTTATACATGCAGTAACTGAAGCTTGAAAAAATAAGAAAATTTAAGCCCAGGCTAAAGAAAGCATTAGAATTTGAGCCAGACCTTATGTGATCCAGAAGCTACTACTTTTGGACACCATTTTACTGACCTCTGTTTTCCTAGTGACTACCAGTGAAAATGCAGCTATTAGAAAAAAATACCTCAGGGGAATTTTGGTACTTGCTTAGGGCACCGGGAAGAAAATGGAGAGTTTTTAATTGTATTCTTTATCTGAAAAAGCATTAGGATGGATACAGAAGATAAAGTGAAAGTGAAAGTCACTCAGTTGCGTCCGAATCTTTGCAACCCCATGGACTGTACAATCCATGGAATTCTCTAGGCCAGAATACTGGAGTAGGTAGCTGTTCCCTTCTCCAGGGGGTCTTCCCAACCCAGGGATTGAACCCAGGTTTCCCGCATTGCAGGTAGATTCTTTAAAAGCTGAGCCACCAGGGAAGCCCAAGAATAATGGAGTGAGTAGCCTTCCCCTTCTCCAGTGGATCTTCCCCACTCAGGAATTTAACTGGGGTCTCCTGCATTGCAGGCAGATTCTTTACCAGCTGAGCTACCAGGTAAGCCCTGTAGCCTGCCAGACTCCTTTGTCCATGGAATTTCCTAGGCAAGAATACTGGAGTGGATTGCCATCCATTTCCTTCTCCAGGGGATCTTCCCCACCTAGGGATTAAACCTGTATCTCCTGCACTGCAGGCAGAGACTTCACCATCTAAGCCATCAGGGAAGGATATAGAAGATAAAGAAAACAAGCAAATACTAAGTGACACTAGGGTGCACAGTTGACCCTAAAAGAGTGGGCACTGCAGGGCATCAGGTTGGAATCTCAACACTCTCCTTCCTTCAGGGGTATTGTTAGGAGGTATTGGGGGCAGGAGGAGAAGGGGATGACCCAGGATGAGATGGCTGGACGGCATCACGGACTCAATGGACGTGAGTCTGAGTGAACTCTGGGAGATGGTGATGCACAGGGAGGCCTGGCGTGCTGTGATTCATGGGGTCGCAAAGAGTCGGACACGACTGAGCGACTGAACTGAACTGAACTGAAAGAGAAACACAAACCTTAAAATCATCCTACTGGAGGCTTGGAGTCTAACTCTGTACCACTATTACTGTGAGTTTGCACTCAACATCTATTTTCAGTTTGTCAGTGTTTGAAGTGGGAGAGATAGTGTCTGCATCATTGGGGTTCGTTGTGAGTATTAAACAAGGTAATCCATATAAAGAACTAAATGTAGTACTTGGGTGGAATTAATGGTAAAGAATCTGCCTGCCAATGCAGGAAACTCGAATTCAATATCTGATTTGGGAAGATCCCCTGGAGAAGGAAATGGCAACCCATTCCAGTGCTCTTGCCTGGGGAATCCCATGGACAGAGGATCCTGGCAGCCTACAGTCCATGGGGTTGGAAAGACTGGGACACAGCTCAGCACACAAAGTAGCACCTGGACTACATTAGGCATTTAAATATTATTTCTTCTCATTTCATAAACTTTCTCTTTCATAGAACAAAGGGAACCGATAGCAAAGGATTGGTTAATTTGCACTTCTGTGCCAAAGAAGCATTGCCAAATCCAACTAATTATTCAGCATCATATGAATTGAGTGTATAGATCTTAGGTCTATTCTTTGTTTTTCTTGTCCAAATGCTTGGTTCCACGTATGTGATGTTACTTGTTGCTTAAGGACCAAAAACTGAAATATTCAAAGTGAAGTTGCTTGTTCATGTCTGGAGTTCACTCAGTTTTTCCCTAATTCTAGGTATAATGTGGTGTTAGAAATAAGAGAATAAATAAGCTCAATAATCAGGCCAGGATTAGTCACTTCTCTTTTAAGGTGTCAGCCTGGCAAAGACAAATATTTTATGTAAGTTCAACAAGAAGTGAAAGACTTTAAATTATCAAGTAACCAATATCTTAAATACATAAACTGAGAATATAAGCAGGCATGAGGTCTAGGAAGGGTGTTTTCACAGTTGTGCATAATTTAAAAGGAGAGGGCAAGTATAAATATAGATAATAAGAGCTGAAGGTATTTAAACTTTTAAAATATTTAAATGCAGTTTGATTACATTGCCAAACAACTTTTTCTGCCCCGTCGTCTGGCACAACTAAATATAACCTTGCGTTCTGGTATATCAGGGATGTTATCTACTCAGTAGATAATTAGCCTCTTGTATTAAAATGAAATGGATAAATATCACCTCATTAGTAGCATTGTACCCAAACTATTACCCTCCCTCTTCATAATCTGGAATCATCCACAGGACATTTAGAAATCTAATGTCCAAAATGGAATATCCAAGGCTGAGTTTCAGGGCTATTGAGTGTCGGGTCAATAATAAAAAGTGACTGCCCCTGGATTTCAGATCAATGGGCTCTGAAAGGAAATTAAAAGACTTTGGGATTGGGGAATTTGCTGGTTGCCTCATTTTTACTTTCTGTGTATTGTCCCTTGCACATTAAACAGTTGTGTTTTCACCAAGGAAATGATGGGTATTGAATCTTAGTTCTTTCCTTTCAAATGAGTCCATAATTCTATCAAAGGCAAGTTATAAAACCATAATCCAATTATTCTAAGCATCAGCCATCATTGGGTTCAAATGTGCTCACATTAATATAAATGCTCTACTTATAGAAGGCACTCAGAGTCTAAGATAGGACAATTATCCTTCATCTCAAATTCTGTTGCCTCCTTTTTAGTGAACAATGAAATGTATGACAACTCTTAATATTTGAGTGATTTTAATATTTTCCCCAGATTTTCCAGGAGTCACCAAGAAAATAAGTCAGAGAAAGACAAATATCATATGATATTACTTTCATGAAGAATTTAAAGAAAAAAGATACAAATGACCATATTTACAAAACAGAAACAGATTGACATACAGAAAATTAACTCATGGTTATCAGGGAGGAAGGGTGAGGAAGAGGGATAAATTGGGAGTTTGGGGTTGATATATTCAGTTCAGTTCAGTTCAGTTCAGTTCAGTCACTTAGTCGTGTCCGACTCTTTGCGACCCCATGAATCGCAGCACGCCAGGCCTCCCTGTCCATCACCAACTCCCGGAGTTCACTCAGATTCATGTCCATCAAGTCAGTGATGCCATCCAGCCATCTCGTCCTCTGTCATCCCCATCTCCTCCTGCCCCCAATCCCTCCCAGCATCACAGTCTTTTCCAATGAGTCAACTCTTCGCATGAGGTGGCCAAAGTACTGGAGTTTCAACTTTAGCATCATTCCTTCCAAAGAAATCCCAGGGCTGATCTCCTTCAGAATGGACTGGTTGGATCTCCCTACAGTCCAAGGGACTCTCAGGAGTCTTCTCCAACACCACAGTTCAAAAGCATCAATTCTTCGGTGCTCAGCCTTCTTCACAGTCCAACTCTCACATCCATACATGATCACAGGAAAAACAATATCCTTGACTAGGCGGACCTTAGTCGGCAAAGTAATGTCTCTGCTTTTGAATATATTCACATTGCTATATTTTAAATAGATAATCAATAAGGACTTACTGTATAGCAAAGGAAACACTGCTCAGTACTCTGCAATAATCTAAGCAAGCAAAGAATTAGAAACAGAATAGATACATGTATATGCATAACTGAATCACACTTGCAACTAACAAAACATTGTTTATCAATTTTGTTTGTGTGTGTTAATTTGCTTCAGTTGTGTCTGACTCAGTTGTGTCCAACTCTTTTCAACTCTATAGACTGCAGCTCCAATACAAATTAAAAGTTTTTAAAATGAAGTAATTGCAAGCTTTAAAAAAAGCAAAGAATATCTCCAGTCAATTGATTGCCCATCTCCCTATCTTCCTCTGTATTTCCAGAAAACTCAAGTCATTGTTTCTGAAGTGCTACGCATTCTGCTACTTTCTCTTCTGGGCATAGTAGTATCCTTTAGTATCATTCTGGTGCCCGGGGGATCAACACAGTATTATAATAGGTACTTTCAGTTCAGTTCAGTTCATTTCAGTTCAGTCGCTCAGTTGTCTCCGACTCTTTGCGACCCCATGAATCACAGCATGCCAAGCCTCCCTGTCCATCACCAACTCCCAGAGTTCACCCAGACTCAATTCTTCCGTGCTCAGCTTTCTTCACAGTCCAACTCTCACATCCATACACGACCACAGGAAAAACAATAGCCTTGACTAGATGGACCTTAGTCGGCAAAGTAATGTCTCTGCTTTTGAATATACTATCTAGGTTGCTCATAACTTTTCTTTCAAGGAGCAAGCGTCTTTTAATTTCATGGCTGCAGTCACCATCTGCAGTGATTTTGGAGCCCAAAAAATTAAAGTCTGACACTGTTTCCACTGTTTCCCCATCTATTTCCCATGAAGTGATGGGACCAGATGCCATGATCTTCGTTTTTTGAATGTTGAGTTTTAAGCCAACTTTTTCACTCTCCACTTTCACTTTCATCAAGAGGCTTTTTAGTTTCTCTTCACTTTCTGCCATAAGGGTGGTGTCATCTGCATATCTGAGGTTATTGATATTTCTCCTGGCAATCTTGATTCCAGCTTGTGTTTCCTCCAGCCCAGCGTTTCTCATGATGTACTCTGCCTATAAGTTAAATAAGCAGGGTGACAACATACAGCCTTGACGCACTCCTTTTCCTACTTGGAACCAGTCTGTTGTTGCATGTTGGTAATGCAATTGAGTCTTGGGTAACTCCTCCCCTTACCTGAACTCTTCTCAACACGTGTCTCCTGTAGCACATGCTTCCATCAGACACGTACAAAATCTAACAGGAACAAACTCCTACAGTCTGCACTGTAGCCCTTCTCTCATACATCTGTCAAAACTGGATAAGTTAGGGACTTCCTTGATGGTCCAGTGGTTAAGAATCTGCTTGCTAATGCAGGGGACATGGGTTCAATCCCTGGACTGAGAACTAAGATCCCACATGCCCTGGGGCAACTAAGCACATGTGCTGAAACTACTGAAACACCTGTGCCCTAGAGCTCATGCTCTGAGATAAGAGAAGCCACTGCAATGAGAAGCCCAACCATCACAACTAGAGAGTAGCCCCTGCATACAACTAGAGGAAGACGTCACACAGCAACAAAGAGCCCGTGCACCTCAGCAAAGACCCAGTACAGCCAAACAAACAAGCAAGCAAACAAATAAAAAACGTGGCTAAGTTATCCAATCCCAACCCTGATGCTCAATTTTATCCAACTCTGCAACCCCATGTCTGTAGCCTGCCAGACTCCATTGCCCATGGGATTTTTCCAGGCAAGAATACTGGAGTGGGTTGTCATTTCCTTTTCCAGGGGATTTTCCTGATCCAGGGATTGAACCCACATCTCCTGTGTCTCTTGCACCGGGAGTCAGCTTCTTTATCACTGCACTACCTGTCTAAGTTATGTGGTGCTGTGCTTAGTCTCTGTCGTGTCTGACTCTTTGCGACCACATGGACTGCAGCTCGCCAGGCTCCTCTGTCCATGGGGATTCTCCAGGCAAGAATACAGGAGTGGGTTGCCATACCCCCCTCCAGGGGAGCTTCCCAACCCAGAAATTGAACCCAGGTCTCCCACATTGCAGGTGGATTCTTTACCATCTGAGCCCTGGCTCAGTTAGGCTACTTCCAAATCTCAGTGACCTAAAATCTTTATGTTCCCTTGTTTCACCTGTGAGATGTCTATCACAGGTCAGGAAGGGAACTTTGCTTAAAGGCGGCACTCAGAAACTAAAACAGGATGATCATCCTTCCCCTCAAATTCTGCAGCCTCCTTTTTAGTGAATAATGAAATGCTTCACCAGAGAGTGACATATGTCCCTGTCATTTACAACTTTCCGCACGTGTCATGTGATCCTTTTTGGGAGAGGGGTGTGGTCCTGGACATAAAATCCTGCCGAGTGCCTGACTGAAGGAGAACCGTCACTATTTGATGAACAGCATTACCAATTTGTAAATGGGCTCAAAATCAGGCTGAGTGGGGACTATTGAAAGCCTGTTGCCTGTGTTATTTGCCACTATTGCCACCTGCTTCTCCAAACCTCTGCCCGGGCACCTCTACAGCAGATTACTCCTTTTGCAAGAATAAACACAATCGCCCATCCATCTCAGGAAATCAATTAATGCAAAAAGACATCTTCAGAGTGTCCCTGTGCTCTAGGTTCACTGACTAATCTAATTTGGACTCCGCTGAGAGACCTGAGTACAGCACAGCCCAGTTTCTGAAAGATGTTCACATTACAAGCTACTCTAAAAGCTGATTTTACTCACAAAAATCTTTAAAATTAAAGTAAGCCCATTTGATAGTATGAAGATAAATCACATAAAGGTTATATGATTTAATGGTAAAGTGTAGTTTATAATTTTTGAGTTCAGGCATAACTATCCTTTTCTTTCTAAATCATTTTAATTCCTTCTCAAAAACCAGATTAAGTAGAATTATACCCTAGAGGCTATATAATTTTTTAAATTATATTCCCTTCTTTTTATAATAACTAGAAATGATGGATAGACATTTGAGTAGAATAATTTTTCTTAAATCTTAATGAATTATCATAAAGGTCTTATTTGCTTGATAAACTTAGTAAGTGATCTGCAGACTTTTAAATTTATGCATTTACTAATCCCAAAAGCACATATCAAAAATACTAGGCATACTATGATAAAATGAAATGCAACTCAGTAATATTAAAGTGAATAATAATCTCACTTAATCATAATCCAAATACTCAAGTCAAAAATATATCATCTGTTTGACTCTCTTCTCTTTTGTACTCTCCTTGCCTCTTCTAATCCAGCAGGATATTTTTTCCAAAATATATCAAAACCAGCCTCCTCTCATCATCTGCACAGCTAGTCCAAGTCTCCAGCATCCTTCTCATGGAGTATAGAAGCAGCCTTGTCATTTATTTTCTGTCTCCACACTTGCTTACTGGAGTCATTTTTCACCTAGAAGACAAAATTTTTAAACCCTTTTTTATTATGTAACAAAATGCACATGGGCTTCCCAGGTGGTGCTAATGGAAGAAGTAGGGGACTCGGGTTTGATCCCTGGGTCAGGAAGATCTCCTAGAGGAGGACATGGCAACCTACTTCAGTATTCTTGCCTGGAGAATCCTCATGGACAGAAAAGCCTGGCTGTCTATAGTCCACAAGGTTGCACAGAGTCAGACACGACTGAAGCAGCTTAACACACATGTATCCCCATAATGCATATACAGAAAAGTGCATAAACACAGCATTTAACCAATTATTGTAAGGGAAATACTTATATAGTTATCAATGTGATTAAGAAATAGAACCTTACTGGGACTTCCTTAGTGGTCCAGTGGCTGACTCCCTCCATGCTCCTAATGCAGGGAGCCTGGGTTCTATTCCTGATCAAGAACTAAATTCCACATGCTGCAACTAAAAAAGAGCCTGCTAGGACTTCCCTGGTGGTCCAGTAGTTAAGACTCTGCACCCAAATGCAGGGGGCACAGGTTCAACCCCTATTCAGGGAACTATGGTCCTGTGTACAGCACAACAACCCCACCCCCCCAAAACAAAAGGATCCTGCATGCCACATTGAAGACATGGCCCAGCCAAATACATAAGTACACATTATCTAGATCCAGCATCAGAGCTTATCCCTGATTAAAACCACTTTTCTCACCCTTAAGTGTAATATTTATTTTGAATTTAGGCAATCACTTCCTTGCTTTGCTGTATATGCCTCCTCAAATGGGATATACATTTTCTAACTTCTTTTTGAATTTTATATAAATAGAATCATATAATTTGTATTATTTTTATATCTAGCTTTTTAAATAATATATTTATACATATATAAATACTTGTATGTGGTTGTGGTTACTTGTATGTGGTTGTGGTTTTGCCAATGTTCTCTTCTGCTAACAAATCACTCCCACTGGTACTTCAGAGCCATATAAAACAAACAGCTATTTTATTATGCTCATAGATTCTGTGGGTCAGGAATTTATACAAGGCATAGCTTGGGGACTTCTCTCTGGTATATAATGTTGAGGTCTCAGCTTAAAAGACTCTAATGTCTAGGGACTGAAATCAACTGGAGGCTTCTTTACTTGTCTGCCTCATCTAATATCATATAGGTCAGATTGCTTATGAGTCCTTCCTAACAGCATGGTAGCATCAGGGTAGACAGCTTTTTCTACATGGCAACTCAGGACTCTGATAGTGAATGTTCCAGTAGCTCTAGGCAGAAATGCATGCCATTTTATGACCTAGACTCTCAAGACATATGGCACTTTCATTCAGTTCTGTTGGTCAGAATTGCTACAAGCTCAACTAGATTCAAAGAAAGGATACATGGACCCTACCTCTTGATGAGAAATGTCAAGTAATTTCTTGCCATGTCTTAATACAGTAGTATTCCATTGTATGAATGTTTTAGTTACATATCCTATTCTTAACAGATACTGAGATTGTTTCCATTTAAGACTGTTATGAACAATGCTCCTATTAACATTATTGAGTATATATTCTGGTACACATCAGCATGCATTTCTGGAAGACATACATATAGAAATAGAATTTCTGGGTCTTGGGGTGCACAATATTCAACTTTACTAGATACTGTCAATGTATTTCTTGGTGGTAAAGAAGCTGCCTGCAATGCAGGAGACTTCCATCAATCTCTTGGTCAAGAGATCCCCTGGAGAAGGAAACGGCAACCCACTGCAGTATTCTTGCCTGGAGAATTCCATGGACAGAGGAGCCTGGCGGGCTACAGTCCACACACACATAGCAGTTTGCATTGGTCCCAAGTATACAAGTATGAACTCTTGTCAACATAGAGTGGTCTCTTTAAAATGTAATACTTTTTGCTCAATACCTTACAGAGATCCCAACGGCATTCAACATAAAAAGTAAATGCTTTGCCATGGCCCAAAAGGCCATGATTTGTTCTCTGCACATTTCTGTGACATCATCACCTAGTACAGGACCTTACCATAAAGCTCCACCCCTATTGGCCTTCTTCCTAATCCAACAACAAGACAAACTCTTTTCCTACATAGGACCATTGCACCTGCTGGTTCCCATGCCTGAAAAACTAATAATCCCCAGTTTAGATATCTGTTCCTCAGAGAATACTTTTCTGACCACCAAGCCAAACTGCTTCCCATTCCCCATTCCTAATTTCTCTCCCTCTAATGATTCTGTGTCCATGAAATCACATATCATCATATAAAATCATCTTTATGTATGTATTTGCTTATTTTTTAAATCTCTTACCACTAGAATCCACTAGAATCTCTTACCACTAGAATCTTACCACTAGCGACTTGAAGTGTGTAGAAGACTGTTTTTTAATGAATGCATTATTTTCTACAGTTATTTAAATATTTGAACAAATTTGCCAAGGCATTTGAAAACGGGAATATTCTTCTTATATATTTATTTATGTTTAGTACAGCACTTGAGTAAATTTGAGTAATATTATTTTTAAAAAATTGGGGTAAAATGAATGTTGAAATTGAAGCAAATCTCATAGTCTGGATTGGTTTTTGAAATTTTGAATTGGCTACACTGAGTCTGGGCTTCCCTGGTTGCTCAGTGGTAAAGAATCTGCCTGCCAATGCAGGAGATACAGGAAGATGTGGGTTCAATTCCTGGGTCAGGAAGATCCGCTGGAGTAGGAAATGGCAACCCACTCCAGTATCCTTGCCTGGGAAATCCCATGGACAGAGGAGACTGGCGGACTGCAGCCCGTGGGGTTGCAGAAGAGTCAGACACTAATTTAGTGACTAAAACAACAAACAACCCTGGGTCTGAGAGAACAGTTAGCACAATGTCCATTCCTGAGTGTAAAAAGGCAGTTTGAAGGATAAAACCCACTTGACTGGCTTCATTATTAATTTTTCTCCTTTAATTTCTTCAGTTTCTTTCCATTGTCTCTCCCTCTACCCTTTAATAGGTAATAGACTCAGGCCTCTGTTGTAGGCTATTGAGATGCTAAAATTTGACTCCAATATTTTTGAAACTGTGAAAAAAGTAGCAGATGCTAGAGAAACTGTCTTTTCAATGCAGCTAGCAGATCTTTGTTTTGCACAGAGTGGAGAATTTTAAAAAAAGATTTCTGTGCAAATTATCCCTTTCTTTATGACCATCTCATGAGTGGGTTAATTAATTGTGTGAATTTAAAATATATGATATGGAGATAGTTGGGGAGCCATGGATGAAGAAATTAAACTTTTCAGGAGAAGGATTAAAACAGTCATCTTAGTTGAAGGCAGTCACATCTCAGCTGATTGTCCTTTCAGGGAGGAGACTCCTACGATTCAGCTGCATTGGGCGTGTTAATACACATATCACTGGTCCCAGAGTTCACTCAATAGGTTGGAGGGAAATGGGACCTGTTGAAAAAGTTCTGGGCTGATGCATGTCTTGCTGGTCTGGGTGCCACACTCGACAGTCACTGCTTCCTGTTCTTTTTTCCTGAAGTATCTGAATTCTTGCTCTTTTATCCTTCTTCAAGATTCCAAATGATATTCAAATCATTCAGTTTTAACCCCAGCTACTATATCTTTGGGTACAGCTCTCGTATTTCTAAGTGATGAGTTCAGTTCAGTTCAGTCACTCAGTCATGTCCGACTCTTTGTGACCCCATGGATCACAGCATGCCAGGCCTCCCTGTCCATCACCAACTCCCGGAGTTCACTCAAACTCACGTCCATCGAGTCAGTGATGCCATCCAGCCATCTCATCCTCGGTCATCCCCTTCTCCTCCTGCCCCCAATCCCTGCCAGTATCAGGGTCTTTTCCAGTGAGTCAACTCTT
The DNA here is from genome assembly GCF_023091745.1 of Budorcas taxicolor. Lineage (NCBI taxonomy): Eukaryota > Metazoa > Chordata > Mammalia > Artiodactyla > Bovidae > Budorcas > Budorcas taxicolor. Next base: position 110,908,284 of record NC_068911.1, read on the forward strand.
CACATGAGGTGGCCAAAGTCCTGGAGTTTCAGCTTCAGCATCATTCCCTCCAAAGAAATCCCAGGGCTGATCTCCTGCAGAATGGACTGGTTGGATCTCCTGGCAGTCCAAGGGACTCTCAAGAGTCTTCTCCAACACCACAGTTCAAAAGCATCAATTCTTTGGTGCTCAGCTTTCTTCACAGTCCAACTCTCACAGCCATACATGACCATTGGAAAAACCATAGCCTTGACTAGACAGACCTTTATTGGAAAAGTAATGTCTCTGCTTTTGAATATGCTGTCTAGGTTGGTCATAACTTTCCTTCCAAGGAGTAAGTGTCTTTTAATTTCATGGCTGCAGTCACCATCTGCAGTGATTTTGGAGCCCAAAAAATAAAGTCTGACTCTGTTTCGACTGTTTCCCCATCTATTTGCCATGAAGTGATGGGACCAGAGGCCATGATTTTAGTTTTATGAATGTGGAGCTTTAAGCCAACCTTTTCACTCTCCACTTTCACTTTCCTCAAGAGGCTTTTCAGTTCCTTTTCACTTTCTGCCATAAGGGTGGTGTCATCTGCATATCTGAGGTTATTGATATTTCTCCCAGCAATTTTGATTCCAGCTTGTGTTTCTTCTAGCCCAGCATTTCTCATGATGTACTCTGCATATAAGTTAAATAAGCAGGGTGACAATATACAGCCTTGATGTACTCCTTTTCCTATTTGGAACCAGTCTGTTGTTCCATGTCCAGTTCTAACTGTTGCTTCCTGACCTGCATACAGGTTTTTCAAGAGGCACGTCAGGTGGTCTGGTATTCCATCTCTTTCAGAATTTTCCATAGTTTATTGTGATCCACACAGTCAAAGGCTTTGGCATAGTCAATAAAGCAGAAATAGATGTTTTTCTGGAACTCTCTTGCTTTTTCGATGATCCAGCGGATGTTGGCAATTTGATCTCTGATTCCTGTGCCTTTTCTAAAACCAGCTTGAACATCTGAAATTTCACGGTTCACGTACTGCTGAAGCCTGGCTTGGAGAATTTTGAGCATTACTTTACTAGCGTGTGAGATGAGTGCAATTGTGATGAGTAGACATTTCTAATTGGATGAGATCTCAATAGTTCAGACTTCTTGACCTTGGGAACATCCCCTCAAGTGGGGGTACATCCCCTTTTTGTATTTTAGTAAATAATTTCCCTTATTTCTCATGTTATGCAGATTTAAATCTTTTGCCACCTCTTTTACTTCTTCTTGGTCTTTACTTTTTGTTTATATAAATATGAAGAGTGATTTCAAGCTACAGTCACAGTTACTGCTGACAGATTTATCACTGTGGACAAAACACTATATCAGCTCTTTCTGAATTCTGGTGGGCTGTCCAAGAACTTCCTGAAGGAGTCTGAAAGTGAAACAGAGATTCCTAAGCACCACCCCTGGTTTACAATTTTGAATTAGAAATTATGAGGATAGTGCCCAAGAATCAGCATTTAATAAAATGGACCTTGAGCTAACCTTTGCATTACACTAATTTAGACTGTTGTATAAGGTGTTTCAAGGCCCGTTCCTTAAGTCTGGTGTAATCCAAGCCTTTTCAACCTTTAAGGAATAAGTCAAAAGTCATATTTTCTAGCAATATCTGTATTTCTAGCTCTCCTTTATCCAGGATTCCCTTGGTGTGTGTGCAAATAGATGTTAGTTTTATGTTGCATTGGTGTTATTTTCTTTATTTCCTGCTGATACTCACTTTGGAACTCTGCATGCAAAAAAACATGGATAATGATGTGACATAGAGAAGGGTCCTCACCTTGGGTTTCACTCTGAGCCTCTCCTGCTAGCATTCTTCAAGTTTGTCACAATAGTTTATTCAAATAATTGATCTTATCTTTATTGTCAATGAAAAGAGCCCAGAGGTTTTCCCCAGAAGACTTTTCTGATAACACAGAGGCACAGGAGAAAGGGCATTATGTTAAAAATAGAATAAATAACATTTCCCAGGCAAAACGATTGTCCCTGCTTGTTATGTCTTTCAAAACCCTGGGTTTCTCCTTTGGAAAAATCATTTTCTGGGAATTTCTTCTAAGGCAGAACCATCACTGAGGAAAACTGTCAGTGTTTTGCATCATATTGTGGAGTTTTATGACATAAAAGAAGCTGGGGGAGCATCTCTGTCTCTCCTCCTCAACAACAACAACAAAACAGCATCTTATATTCAGACTTCAATTGATCACAGTGGGGAAAACATAAAGTCTATAAATGATACAATTTAGTTAATGAAGTAAAATATTTCAAAAGCCTAAATTAATGTGGCAAAGGAAGAGATATTTCAGGGAATGAATGACTAGGGAGCTAATGAGTTGCTTCTTTAGAACACCAATTACCCCATTTCTGCATGCATTTTCTTTCCACCAACACTACAGCCACCACCACCTCCATCATTACATCACTTCTACCACCTCCATTGCTGCCACCATATCATCATCATCACGACCACCACCATCATCACCTCCAACACCGTCACCTTCATTTCCATCACCATCACCTTCACCTCCATCACCATCACTTCCACTGTCATCACCTTCAGCATCATCACCTCCATTATAATCACCTTTACTACCATCACCTCCATCACCACCTTCTCCACCATCACTTCCACTGTCATCAACTACACCATCATCACCTCCACCATCATCACCTCCAACACCATCACCTTCATTTCCATCATCATCACCTTCACCTCCATCACCATCACTTCCACTGTATCACCTTCAGCATCATCACCTCCATTATAATCACCTTCTCCACCATCACCTCCATCACCATCACTTCCACTGTCATCACCTCCACCATCATCACCTCCACCATCATCACCTCCACCATCATCACCTCCACCATCATCACCTCCACCATGGCAAAAACTTTTAATTTCTATTTTACACCATCACTGTTCACTCCACTACTCCTACTCCATCAACCTCAGCTTTCCACTTATCTCCTGTTCACTTCCTGTGCTCTCTTATGAGAAAAAGATTTCACTAACACTTATAATTTAAGTATTGGATGAGGTCTGAACCATGTGTTCTTTCTTCAACTTGTGAAAGAAATCCAATTTTTTTTCTAAACTCATATGAATGATCCAAAATTCCCATTTTTGTCACATTAGGCTTTCAAGAATAAAAGTTCTCAACAGAAGAGAACATTCTGAGGTCTAGCTTCTCTGCTCTGACTTTTCAAACCCTGTGGGAACTGTTCTGGGTACCTCCCAGCTTTGCCCTGAATACCTCTTTGTTGGTTTCCAAATGGAAATCAGACCTGTTTAAAAGCAAATCAAAGCCTCTGTGGAGGACCAGAATCAAAGGATGCTTCTTTGGCCTAGAGCTAAGACCTACATTCAATTTTTAAATGTTTTATAGAGAAATATAGGGAAGACAGTGGCTCAGAGGTAAAGAATCCGCCTGCAGTGCCAGAGACACAAGAGATGCTGGTTTGATCCCTGGGTCTGAAAGATCCCTTGGAGAAGAAAATGTCAACCCATTCCACTATACTTCTTCAGAAAATCTCATGGATGGAGGAGCCTGGCAGGCTACAGTCCATAGGGTCAAAAAGAGTCAGTTGGACACAACTGAGTGACTAAACACAGACAAAATCTGGTCAACTGGAGAAGGGAATGGCAAACCACTTCAGTATTCTTGCCTTCAGAACCCCATGAACAGTATGAAAAGGCAAAAAGATAGAACACTGAAAAATGAACTCCCCAAGCTGGTAGGTGCCCAGTATGCTACTGGAGATGTGGAGAAATAACTCCAGAAAGAATGAAGAGATGGAGCCAAAGCAAAACCAACACTCAGTTGCAGATGTGACTGGTGATAGAAGCAAAGTCCAGTGTTCTAAAGAGCAATATTGCATAGTAACGTGGAGTGTTAGGTCCATGAATCAAGCTGGAAGTGGTCAAACGGGAAATGGCCAGAGTGAACGCTGAAATTTTAGGAATCAGCGAACTAAAATGGACTGGAATGGGTGAATTTAACTCAGATGACCATTATATCTACTACTGTGGGCAAGAATCCCCTAGAAGAAATGGAGTAGACATCGTAGTCAACACAAGAATCTGAAATACAGTACTTGGATGCGATCTCAAAAACGACAGAATGATCTCTGTTCATTTCCAAAGCAAACCATTCAATATCATGGTAATCCAAGTTTATGCCCCAACCAGTAATGCTGAAGAAGCTGAAGTTGAACGGTTTTATGAACACCTACAAGACCTTTTAGAACTAACACCCAAAAAAGATGTCCTTTTCATTATAGGGGACTGGAATGCCAAAGTAGGAAGTCAAGAAACACCTGGAGTAACAGGCAAATTTGGCCTTGCAGTACAAAATGAAGCAGGGAGAAAGCTAATAGAGTTTTTCCCAGAGAACACACTGGTCATAGCAAACACCCTCTTCCAACAACACAAGAGAAGACTCTACACATGGACATCACCAGATAGTCGACACCAAAATCAGATTGATTATATTCTTTGCAGCCAAAGATGGAGAAGCCCTGTACAGTCAGGAAAAACAAGACTGGGAGCTGACTGTGGCTCAGATCATGAGCTCCTTGTTGCCAAATTCAGACTTAAATTGAAGAAAGTAGGGAAAACCACTCGACCATTCAGGTATGACCTAAATCAAATCCCTTATGACTACACAGTGGAAGCGAGAGATAGATTTAAGGGACTAGATCTGATAGATTGCCTGGTGAAGTATGGACAGAGCTTGAGGACACTGTACAGGAGATAAGGATCAAGATCATCCCCATGGAAAAGAAATGCAAAAAGCAAAATGTCTGTCTGAGGAGGCCTTACAAATAGCTGTGAAAAGAAGAGAAGCTAAAAGCAAAGGAGGAAAGGAAAGATATATCCATTTGAATGCAGAGTTCCAAAGAATAGTAAAGAAAGACAAGAAAGACTTCCTCAGTGATCAGTGCAAAGAAATAGAGGAACAACAGACTTGTTCCAAATAGGAAAAAGGAGTTCATTAAGGCTGTATCATTAAGGCTGTATATTGTCACCCTGCTTATTTAAATTATATGCATACTACATCATGAGCAACACTGGGCTGGAGGAAGCACAAGCTGGAATCAAGATTGCCAGGAGAAACATGAATAACCTCAGGTATGCAGATGACACCACCCTTATGGCAGAAAGTGAAGAAGAACTAAAGAATGTCTTGATGGAAAAGAAAGAGGAGAGTGAAAAAGCTGGCTTAAAACTCAACATTCAGAAAACTAATATCATGGCATCTGGTCCCATCACTTCATGGGAAATAGATGGGGAAACAGTGGAAACAGTGTCAGACTTTATTTTTTTGGGCTCCAAAATCACTGCAGATGGTGACTGCAGCCATGAAATTAAAAGACACTTACTCCTTGGAAGGAAAGTTATGACCAACCTATATAGCATATTCAAAAGCAGAGAGAGTATTTTGCCAACAAAGGTCTGTCTAGTCAAGGCTATGGTTTTTCCATAGTCGTGTATGGATGTGAGAGTTGGGCTATAAAGAAACCTGAGCACTGAAGAACTGATGCTTTTGAACTGTGGTGTCAGAAAAGACTCTTGAGAGTCTCTTGGACTGCAAGGAAATCCAACCAGTCCATCCTAAGGGAGATCAGTCTGAGTGTTCATTGGAAGGACTGACATTGAAGCTGAAAGTCCAACACTTTGGCCACCTGATGCAAAGAGCTGACTCATTTGAAAAGACCCTGATGCTGGGAAGGATTGAGGGCAGGAGGAGAAGGGGATGACAGAGGATGAGATGGTTGGATGGCATCACCAACTCAATGGACATGAGTTTGGGTAAACTCCAGGAGATGGTGATAGACAGGGAGGCCTGGTGTGCTGCAGTCCATGGGGTCACAAAGAGTTGGACACGACTGAGCGACTGAACTGAACTGAATAGAAAAACATACAAATCTAAATATTCTATTTGACTGTTGTTTACAGAATCCAAGGGTCAGCACCAAGAAAAATTGAAGTTAGAAAGCTTCAAGACCTTGACTTGTTATTTTAAAAGCTTCAGTTTTTCTCGACACAATTCTTTTTCTCAAGAATTAAAAGTCATAAATACATGCAGCATCAATGTCTTTGTTTCCCATTCCTACAATCTCCTCCACTCTCACCTGCACTTAGACAAACTTTAGGGATTTTTCATTTATTTTTAGTTTTTTTTTTTTTTTTTTTTTTACTGTTGTAAACATTCTAAGATGTAAAACCAGGTGACTGTCACAAAAAAGAAATGAAAATTTCACAACTCTTACCTTCGCAAATGCAATTGTGTTTTGGAAGTTACATAGGCCAAGTTTTGGGCTTCCCTGGTGGCTCATCTGGTAAAGAATCCTTCTGCAATGCAGAAGACCCCGTTTCAATTCCTGGGTCAGGAAGATCCCCTGGAGAAGAGATAGGCTACTCACTCCAGTATTCTTGGGCTTCCCTGGTGGTTCAGATGGTAAAAGAATCCACCTGCAATGTGGAGACCTGGGTTTGATCCCTGGGTTGGGAAGATCCCCTGGAGGAAGGCATGGCAACCCACTCTAGTATTCTTGCCCGGAGAATCATGGACAGAAGAGCATGGCGGGCTGCAGTCCATGGCACTGCATAAGAGTAGGATAGGACTCAGCAACTAAGCACAGCACAGCACAGGCCAGATTTTCGGTTTACAAAACAAAGCAATACAGTGCATACTTTGCTGATGCCCCAGGACACAGTGCCTCATGTGTTTCCTGGTTTCTTTAGGATCATCAGAGCACTGGGGTAAAGTTCTGTACGTGCCGTATACAGTCTATTACTTATGCACCAGTGGGCCTCACGAAAACTTAGGTTCATACAGAAAGCTCCTCTTCTGAGTTCTTCCTACCTCATGTGTTATAATCATAATTCAAATAGTTTAGATACGGACCACAATAATCCCTGAAAAAATGTTTACCTGCGGACTTCTTAGAACAAACAGAAAGGTGCCTTAATAATGAGTGAAGAAACACTCTGCAAGGAGAATGATATAAAACTTACTACAAAGGATGAAGACCAAAAAAAAAAAAAAAAAGATGCACCTATGCAAAGGAAGAAATTATGCAAACTAGTCATAGACATATTTGATTATAAGTCCTAGCCAAAAGCAGACTAAATATGTGAACACTAATGAGCTGGTGTCTCAAAGTTTCATTTGCCTAACCTGTAAAATGGGAATTAAAATTCCTAAATTATAGACAACTAGTTGCATAGTTCTTGGATCTATACCTAGTATATACTTAGTATATCTACATGCTTTGGGTTTTGCTATGAGTCTTGGGTACCTCCTGAAAAATACCATGCCTGAGAAAATAGATATAGTATTACTGGTTGGTTCTGTTCTAGCATATGATCTGTTCTATTTATTTTTAGCTTCAAAACACTTATGATTTATTCTAGTTTTAAGTCTTTGTGGAAGGCATGGATGAGTGATACTGTAATACTCCAGGTCTCTAATTCAAGCATTTTTGTCACCAATATCTTTGGAAGAGACATTATGATTGTAGGAGTCACTGTAATTTTTGATAAAAGCTCCAAGGTGGGGAGGGTGAGGAAACCACTTTTGGTTAGAGTGAAAACTGAACATGTCATCCTCATCAGGAATATGACTGTCATGACACTTCCTGTGTATTGCTATTAAATATTCACAGTGGTAAAGAACCCCTCTGCCAATGCAGAAGATGCTGGCACAATCCCTGGGTTTGGGAGATGCCGTGGAGAAGGAAATGGCAACCCACTTCAGTAATTTGCCTGGAGAATACCATGGACAGAGGAGCCTGGCTGGCTACAGTCCGAGGGATTACAAAAAATCAAACATAGCTGAGTAACTGAGGACAGCACAACACATTTCCCTAGCAAAATATCTGGGGAGGCAGGAATCATGCTTAATAACATCCTACTAAATATTGTGAAGAAGAACTAAAGAGCCTCTTGATGAAAGTGAAAGAGGAGAGCGAAAAATTTACCTTAAAGCTCAGCATTCAGAAAACGAAGATCATGGCATCTGGTCCCATCACTTCATGGGAAATAGATGGGGAAACAGTAGAAACAGTGGCTGACTTTATTTTTCTGGGCTCCAAAATCACTGCAGATGGGGACTGCAGCCATGAAATGAAAAAAGACACTTACTCCTTGGAAGGAAAGTTATGACCAAATTAGACAGCATATTAAAATGCGAGACATTACTTTGCCAACAAAGGTCCATCTAGTCAAGGCTATCGTTTTTCCAGTGGTCATGTATGGATGTGAGAGTTGGACTATAAATAAAGCTGAGCACCAAAGAATTGATGCTTTTAAACTGTGTTTTTGAAGACTCTTGAGAGTCCTTTGGACTGCAAGGAGATCCAACCAGTCCATCCTAAAGGAGATCAGTCTTGGGTGTCTATTGGAGGGACTGATGTTGAAGCTGAAACTCTAATACTTTGACCACCTGATGCGGAGAGCTGATTCATTTGAAAAGACCCTGATGCTGGGAAAGATTGAAGGCAGGAGGAGAAGGGATGAGGATGAGATGGTTGGATGGCATCATGGACACAAAGGACATGGGTTTGGGTGGACTCCGGGAGTTGGTGATGGGCAAGGAGGCCTGGCATGCTGCAGTTCATGGGGTCACGAAGAGCTGGACACAACTGAGCGACTGAACTGAACTGAAATATCACGAGACTTACATCCATACACACACACACACACACACACACACATACACATGCACAGACCAAGATGGTCATTAACTCAGTAACTGTCTATTCTAAAACTCTACTCATTTTCTTATTTTAGTGAATCATATGATTGATAATTGTTGAGTGCTTTTGTGCATCATTATTTTGGTAGACAATATGATGAATAAGCTTCCTTTGTGGCTCAGCTGGTAAAGAATCTGTCTGCAATATGGGATACATGGATGTGATCCCTGGATTGGGAATATCCCCTGGAGAAGGGAAAGGCCACCCACTCCAGTATTCTGGGCTAGAGAATTCCATGGACTATATTGTCCATGGGGTCACAAAAATTCAGACACAACTGAGAGACTTTCACTTTACTTCATGAATAAAGAAAAATTACAAGGCATGGTCCTTGCTTTTAAAGATCTTAGAGAGTTTTGCAGGGAGCAAAACAGAACCATTTGACACTGATTGAGGACAAGTCATGATTTGGATGGTGCTTCTTTTCAGTGATGTGAGCTTTCAGCAGATTTGGGGGGTTTAATGTATTATTTTATTTGGAAAAGAGAATTAATGATATGTGTAGTCTTTTCTATATTCAAATTGGGAAACTGGGTTAGAGTTTTTTATCTTTCTTCTGGTTAGAACAGCACTGTACAATGCCACATATGTAATATGTTATTAAATTTTTTATAATAAGTATGTTTAAAAAATAATAAAACTAAGCAAGTGGAGTTCATTTTAATGATGTATTTTATTTAAACCAATAGCATGTTGCACTGCCTTTCATGTGTTCAGCAGTCACCTGTAGCGAGTGGCCACACTGTTGGATAGGGCAACTCTAGAGAGTCACCACCCACAACCTCAAAGGATCTGAATATCACCACATACTATATTACATATAATTCTGACTTCCTTGATAGAGGTTTGGCTTTGTGGTCACAGGAGGGACATGCCCTGTCAAGTGCCATCCTCTTTTCTTATACTTCCCTTGTTTGTCCACAGTGGTCCCGGTGAGAATGCTATCATAGTTCTTACCTTTCATTCCTTCCTTCATTTCTTCCTCACTTTCTTAATCCCTTCCTCTCCCCTTTCCCATTCCTCCTGAGAGAGTCATTTCCTAGGCAGGTTGATAAGAAGTCTAGGGGGTCCCCAAGGAGAGAGGGGTCTGGAATTCTCAAGGAGGAAAAAAGGACAACGTTTCTTTTTTCCTCTACATGCTTTAGGATTATGTATCCTGCCTGAGGACAGTCTCTGGATTAAACCTGGCTAATCATGTTATCTTAAAATGTAAATTATGGGAGTAGGTCTGGTGAGAACTTTACAACCTCCAGACATTCTTTGGATTCATTGGAGAGTATATAACTCCATTGCTAACACTAGCAAGGGGGTACTCTTTCTACCCGCTATTGATATCTATGTCAGAAGTTTTCTCTATCTCCTTTATACTTCAATAAAACTTTATTACACAAAAGCTCTGAGCGATCAAGCCTCATCTCTGGCCCTGAATTGAATTCTTCTCCTCCGGAGGCCAAGGATCCCAGCGTCTTTGCGTGATTCAGCAACAACCTTTCACTCCCTCTCACCATCCCTCCCCCATTCCTCCCCTCTCTCCATTTCTTCCTTCCTTCTTCCTTTGCTTTACTTCCTCCCTCCTTCCTTCCTTCCTCCAGTTCATGCTACTGATTTCCAGCTGAAGAAGAGGCAGAGCCTCAGAGTAGTCAGCATAGGGTTTGTAGGCTCAAGCTTTGGCACAGAACATCCAGAGAGACCTGTGGGAGTTTCAGTAGGATCATTGATGAGGGAGAGAGGAAAGCCGTGGCAGAAGAAGGTGGCAAATCTGAAGAGAAGGATCCTCCTGCTCTTCTGCTCCCTCTCACTTTAGTGCTCAATTAATATGATCTGCCAGATCCCATTTCCCCATGTGGGGATGGTGCTGGCAGGTGGTAGGGTCAGAGAATCAAGAGAAGAGAAACAGCCTGATTTGGGCATTTTCAATTAGACCACACAGTTTTACTCGCATTTTGCATACAAGTTCAGAGTCAAGCAAAATTCTATTTTGGTGTTCAATCTGAAATGATTTGCATCTAAGACATTCTCAGCATCTCAAGCTTGCCAAGGACCTGAGCCAAGGCCTGGGGATACAAGGAAAGGTAGGAGCTGGTTCCTGTTCTCAAGGGTATCTGTCACACACTGGCCAGGAAGTCTGCGGTTGTCATCAAACTGAAACTTTTCCAAAGACATCTGTGTTCAGGACAGAAAAGCTGCAATTATTCATGGCTTCTTTTTATATGAATATAGTGCACTTCTTTAATTGCTCTTCAGAATTGTTAGTACCTAAATGAACAAATTGAATGGGAACAGTTATTCTGTAACTTAGGCAGAGCTGCAGAATGGTTGACCTTCGAATACTGGAATTTCAGGCATCACTTAACATACAGAAGATGCATTCAAGGGGATGGACTGTCTTTCTACTCCCCCAATTATATCATTATTATATATGAGCACCATCGAGCTATAGAGGCTTGAAAATCAAATATCTCTCATTTCTCATGCAGTCACCGTCCTGTTGGATTTGGGCAGGTCTCAGCTCAGTCACTTGCTCTTTGATCTCTGAACACTCACCTAAATTCTCTTAGTTTTACTTTTTTCTCCTCTAAAATGAGATGAATTATTTTATCTATATAGATATTTATTACTAGGAAATAAGATAAAAATCTGTATTTGAAACCATATCTCCTAGAAGGTATTTACTGCAAAAGTAAACACAGTTCAGTTCACTCTCAGATACAAAATTTTAAAAAATCTTCATTCCCCATGTAGAATGAAAACAATCTGCTTATTATAATCTTGACTCTACACACTCGAGACATTTTCTCCCTTCACTTTTTATCTCACATGCAGTGACATGGACCTCCAAGTAGGTCCCTGTCTTAAAGCCTTGAATTAGCCCTTCTTTATCTTTGGAATGTTCTTCCCCAGGACCAAATTCCACAGACTTTGACTGTAGAAGGTCAGATGGTAAGTATTTTCACCTTTGGGATCCATGTGGTCTCTGTAGCCACTACCCAGTTCTGCCACTGTAACAGGGAAGCAGCCATAGACAGAACACAAATCAAACAGCCTGATTCTACTCCTCTATTCCAATAAAGCTACTTATTTGCAGAAGATGAGCTGCATTGGGTGCACAGGTCACTATAGTCTGCTGAACCCTGCCCTAGACCTTTCCAGTCAGGTTCAGTTCAGTCACTCAGTCGTGTCCGACTCTTTGAGACCCCATGAATCGCAGCACGCCAGGCCTCCCTGTCCATCACCATCTCCTGGAGTTCACTCAGACTCACGTCCACCGAGTCCATGATGCCATCCAGCCATCTCATCCTCGGTCGTCCCCTTCTCCTCCTGCCCCCAATCCCTCCCAGCATCACAGTCTTTTCCAATGAGTCAACTCTTTGCATGAGGTGGGCAAAGTACTGGAGCTTCAGCTTTAGAATCATTCCCTCCAAAGAAATCCCAGGGCTGATCTCCTGCAGAATGGACTGGTTGGATCTCCTGGCAGTCCAAGGGACTCTCAAGAGTCTTCTCCAACACCACAGTTCAAAAGCATCATGTCTTCGGCGCTCAGCCTTCTTCACAGTCCAACTCTCACATCCATACATGATCACAGGAAAAACCATAGCCTTGACTAGACGGACCTTAGTCGGCAATGTAATGTCTCTGCTTTTGAATATGCTATCTAGGTTGGTCATAACTTTTCTTCCAAGGAGTAAGCGTCTTTTAATTTCATGGCTGCAGTCACCATCTGCAGTGATTCTGGAGCCCAAAAAAATAAAGTCTGACACTGTTTCCACTGTTTCCCTATCTATTTCCCATGAAGTGATGGGACCAGATGCCAGGAGCTTCGTTTTCTTAATGTTGAGCTTTAAGCCAACTTTTTCACTCTCCTCTTTCACTTTCATCAAGAGGCTTTTTAGCTCCTCTTCACTTTCTGCCATAAGGGTGGTGTTATCTGCATATCTGAGGTTATTGATATTCCTCCCAGCAATCTTGATTCCAGCTTGTGTTTCTTCCAGTCCAGCGTTTCTCATGATGTACTCTGCATATAAGTTAAATAAGCAGGGTGACAATATACAGCCTTGACGTACTGCTTTTCCTATTTGGAACCAGTCTGTTGTTCCATGTCCAGTTCTAACTGTTGCTTCCTGACCTGCATACAGATTTCTCAAGAGGCAGGTTAGGTGGTCTGGTATTTCCATCTCTTTCAGAATTTTCCACAGATTATTATGATTCACACAGTCAAAGGCTTTGGCATAGTCAATAAAGCAGAAATAGATGTTTTTCTGGAACTCTCTTGCTTTTTCGATGATCCAGCAGATGTTGGCAGTTTGATCTCTGGTTCCTCTGCCTTTTCTAAAACCAGCTTGAACATCAGGAAGTTCATGGTTCATGTATTGCTGAAGCCTGGCTTGGAGAATTTTGAGCATTACTTTATTAGCATGTGAGATGAGTGCAATTGTGCGGTAGTTTAAGCATTCTTTGGCATTGCCTTTCTTTGGGATAGGAATGAAAACTGACATTTTCTAGTCTTGTGGCCACTGCTGAGTTTTCCAAATTTGCTGGTATATTGAGTGCAGCATTTTCACAGCATCATCTTTCAGGATTTGAAATGGCTCAACTGGAATTCCATCACCTCCACAAGCTTTGTTCATAGTGATGCTTTCTAAGGCCCACTTGACTTCACATTCCAAGATGTCTGGCTCTAGGTGAGTGATCACAACATCATGATTATCTGGGTCGTGAAGATCTTTTTTGTACAGTTCTTCCATGTATTCTTGCCAGCTCTTCTTAATATCTTCTGCTTCTGTTAGGTCCAGACCATATCTGTCCTTTATCGAGCCCATCTTTGCATGAAATGTTCCCTTGGTATCTCTAATTTTCTTGAACAGATCTCTAGTCTTTCCCATTCTGTTGTTTTCCTCTATTTCTTTGCATTGATTGCTGAAGTAGTCTTTCTTATCTCTTCTTGCTATTCTTTGGAACTCTGCATTCAGATGCTCATATCTTTCCTTTTCTCCTTTGCTTTTCGCCTCTCTTCTCTTCACAGCTATTTGTAAGTCCTCCCCAGACAGCTATTTTGCTTTTTTGCATTTCTTTTCCATGGGGATGGTCTTGATCCCTGTCTCCTGCACAATGTCATGAACCTCATTCCATAGTTCATCAGGCACTCTATTTATCAGATCTAGGCCCTTAAATCTATTTCTCACTTCCACTGTATAATCATAAGGGATTTGATTTAGGTCATGCCTGAATGGTCTAGTGGTTTTCCCTACTTTCTTCTATTTAAGTCTTAATTTGGCAATAAAGAGTTCATGATCTGAGCCACAGTCAGCTCCTGGTCTTGTTTTTGTTGGCTGTATAGAGAGTCTCCATCTTTGGCTGCAAAGAATATAATCTATCTGATTTTGGTGTTGACCATCTGGTGATGTCCATGTGTAGAGTCTTCTCTTGTGTTGTTGGAAGAGGGTGTTTGCTATGACCAGTGCATTTTCTTGGCAAAAAACTCTATTAGCCTTTGCCCTGCTTCATTTTGTACTCTAAGACCAAATTTGCGTGTTACTCCAGGTGTTTCTTGACTTCCTACTTTGGCATTCCAGTCCCCTATAATGAAAAGGACATCTTTTTTGGGTATTAGTTCTAAAAGGCCTTGTAGGTGTTCATAAAACTGTTCAACTTCAGCTTCTTCAGCATTACTGGTTGGGGCATAGACTTGGATAACTGTGATATTGAATGGTTTGCCTTGGAGACGAGCAGAGACCATTTTGTTGTTTTTGAGATTGCATCCAAGTACTGCATTTTGGACTCTTTTGTTGACCATGATGGCTACTCCATTTCTTCTGAGGGATTCCTGCCCACAGTAGTAGATATAATGGTCATGTGAGTTAAATTCACCCATTCCAGTCCATTTTAGTTCGTTGATTCCTAGAATGTCGACGTTCACCCTTGCCATCTCTTGTTTGACCACTTCCAATTTGCCTTGATTCATGGACCTGACATTCCAGGTTCCTATGCAATATTGCTCACAGCATCGGATCTTGCTTCTATCACCAGTCACATGCACAACTGGGTATTGTTTTTGCTTTGGCTCCATCCCTTCATTCTTTCTGGAGTTACTTCTCCACTGATCTCCAGTAACATATTGGTCACCTACTGACCTGGGGAGTTCCTCTTTCAGTATCCTATCATTTTGCCTTTTCATACTTTCATGGGGTTCTCAAGGCAAGAATACTGAAGTGGCCTGCCATTCCCTTCTCCAGTGGACCACATTCTGTCAGACCTCTCTACCATGACCCACCTGTCTTGGGTTGCCCCGCAGGCATGGCTTGGTTTCATTGAGTTAGAGGAGGCTGTGGTCCTAGTGTGATTAGATTGACTAGTTTTCTGTGATTATGGTTTCAGTGTGTCTGCCCTCTGATGCCCTCTTGCAACACCTACCATCTTACTTGGGTTTCTCTTACCTTGGACGTGGGGTATCTCTTCACAGCTGTTCCAGCAGAGCACAGCTGCTGCTCCTTACCTTGGATGAGGGGTATCTCCTTACCGCTGCTGTTCCTGACCTTCAAAGTGGGATAGCTCCTCTAGGCCCTCCTGTGCCTGCGAAGCCACCGCTCCTCTGGTTGCTCCTCCCTGCCGCCGGCCCTGGCCTCGGGCGTGGGTGGCTCCTCCCAGCTGCCGCCCCTGGCCTTGGGTTTGGGGTGGCTCCTCAGGGTCACCGCCCCTGGCCTCGGGGGCGAGGTGGCTTCTGGCCGCCCCTGACCTCGGACGCGGGGTGTCTCCTCCCGGCCACTACTGGCCAGGGACGCATGGTTGCTCCTCCCGGCTGCCACCCTGACCTCTGACCCGGGGTTGCTCCTCCCGGCCGCCACTAACCTCAGATGCAGGGTAGCTCCTCTCCGCCACCGCCCCTGACCTTGAACCTAGGGTAGCTCCTCTTGGCCGTTCCTGCGCCGTCTCAGCCTGGCACTCTAAGCTGCTGCCCCTGGCCTCAGACGTGCAGTAGCTCTGCTCGCCATAGCCGCCTGCGCTTAGTCCCGTCTGGCTTTTTCTTGTCATCTGGGTTTCAGATTGAGTGGGATCTGAAACCTTTCTTGGCCACCCTATGGAAAGTCTCTCTGATCCATCTCTTGATTACATTGCCCTGTTTTATTTCCTTCTCTGCATGCATTTATATATTAAACTATCTAAGTTATTCATTTGTTTATTGATTTATTGTACACATTCTTTTCCCATACCCCCATAGTTCTAGTTCCTAGCACAAAGACTAGAACAAGTAGTGGGAAGTGCCCAAGAAATGTTTGTTTGTTTGTTTTTTTAACACACGTGAATAAGTAATTGACCTGAAGGAATATAATTCTAGATGGTAAATCCTAAATTTTAGTGATAGGAAACCAAGATCCTTTGAGAGGTCAAAGATCTTCAGAGATCCAAGAAGATCAGGGATTCCTACAGTTTATGAATCCCTCCACATAATCCTTTTCACAGATAAGACTTCTAAAAAGCCACAAGTTTCACCTATGTGAAACAAAATAATTTTGTTCTTATTGTATCTGGGCACAATATAAACTGAATACCACATTTTATTCCCTCTGGCTATAAAATAAATGCATTGGACTTTGGAAATCATAGTCCAAATCAAAGAAATGAGTCATTCTAGCTCATTAGCAGGCTATGTGTGCTGAAATGGTTTTGATGATGGCTTTTGAAGGCAGCTTTTCCTTGGAGAAGGAAATGGCAACCCACTCCAGAATTTTCCCTGGAGAATCCTGTGGATGGAGAACCCTGGTGGGCTGCCATCTGTGGGGTCGCACAGAGTTGGATGTGACAGAAGCGACTTAGCATTTAATAAGACAAGACAGTGTACTATCTGCCTACTGTACCAAACAGCTTTCTCAGTTGAATGTCAATTGCATGGCTTTGCAGTGAATATTGAGGACCCTAGCAGTCTTTGCCTTCTCTGCCTTCAAGAATAATTATGGTAATGGGAAACAGAATAGATATATGGTGAGAGTGGCCTATCAGTTAGTGTCCTGGAAAGAAACAAAGGGCTGATACAAAAGGTTTAACTAAAAAGACTTCAAGGAAACTATAACAGTATTACATACAGAGGTGAAGACAAAGGTGAGGAAGCCATCCTGGAAATATGAGGCATTCGGGGATTAGCAACAGTTGGAAGTCATTCCAACCCTTTGACCAGAAGAAAGTACAGAATAAAATTATTTTGCCAGAGTCCAATGAAAGCAGACTTCCCTGCTGGCTCAGATGGTAAAGTGTCTGCCTACAATGCGGAAGACCTGGGTTCAATCCCTGGGTTGGGAAGATCCCCTGGAGAAGGAAATGGCAGCCCACTTCAGTATTCTTGCCTGGAAAATTCCATGGACTGAGGAGCCTGGTAGGCTACAGTCCATGGGGTTGCAAAGAGTCGGACATGACTGAGCAACTTCACTTCACTTCAATGAAAGCAGGGACCTGGGGGGAGAAACCAGCCAACAAGAGCTCTTGCCATAAAGACATATGGCTCTTGCAAGAACATCAGTGAGATTTCTCTATTTTCACTTTGCCAAATTCACCAGAAAGCCAGAGGGTAAGAGAATCACCATATGCAGTCAAGAGAACCAGGTTTCCCAAACACCAAATAGGACTGAGAGTGGATCTTGCATTGGGAGAACAAATGGAAAATAACTAACATAGTAGGTAAGCCAGGTGACAAGACGTTGCCTCTTGGAAATCCACATTTACTCTCTGATTTTATTTGCTCTTCAATATGTGAACGCAAAAGAAAATAAGGATAAAATAAGCTGTTGGGGTATGCATTTTTAATACTTGAGGAAGTAGGTCGAAACAGTTCTAGGATTACTGGCAGGGTTTATCCAACTCAAGCCAATCTATGTGAAGGCAACCTGAGTCTTGAGGGATTAAAAAAATATCTTTCTACTCTGATGCCAGAGGAAGAAACCTCCAGAACTAAATCTAATCTTTTGCCTGCAAAGAAGAAACCATAGAGTAAAAGCCCCCATCACCAAGACAACACAATTCTCCTTATTGCCAAAAACAGAGAAGAGAAGGATTTCTAACATAGCCCTGTTAATGAAGGTTAATTGCATGTAAGCATTATTTCCATTTTTTGTTGTTTGTATTTTTGGACCACTGTCAAGTAACATGAAATCTCTTTTTATTCTGCCAAAACAACAATTGTAAAACCAGGTCTTATTACAAGTCATATTACAGATCTTCAAAATAAGCCTCTTAGGCTGGGTTCTCTTAACACAAATTCATTTTGCTTTCATATCTACTAGAGTGAATACAGATTAGATGCTGATCTATCTCTTTTACAGACTGCGTGCTTGTCTC
Source organism: Budorcas taxicolor (assembly GCF_023091745.1). Classification (NCBI taxonomy): domain Eukaryota; kingdom Metazoa; phylum Chordata; class Mammalia; order Artiodactyla; family Bovidae; genus Budorcas; species Budorcas taxicolor. Next base: position 110,926,371 of record NC_068911.1, read on the forward strand.
TAGCATAAACACCATGCTATTCCTGAGTCTTTTCTACCATGTCTTTGCACCCAGCCTTACCAACCATCATTATTATGTCAATGTCTTTCCTTAATACTTGAAAGTATGTTTTGCATATTTTGTACCAAATTTCTTTAAAAGACTACATTTTGAGCTCTTACCAAGTTATAAATCTGATTCCTCTAAAAGACTAGATGTTTCTGGAATTGATTTGAGTGACATGTTGCCTAACCTACTTGCAAAGTCTTGGTCCAAAAGGCTGTCGGAGTGACAGGAATGAAATGCTGAACTTTTCCTTAGGAGACTTCAGCTCATGAATATAAAGGTGTTTATCCTTCCTGATTTTTATAGTTGTCTTCAGGTGATCCAAGCAACTTGTTTTGTAAATCCCTCATCATCAATGCATTATGTGCTTTCTTAAAGATAAATTTAGATGAAAATGGAATGCGTATGAAATAATTTCAGTAGCTGTCTATTTGTAATTCCAGCTGACTTCAGTGTTATTCTGGCTTATCCACTAACTCTGTGACCTTAGACAAGCCACTTACCCTCTGTGGTCCTCAGTTTTCTCATCTATAAAATGAGAAGGATGGGCTAAGAGGTCCCTAAAGCCCTTTATAACGCTAACAGACTGTGATTATGAGTCTATGTTATCCCTGGAAATATCATGAAAAATAAAAACAAAATTGATTGAGTTGAAAATGGTCCAACAGTTACAAAGAAATATTTGACATTGTAATCATGAACTCACACCAGTTAGTCTTTTTGGTTCTTTAATTTGGGAAGCAGATGCTTGATTGCTTGTTTAAAGCCTGTGTAAAAATCTCATCCCAGCCTTGCAAAAACTCAAAATATTCTTAAGTAGGGATGTCAATTACATAATTTTCTAGACCTGGCAGTTTGGATGAAATTAACCCACCGCATATTTGAAAGTCTTTTCCTTTTGTGAGCATCTCGTGTATTTGCTATTGTTTTTCTCTTGGGTATCCATTTGTTATCAAAATCAGAAGCACTGTGTGGCATCGAAATTGAAATTCAGTGTCAGCAGAGGTTACATTTGTACATTTTCCAGAAAAGGAACGACTATTGTCTTGGGAGAGGATTAATGTGTGGCCATTTAGGACCCTTATTATAATCTTTTCTTTAAGAATGAGAGATTGGAATGTTAATGCATTCAAAAATCTATGATTATAAAGGTATGCTATACTGCTTTGACCTTTTCAACATTTGGTAATTTTGATTGAGTGACCGTTCTGAGATTTTTTTTTTAAAAAACATCTCTATTACTCTGTGGGAAAGAGGAAGGCTAGCCAGATTTTAAAAATACATTCATCCTGACACAAGAGTAGGAAGATTTAGTTCAATGTGCCAGAGACACTGATGGGTATTTTCTGTAACTTTTCTAATGGAATCCTCACAGAGTCACTTATGAGATAGTATTATCACCAGATGAACCAAATTTCATTTATTTAATTTGCTGTTTATTTATTTGATTGTGCCAGGCCTTGGTCGTGGCGCCTGGGATGCTCATCGTGTCATGTGGGATCTTGCATTGCGGCGCACAGACTCTCTAGTTGTGGCACATAGGCTCCTCAGCATGCATGTTTCAGCAGTTGCAGCACGCAGGCTTAGTTTTTCCACAGCATGTGGTGTCTCAGTTTCTCCACCAGGGATCAAATCCATGTCCCCCTCCTTTACAATTCAGATTCTTAACACCAGAACACCAGGGAGGTCCCAGGCCATTAAGTTTTGAAAGTTTTAAATATATTTAGCATGCAGTAAGTAAACACAAATGTGTGTGCATGTTCAGTCGTGTCTGACTCTTTGGGACCCTATGGACCGCAGCCCACCAGGCTCCTCTGTCCATGGAATTTTCCAGGCAAGAATACTGGAGTGGGTTGCCATTTCCTACTCCATGGGATCTTCCTGACCCAGGGATCGAACCCGGGTCTCTTGTGTCTCCTGCATTGGCAGGCAGATTCTTTACCACTGTGCCACCTGGGAAACTAAACACAAGTGACTATCCTAAAATATTTTTATATTCTAGATGGAACTTTGAGCTTTGATACCTTTCCTTGATGGCTCAGTGGTAATCTGTCTGCCAATGCAGAAGACAAAGGTTTGATCCTTGTGTTGGGAAGATCCCCTGGAGAAGGAGATTGGAATCCATTCTGGTATTCTTGCCTGGGAAATCCCATGGACAGAGGAGCCTGGCAGGTTACAGTCCATGGGGTTGTAAAAGAGTCAGATACAACTTAGTGACTAAACAACAAGTATGCTATTGGTGTTTCAGTAGTGAAATGATTCTACTATTATAGTAGAATCCATGGGATTCTCCAGGCTAGAGTACTGGAATGGGTTGCCACTTCCTCCTCCAAGGGATCTTCTCCACCCAGGGATTGAACCCATACTGCTAGTGCCACCTGGGAAGTGATATCAGATATTCTTCTGTCCCTAGAGATAGACTGATAACAAAGCTCAAATCTCTGTCCCCAAGGAGGTGATGGCTGGGAGTGTATCAACTCAGGGTTAAGGGAAAACACAGGGGATGATGAAGTACCCAGAGAAGAGCAATTTGTGGGCATTAGTACACTAGAACATAACTCTTCTGCCCAGATCTTAGTGGAGAAGGGCATAAAATAGTGTTACTGGAGCAGTAAAAGGTAAACAAGTGAATGAGGGGCTAGCTAGTAAGAGAAATATTTCTGAAGGACTCAACTACTTCTAAAAATGAAATGCTATGACCTGAAGTGAAGAAGGAGGAAATCTCTCAATTTTGTCCTCTGTTCTCTTGATAAGGACTCCCATTAACTGAGTTCAACCAGATACCACCTATCACAAAGACTCAAGCTGCAAAGGTCAGACTCCGGTGACTCAGAGAATGGTAAGGAATGAGCGCAAATTAACTGGGGGGTGGGGTGGGGAAAGCCATGTAGGATCACAAAGTGGCTTTCCAAAGCAAAGGGATAATATTTTCAAAGGTAAAATTCTTCCTCCATTTCTTTCAAAACAGAGTAGCTGCCTGCAGTTTTTAATTGATTTCTTTTCTCAGCTCCCACACATCAAAACTCTCCATGGAGTTTTAGCTACAGCCTGTGGAAAGCTGAGGGGGTAAAATGGTGCTAGGGATAATAGGATAAACTCAAATCAATCCATGTTTATGACCTAGGTGTTAAGAATGAGAAATGAAAGAAATACTGTCTTTCTTCATTTTGGTGTAGAAATTTTAATCCTACACTCTTCTTCAATTACTGAGATAATAGCATATAACTGATGATGAATTCATAGATAGAATCAGGGGCTATGTGCCTTTGAAAGATTGAGAGAAAGGCACATAATATTGATAGTCCATCAAACTGAAGATGAGATTTCCAAATGACAATGGTAATGAGGCTTCTTTATTGGTTTCAGCCTTGATTCAGTTCTATAGAAGGCACAGAAATAAATACATGATTCCCTTAAGTGCAGTTTAGTCAGGAGCTGACTCTGTGACATTTTCAGACAGCTTTCAGAGTCAGTGCATTCAGTAAGCTTTGGTCTTTCTAGACCTTTGATAAACTATAGTTTTATGTTAGTTTTAAAAATTTATTTTTATTTTAATTTAATAATTAATTAATATAAAGGAACTTACTTAGAATACTAGTCAAAGAAGAGAATATTAGGAAATTATTCATTGCTAGGAAGATTCTGGAAACACATCAACAGGTTATAAAATGAATCAGTGTGTAAGGAATCTTGACTTTTAACATTCATAAACTTAAATGCCAGAGAAATATGTAAAAATGCTTTATTTAATAACATTTCAGAAGATCAGGAGAAAACAGCCTTATATGATAGCTTTTTATCTTCTCTCATAGAGATTGTGTTGTAGATTAAGAGGCATACTCCAGTTATAAGCCAAGTGAAATCTTGGTGTATCCTCCGGCAAATAGATTTAGGAGTAGGTTTTAGTTTGATTCGCTCCACAAGTATTAATTGAGAATCTTCTCTATGCAGTTGACTCATGCAATAGAAGATATAAAAGTTATCATAAAATCAGAGATAGACAGATGAAGAGGAACGCAGTTCTCAGAAACTTCAGAGGAGCACATTTTCTGCTGGGGACTTTGGTAACCTCATCTGTTGCCATAAAAATCTGTCTTCCCAGCAGGTTCCCAGAAGTGACTGACTATGTGTCTCTCACTCCAAAGTCTTTTATCCAGGAATATAATTAGTTTAACATTTCATATCAGGGACTTCCTTTCAGGTAGAAAATGCCATGAAAGAGGGAAGTACTGGGAGCCAGGGAGGGAATAATGGAAATGTTGAGAGGGATCCATTTAGCTGGATTTGCGTTTGATATGAATTGTATGCCTGCAAGTTCTATGTCCTTTACTTTCATGTTCTTACTGACTGAGTCTTTCGCCAACTGAGACCCAGAATGACCACACAGCCAAATATACTAATTTCAGTTTTGTATATAGTTATCCTGGGGTTTTCTTGGGATATGGAATATTTACTGAACATAGAGATAAGTTATCTTATCTCTTCATCTCTATAGCATTGTTTTCCTCTCAGCTTATGCATAAATGAAAGGTATGCTTAGTTATTTCTGGCCTAAAATAAGCATTCATTGAAGCATTCTGTGAATTTTATGTTCTCACCCTTCCAAACGTACATCTGGTATTTGAGATGATTATATATATGTAGTTTAATAGGCTTCCCTGGTGTCTCAGCTGGTAAAGAATCTGCCTGCAGTGTGGGAGACCTGGGTTCGATCCCTGGGTTGAGAAGATCCTGTGGAGAAGGGAAAAGCTACCCACTCCAGTATTCTGGCCTGGAGAATTCCATGGACTGTATATAATTTGCCTTTTTTAAAGGAGTGGTGAACTGAAGCAATGGCTATTCAGTTCAGTGACCTTGAAGTATGTAGTGACAAGTATAAGTAGCTTGCACATGACTCTGGATAGGCTAAACAGTGGATTCATCTCAAAAACAAAAGCGGGGGGGGGGGGGGGGGTGGGAGGTATGAACACCTTCCAGCTGCCACAGTAATTCAAACAAATTCAGTACATTTGAAAAGAAGCAGATCAAAATTCTGTCTTGGAAATAGAAAAACCACACATTTAACAGATAAATATCTGTTGGCTAGCATTATTGCAGCATATAGAAGTTAGAGAGTGAAAGTTATGCAGTAATTAAGGAGAGAGGTTGCAAAGGCTACAGTGGTTTTAACAAGAACTTAGTGTTTGAAGTCTGAACCTTGGGAAATTGCAGCCAAGAGACTGAGTTTCTCCAAGCGGCAACACATGTGATCAAGTGTGGTTACATCCATCTCAGAAAAATAAATTCAATGAACCAAGCTCATAAAACAAGTGAATTAGATTTGGCTAATATGTAATAAAAACAATTTATTTAGTTACAGCAGTGACAAATGATGTTTCAGAGCTTTTAATAGGCATGTGAATTGTTACAATAGAGGTAAATATGTAGAAGGGCACATATTTAATAGCCTAGCAGGTATTTTTTCCTGAAGGAATAAATGCTTTTATATAAATATAATTTGGAAAATGTTTTATAGGATGTATATCTAACTCACATAAGCTCTAACTAGTTAGCATTATGGTTCCTGGAAGGGACAGGCTAGGTAACTGGTGTCCTTTCCAGAAATGTATTTTAACATGGTTGATGCACATAATGAGCAAGTTAAATTGAATTGACTGGACTCTCAGTTCAGTTCAATCTCAGTCGTGTCCAACTCTTTGCGACCCCATGGACTGAAGCATGCCAGGCTTCCCTGCCCATCACCAACTCCTGGAGCTTGCTCAAATTCATGTTCAGCTCTAAATGATACCAAAAGTTCAGCCTTTGAACACCAGCGCTGTATTGAATCTCAAGAGTTCCAGGTGAAGTAGAAAAGAACAACTTTATTGCTTTGCGAGGTAAAGAAAGACACAGTGGGCTCCTGCCTTCAAGACTGTCTGTCCCAATCCAGGGGACTTCGGTGAGGTGTTTTATGGTAATGGTTCAAGCATGGGTTTGCTGATAAGATTAGGGTGTATGCAGGGACTTCTTTAATAGGGCCTCAGGTTATCCTCTTGATGAACTTACTCTTTTAATCTGCCCTCAGATGGTCTCCTCTGGTATGAAGAATGCTGACATCTTCCATTTGCTGGGTTTTAATTCTATAAGGCTTCCTTGACAGCTCATATGGTAAAGAATCCGCCTGCAAATGTAAGAGACAGAGGTTTGATCCCTGGGTTGGGAAGATCTCCTGGAGAAAGGAATGGCAACTCACTCCAGTATTCTTGGCTAGAGAATTCCATGGACAGAGACAGGCTATAGTTCACGGGGTTGCAAAGAGTCAGGCTGAAGCAATTTAGCACAAAATTCTATAAACAGCTTAAGGATATTGTTTTGTGTGTCCCCTGAGGCAGAACCAGGACCCTACCCCAAGGCTGCACTATTGTTTCTTGGCTGCCCCTCCCTTCACTCTGCTTTCCTTCTCTTCCTGGATTAGCAACTATTCTAATCTGCCTTTTGAAATTCAGAGAGGTTCATAGAGGCTGAACTCTGTTCCCTATAAAAAAACAGAGGACATAGAAAGGCTTCTCTACCCAGCTGAAACTATTAACTTCAGATTGGGACTTGAACCCATATTCGGTTCCGTTCAGTTCGGTCGCTCAGTCACGCCTGACTCTTTGCAACCTCATGGCTTGCAGCACTCCAGGCTTCCCTGTCCATTACCAACTTCTGGAGCTTGCTCAAACTCATGTCCATTGAGTCAGCGATGCCATCCAACCATTTGCTGGGACTCAAACCCAGCCAAAACCCTGGTAACCGCTTTCGGGACCAAATGAAGCTCAGGCTCTTGATGTCTCATCACAGAAACAATTCAGCTAGAGACAAAGTGATAGGTAAGGAATGGGCTTATTCAGATTCAAAGAGAAGTGCACTCCACAGAGTGTGGGCCATTGCAGAGGGCAGTGCAGCTGCAAAATGTGGCATGGTTAGTTTTTATGGGCTGGGTAATTTCATTTGATAATGAGTGGGAGGATTATTTCAACTATTTTTGGGAAGGGTGGAGATTTCCTGGAATTGGGTCATCATGCACTCCTTGGTCTTTTGACAGTGCCTTGGAATGGTCATGGTGCTCTGGGTGTGTCATTTAGGTTGCTGATTGAGGATGAAGGTCTAGCTGAAGTTGACTTATCTGCCATCTTGGACCCATTTGATTCTAATTGGTTTATGTTGTATCCTTGGTCTATGTCATTCTTTCAAAAGTTGTGCCCTGTCCCTTTCCTTTCTGTTTTAATTCCATGATGATCTCATAGCAGGCAATGATTTCTTGAGTAACCATTAACTTAAAGAGTGGTCTCCCTAGATTCTCTGGGTTTTCCTCTAATCCCCTACTGAGACTTTTACAGCTATCTATGTAACTATCCTATTCTATTCCTAGCCTCAGGAGCCCCACAGGGTCCTGTTTGGTTTCATAAATGTGGAAATTTGATCTTCACTGAACTGATTTAAGCACATTTATAAAGTAAATAAATATAAATGTTCAGTTATCAAAGTTGGAACTATGGAAAAATGGCAGAGAACAGAAAGATTACCAGAATGTGATCATCTAGAGAGGGGTATATCCTAACTGTTATGGAATTTGACCACTGTAACCATAATCAATGCCAATCAGGTTATAGGAGAAGTTTTGTGCACATGATCAGTAATATTCCAATTATTGATGCCCCACACAGAGAAAGATTGCTATAGATACCGACTAGTCTATGGATGTACTGAAGAAACAGGGCGCTAGCTTGGTGATCATGGTGATGAAGACAGCTACAATTGCAGCTCCTTATCTAATTAAGGCTAAATGATGGCCATCAGCTGGTTAATAATTGTCTATATCCATTGTGTGTGTGTGTGTGTGTGTGTGTGTGTGTGTGTGTGTGCTCAGCAGTGTCCGACTCTCTGTAGCCCCATGGACTGTAGCCAGGATCCTCCCACTTTGGAAATTTCCAGGCAAGAATACAAGAGTGTGATGCCATTTCCTATTCAAATCTTCCCAACCCAGGGATTGAACCTGAGTCTCCTGTATCTCCTGCATTGGCAGGCAGATTCTTTATCACTAGTGCCACCTGGGAAGCCCTAAGATTCCTCGGTGGCTTAGATGGTAAAGAATCTGCCTGTAGTGCAGGAGATCCAGCTTCAGTCTTTGGCTCAGCAAGATCCCCTGGCCAAGCGAATGGCTACACACTCCAGTATTTTTGCCTGGAGAATTCCTCGGACAGAGGAGCCTGGCAGGCTACAGTCCTTGGGGTTGCAAAGAGTGGGGCACAACTGAGCGACTGACATTTTCATACACTTTTCATGCCCACCATACCTAGATTGTAAGTAATACTCTCGAATCACTTTTTTTCGGTCTACTCAAAGGTTAATTGTTAATTTAATTTGTATGTGTATAAGTCCACTAAGGTCTTTAGCATATCAACAGTTTTGTTTTGTATAAAAGATACAAAGCTATTTGAAGAGGGGAGTCAGGGGTGCATAGAACAAGCATAGCTGATGACTGACAACATTTTGATTTTCTTCTGAACCTTTCTGCTTTTCAAAGGTCAATGCACAACTTTACATCCCTTTTCTAGCAATAGTGCTTTCAGTTATGAAAAATAAATTTTCCCTTGCAAGTCACCATTTCCTTATTTTACAGTAATAAAAAGCAGATATTTACTCATGCATACAATGGTTTTGTTTTTTTCACTATGTAGAAAAAAGCCACCGTTATTTACTTATTCATCTTTTTTTTTGTCACAGTCAAAATGAAATTTACTTTTTCCATTTACTTTGACATTTCAATGTCTATGTGCTGTTTCTGAGAAAAAAAACAAGTGGCATAATTCTGTGTATAATTCTTTCAAAGACAAAGGAGAGAAAACATGGAAAATAGTGTAAATTTCATCCTTTGAGAATAGTCAGATATTCTCAAAAGGCTAGTTGTGTAGAAATGTTTGATTTAAGAGAAACAGACTGTAAATTTAACAACTAATGGTATAATTCCACATAAGATTAATGATAATTAAATTTTAATAACATTTCTTTCTGTCCTTGTTACTTATAGAAACATATAGTGTTATCAGTTCAGTTCAGTCACTCAGTCATGTCGACTCTTTGTGACCCCATGAACTGAGGCACGTCAGTCCTCCCTGTCCATCACCAACTCCCAGAGTTCACCCAAACTCATGTCCATTGAGTTGGTGATGCCATCCAACCATCCCATCCTCTGTCATACCTTCTCCTCCTGCCTTCAATCTTTCCCTGCATCAGGGTCTTTTCAGATGAGTCAGTTATTTACATCAAATGTCCAAAGTATTGGAGTTTCAGCTTCAGCATCAGTCCTTCCAATGAATATTCAGGACTGATTTTCTTTAGGATGGATTAGTTGGATCTCCTTGCAGTCCAAGGGACTCTCAAGAGTCGTCTGCAACACCACAGTTCAAAAGCATCAATTCTTTGGTGCTCAGCTTTCTTTATAGTCCAGTTCTCACAGCCATACATGACTACTGGGGAAACCATAGCTTTGACTAGACAGAACTTTGTTGGCAAAGTAATGTCTCTCTGTTTTTTTTAATATGCTATCTAGGTTGATCATATCTTTCCTTCCAAGGAGCAAGTGTCTTTTAATTTCATGGCTGCAGTCACCATCTGCAGTGCTTTTGGAGCCCCCAAAAATAAAGTCTCCCACTGTTCCCATTGTTTCCCATCTATTTGCCATGAAGTGATGGGACCAGATGCCATGATCTTAGTTTTCTGCATGTTGAGTTTTAAGCCACGTCTTCCACTCTCCTCTTTCACTTTCATCAAGGGGTTGTTTAGTTATTCTTCACTTTCTGCCCTAGTTTTATAATCATATACAATATATACAGTGGTACAATTTTAGATAGACAGACAGTTAAAAAGTATTTTGAGATATTAAAAATTATAAGGGCTTCCCTGATGGCTCAGATGGTAAAGAATCTGCCTTCAAAGCAGAAGAGCCGGGCTTGATCCTTGGATTGGGATGATCCCTTGTAGAAGGGAATGGCTATCCATGCCAATATTCTTGCCTGGGGAATTCCTTGGTCAGAGTAGCCTGGAGAGTTTATCAGAGCAAATTTATTTTAATCAGGTAGCATCAAATTTATTAGCTAGAAAGGAACTTCAAGAAGCTACATGAAATGAAAGATTTTTGTAGGCAGAAAGGAGCAGGAAGAAGGAAATTATACTAGGCAAAAAAAAAAAAGGGTTGATTATTGCAAGGTTACTTTCCTATAGGGGATGACAGGGGTCTACCAGTCAGATTACCTAACTAGAGCTGATAGGAGAATCCTGAATGATTAGTTTAAGATTCTTTTTCTGGGAGTGCCTGAGAAATGGGAGAGGCTGCTTGGAGAAGGCAATGGCAACCCACTCCAGTACTCTTGCCTGGAAAATCCCATGGACAGAGGAGCCTGGTAGGCTGCAGTCCATGGTGTCGCTGGGAGTAGGACACGACTGAGCGACTTCACTTTCACTTTTCACTTTCATGCATTGGAGAAGGAAATGGCAACCCACTCCAGTGTCTTGCCTGGAGAATCCCAGGGACGGGGGAGCCTGGAGGGCTGCCGTCTCTGGGGTCGCACAGTCAGATACGACTGAAGCGACTTAGCAGTAGCAGCAAATAATCAAATTAGTCTCTCTTTGGTGGCGTGGAGTTTAGGATGAATGACTTTATTTTGGATCTATTGTCTTATTTTTAGTAACCTGTATATTCATATATACCTACACTGAATACGTATTTATACATGCACACAAACAGGGAGTCAGTCTACCAACTTGTTTGTGGTGGGAATACAAAGTTGTAGTGAGTTTTTTCTCTCAAAGATCTTGCAGTTTAAATGGAAGTAACTTAAAATACAAATAAAATTGCCTTCCATGGGCAAGGCACTTAACGAATATTTATAGAATAAATAAATGCATAAACAGCACAAATACAAAGCAATATTTACTGACTGGTGAGCTAAAAACACGAAACACACTAGAGAGCTCAAGAGGTTCAATGAAAAAAATGAAAGATGGGTTAAGACTGACAAAACTATTGATGTCTTCTTGGGGATGTTAGCCATTGAAATGTCTCAGGTCCAGCAGGATAGCGTCCCGTGGGGTGGAATGTACTTGTGTAGGTTGGGGCAGAGAGGATGAGCAGAGAGAGAGAAAGAAGAGTTTTTTTCTTTTTTTTTAAGAGAGAAAGAAAATGAGCAGATAAGCCAGGGCATACAGAATTTTGTGCAATAGAATGAAAAAAGCACATTTAAGAGAAAGCAAAAGCTAGACTTAAGAGACTTGTACTTAGGGGGAATCAGAATCTAAAAATGAATATATCTAAGGTCTCCAATAGAAATAGACTCATTACTAATGAATATAGCAATTTATACATTGGCATATGGGATATCAAGATAGATGTCTTCTTAAATAGAAAAAAAATATTTCATTGGATTCACAGTTTTTAATATTTTAAAATAGCTGAATTATTCCTTCACATTTTCTAAAACTTATTAAAAATATTAGAATAACAACTATGTGTTTCCTCAATAAAAACATCCATCCATCTCAGAAACCATATAATCCCTTCTTCCTTTCCATACTTCTATTTCCAAGGAGTCAGGTTGAGTTCAAGCTATTACTGCAGTCTATCTTGAATCTACTCTTTATCATCTTTTATTTTGATTGTAGCAGATTTCCAATGTTGATAGTTTCAGGCATACTATATATGCATATATTGCATGATATATTTATATATAACATATGGTATAGTATCATAATATATATATATGGAATATATATACATATTATGTGTGTGTGTGTGTATATATATATATATATAATGTGGCTCAGACGGTAAAGAATCTGCCTGCAATGTGAGAGACCTGAGTTCCATCCCTGGCTTGGGAAGATCCCCTGGATAAGGGAACGGCTACACACTCCAGTAGTCTTGCCTGGAGAATTCCATGGACAGAGGAGCCTTGTGGGCTATAGTCCATGGGGTAGCAAATAATCGAACAAGACTGAAAAATTAACACACACACACACGTGTGTGTATAAATGATCAATAAATCAGTCATTCAGTCATGTCTGACTCTTTGTGACCCCATGGACTGCAGCACATCAGGCTTCCCTGTCCATCACCAACTGCTGGAGCTTGCTCAAACTCATGTCCATTGAGTCGGTGATGCCATCCAACCATCTCATCCTCTGTTGTCCCCTTCACTTCCTGCCTTCAATCTTTCCTAGAGTCAGGGTCTTTTCCAGTGAGTCAGTTCTTCACATCAGGTGGCCAAAGTATTGGAGTTTCAGCTTCAGCATCAGTCCTTCCAATGAATATTCAGAACTGATTTCCTTTAGGACGGACTGAGTTGATCTCCTTGCAGTCCAAGGGACTCTCAAGAGTCTTCTCCAACACCAAAGTTCAAAGGCATCAATTCTTTGGTGCTCAACTTTCTTTATAGTCCAATTCTCACAGCCATACATGACTACTGGAGAAACCACAGCTTTGGCTAGACGGACCTTTGTCGGCAAAGTAATGTCTCTGCACCTTAACATGCTATTTAGGTTGATCATATCTTTCCTTCCAAGGAGCAAGCGCCTTTTAATTTTGTGGCTGCATTCATCATCTGCAATGATTTTGGAGCCCCCAAAAAAAGTCTGTCACTGTTCCCATTGTTTTCTGTCTATTTGCCACGAAGTGATGGGACTGGATATCATGATTTTAGTTTTCTGAAAGTTGAATTTTAAGCCAACTTGTTCACTCTCCTCTTTCACTTTCATCAAGAGGCTCTTTAGTTTTTCTTCACTTTTTGCCATATGGGTGTTGTCATCTGTATATCTGAGGTTATTGATGTTTCTCCCAGCAATCTTGATTCCAGCTTGTGCTTCCTCCAGCCCAGCATTTCACATGATGTACACTGTATTGCCGGGGTCCAGCCCCGGTGGATCCAGGGTAATTCGAAGGTGGGGACAGAGTCAGCGTCCTGGAAAAAACTTATTTAATTACAGATATAGAGGGAGATTAGAAACAGATAGTGTAGTAGAAAAAGAGGCTGAATTCAGCTAGGAAAACAGGGAGTGAGAAAGAGACGACACGGGGGAATCAGTCTTTCCAGAAACTGATCCGATTTCTTTATTTTTCAGGTTTGTTTATATACCTTTTTGTTATACATAGGGATGAATACAGAGTCACGCGGGGGTCAGCAGACCTGACCCTTGTCACAATCAGGTGCTTCATATAAAATTATACAAAGGTCTTATGAGTTTCATCATCTTTTAGCCATGAGGTCTGCTGACATATTATGGCCCTTTCTGATGTCGGTCAGTTAACCAGAAAACTTGTTTTTCCAGGGGTGATTTTTTCTCAAATCAGGCGCCACCCTCCAAATAAAGTTGCATTCCTATAGGGTGAGGATGTAGTGAGTTACAATCAAGAAAGGAATTTACTTAACCTAAGGTTTAACATGATTAATCTTAAAGGTTAATACTTATTTCTCATATATTCTAGTTATATTCATTATAAGGGCAGGAATATGGAGATTTAGCAGCAAATATTGGCTCAACAAATGTAAACCCTTCACCAATGTTCCCCTTAAGATCTATTTTATCTTAAGGTAGTGATAAAGTTACATTTTTACATAGCATAGTAATTTATAGTGATTTATAACAAAGTACAGTGATCTATAACAAAAGAGAAGATACATTAACTCAAAAGTCTAGTATTGCTAACACCAAAAACTACTATATTTCCTTTTCTATATTCCAAATACATTGATTAATGTATTCCTAGGTGCCTAAGGATATGGAGGCCTGATGGCAATCATTGACTCATCAATGAAAAAAGCCCTATGCTAATACTCCAAACTCTCTGTGCTGTTTATGGCTGAGAGGCTGTCACACAAGCTAGTCTGTCAGCAGAGAGGTTTGACCTGAGACATCCTTGTCACACCCAGGGCAGGGAATTAGCAGTAATTATTGGCAGGACAAATGAAAAAACCCTTCACCAATATAATTCCTAATCAACCTACTAATACTATACTAATGATCTTCTAACTTCTCAAAAGAGTCTGTATTTAGAAAGTTTTAAAACATCCCGTGTCTCTCACAGTTGGGAGGCTGTAAACAATCACATGCGGCCGGATGAGCCTGATCAGGCAGGCCAGAGAACCTCCAGAGTTTGTAAGTTGAAACACTCTTGTCACTCCCAGGAATTTTTACTAACTGGAGCTGCAAGTTAACTCCTTCCCTGAGAGAAATGGTTATGGGGGAGAGCTCCCTGTAAAATACTCTGGTTTTGGGGGTAGATGCTCGGGAACAGGGGGTTTCCTGAGGCTTGATCATGCCTTTGCGTATGGCAAGCTTCCTTCCTCATGACCTTTGCCATGGGCGGAGTTCCTCACGCTGGCTCCCAACACTGTATATAAGTTAAATAAACAGGGTGACAATATACAGCCTTGACATACTCCTTCTATTTGGAACCAGTCTGTTGTTCCATGTCTGGTTCTAACTGTTGCTTCTTGACCTGCATACAGATCTCAGGAGGCAGGTCAAGTGGTCTGGTATTCCCATCTCTTTAAGAATTTTCCACAGTCTGTGTGATCCCCACAGTCAAAGGCTTTGGCATAGTCAATAAAGCAGAAGTAGGTGTTTTTCTGGAACTCTCTTGCTCTTCTATGATCTAATGGATGTTGGCAATTTGATCTCTGGTTCCTCTGTCTTTTCTAAATCCAGCTTGAACATCTGGTAGTTCCTGGTTCACATACTGAAGAAGCCTGGCTTGAAGTATTTTGAGCATTACTTTCCTAGCATGTGAGATGAGTGAAATTGCACAGTAGTTTGAACATTCTTTGCCATTGCCCTTCTTTGGGAGTAGAATGAATATTGACCTTTTCCAGTCCTGTGGCCACTGCTGAGTTTTCCAAATTTGCTGGCATATTGAGTGCAGCACTTTCACAGCCTCATCTTTTAGGATTTGAAATAGCTCAACTGGAATTCCATCACTTCCACTAGCTTTGTTTGTAGTGATGCTTCCTAGGGCACACTTGACTTTGCATTCCAGGATGTCTGTATCTAGGTGAGTGATCATACCATCATGGTTATCTGGGTCATGAAGATCTTTTTTGTATAATTCTTCTGTGTATTCTTGCCACCTCTTCTTGATATCTTCTGCTTCTGTTAGGCCCATACTGTTTCTGTCCTTTATTGTGCCCATCTTTGCATGAAATATTTCCTTGGTATCTCTAATTTTCTTGAAGAGATCTCTAGTCTTTCCCATTCTATTGTTTTCCTCTATTTTTTGTATTGATCACTGAGGAAGGCTTTCTTATTTCTCCTTGCTATTCTTTGGAACTCTGCATTCAAATAGGTATACCTTTCTTTTTCTCCTTTGCCTTTAGCTTTTTTCTTGTCTCAGCTATTTGTAAGAACTCCTCAGACAGCCATTTTGCCTTTTTGCATTTCTTTTTCTTGGGGATGGTATTGATCCCTGCCTCCTGACCATGTCACAAACCTCTGTCCATAGTTCTTCAGGCACTCTGTCTATCAGATCTAATCCCTTGAATCTATTTGTCACTTCCACTGTATAATCATAAGGGATTTGATTTAGGTCATACCTGAATGGTCTAGTGGGCTTTCATTGTGACCCAGCTGGTAAAGAATCCTGCTGCAATGTGGGAGACCTGGGTTCAATCCCTGTGTTGGGAAGATCCCCTGGAGAAGGGAAAGGCTACCCACTCCAATATTCTGGCCTGGAGAATTCCATGGACTTTATAATCCATGGGGTCGAAAGAGTTGGACATAACTGAACAACTTTCACTTTCACTTTGAATGGTCTAGTGGTTTTCCCTACTTTCTTCAATTTAAGTCTGAATTTGGCAATAAGGAGTTCATGATCTGAACCACAATCAACTCCTGGTCTTGTTTTTGCTGACTGTTATAGAACTTCTCCATCTTTGGCTACAAAGGATATAATCAATCTGATTTCAGTATTGACCATCTGGTGATGTCCATGTGTAGAGTCTTCTCTTGTGTTGTTGGAAGAGGGTATTTGCTATGACCAGTGCTTTCTCTTGGCAGTGCTCTCTTAGCCTTTTCCCTGCTTCATTTTCTATAATATGTGTATAGACCACATATTATATACACACATATATACATATATACTTTTCAGATCTTTTCCCTCATAAGTTATAAAATATCAAATATAGTTCAGTATAGTTCCCTGCGCTATACAGCAAGTCCTTGTTGCTTATGTATTTTATATATAGTAGTGTGTTCATGTTAATCCTAAACTCCTAATCTACACCCCTATTCTTCCCTTTGTCAACCATAAATTTGTTTTCTATGTTTTTGGACCTAGAGATTATCATACTCAGTGAAGTAAGCCAGACAGAAAAAGACAAATACCGTGTGATACTACTTCTGTGTGGAATCTTTAAAAAAACAAAAATACAAATGAACTTATTTACCAAACAGATGTAGACTTATGTTCTTCTCCCCCTGTTTTTGGCCTAATAATTGTCACCTCTCACTGCCTTTGACTGCCATTCTCTCCTGGGATGTCACCTGAAAAGGCTTCTTTTGTGATCTCTTGGCCCAGCCAAGTCTCCTACCTCCCACTTAATTTTCAAAACCCTATCAGAATTTTCTTTATAAATGCTGATATGACTACATAATGTCCCATGCTATAAGCCGTTAGTCATCCTTTATTGCCCAGAAGATAATGCCAAACTCTCTAATACGGTATTTATAACCCTCATAATGTGGCTATTCATCACCTTACTTACAGTCTTTTCCATTCGTTTATCCCATTTATACTGAGATTCAGTCAACCTGCTTTGCATTTCACAAATATTCCTTGTGATTTCTAACCTCTATGCTGTTTTGTCATGCTTTCTACCTAGAATATTCATCCTTGTTTCCTTCTTTCATCTGAAAAATTCCTACTCACCTCTAGGACTCAAATAATATGTCATATACTATTTAGTCACTCATTGGAAAATATTATAGCCTCTTAGCTTAAAAAAAAATGTTTTTATGTGCCACTTACTACACTGAATTATTTTCATTAATGTGTCTCCTCCCTTCTTGTTACACGCAGCACACATAATGTCTAACACATAGTATATTTTTGTTAACTGCTGAATGGGATTGTTTTAAAATTTAGGCAGATATAACCACCTCTTAGTTTTTAATGTTTATTTATTTATTTGGCTATACCAGATCTTAGTTGCAACATGTGGGATCTTTAGATGTGGCATGCAAAATCTTTAGTTGTAGCATGAGAACTCTTAGTTATAGCCTGTGGAATCTAGTTACCTGACCAGGGATTGAAATGTGGCCCGTTGCATTGGAACAGCAGACTCTTAGCCACTGCATCACCAGGGAAGTCCACCTCTTATTTTTTAAGACCAATTTCATCCTTTGTCAATTTCTTCATCCTAATGGATATTTTCCTATGTCTTTGCCACATACAGAGAAAATTTTATTCAAAGACTTCTTTATTGGATCTAATAGAGAATCATTATTACTGTGTTAACATAAAAACAAATTTAAAAAACTTGTGAAATTAAATAGGAAGCTGATTTGAGCATTAAATCTTTTAGACTGCATTAACCAAAAGTGTTAATCAATTTTAAATTTATAGTCAATTTATCATTAAATAAATCAACAGCAAAGATTACTTAAACCACTTTTTTGTGTTAGGAGATTTGCAGAGCTTTTAATGAAATGTTTTATTTTTCAACTTGCAGTAGAAAACTTAGACATCTGTGCAATGACTTTTTTGTTATATTTTACCAGGACATCAGAAACATTTTATTAAAAAATAGGTATATCAATGAAAGTATATTTTATATGATAGTAAAAGAATAGGGAAAATTTAAAATATGAATGTTATCATTGTAACACTACTTTGTTTCTACTTTCTCAAATTTTTATACTAATACTTCTTCAATGGAGTGTACCTTTAAATAGTTCTCTTTAGAACAGGCTCATTTATTTGTGTTCCATACTTCACCATAGGAGTTGTTTGTAATATATTTTTGGAACGAGAAACTGGTCAAATATCCATCAGTTCAGTATTTCACATTTATGAACAAAGCCACCAAATTGAAAATTAGCTTTGTGTGCTTCATAACTTAGGACCAACTCAGAAATATAGGAAAGCAAATAATTATGACCCAATTAACAGAAGCTATGTTTATTTTTTGTGGCAGAGAGGAGTTATCTAAGTTTTAATTACAGGCACCTAGTGTTTTTAGAGAGAACAGTCTGCCTGAAGTGTTTTAGCAACGAAAGATTACTTGGAAAAGCTTGATTTGCCCAAAAATCATGATGTAAAAAAAGACATAAGATGTAAATAGTTAGATAGTCTTCACATCATTTGCAAAACCTTTAAGCTCATCAAAGGAAGAAATCAAAATTCTATCTAATAGAACTGGAAATTAAGTTGTAAAGAAGTAAAATTTCTCTAAAATATCACACTGATACTTCAAATGCTTTATCAGCAAGAAGACTTTTAAAAAAGACTGTTTGCATCCAGATAAAGTTTGCTTTTCCCTTTCTCTTAAAATAAAAAAAAAAACTAAATATACATGTTATTTTGCATGCATGTGTGCACGTGTGCTGAGTTGCTTCAGTCATATTTGTGACCCTACGGACCCTATGTAGCCCACCAAGCTCCTTTGTCCATGGAATTCTTCAGGCAAGGATAGTGGAGTGGGTTGCTATGCTCTCCTCCAGGGCATCTTCCCAACTCAAGGACTGAACCCCAGTCTCTTATGTCTCCTACACTAGCAGGTGGGTTTTTGACCACTAGCTCCACCTGAGACCAAGGTAAAAAGTAAGAGACTCTCTTGTTGATGCTGTCTGACCTAGTCTCCCTTTTCTCACCTTTTCTAAACACATGTTATACTTAAAATAGTATTTTTTAAGACTTTCATTATTTCAGGACCTCATTTGGATTCATTTAAATGAGTGGCATCCTTTGCTTAAATTTGTTTTCAATGACTTTTTCCCCATTTTTTCTCACTTTTCAGACCTGAGTTGGTCTTAGGTTATGAAACACTCAAAACAGATCATGGGAGACCACTTTGAAATTGATTTTTGTTTCATAATTAAAATTGTCACATGAAAGTATGTTCTTAAACAGAGTATAACTTTTTCAGAACATGATAAGAGTAAAATCTTAAGAATGAACTGCATCACCTATCATTGCTGAAGTATCTAAAAAATACACTAGAAAAGGTATTTCTAGGTGTTTTCTCACTTATTGCTTAGAGTTAAACCTAATCTTTTATAATAAAAACCTCATCCAACAATAGCTAACATTTTTTTCCTTTAGTTTGTGAGTCTGCCCAAGAGTAATGTGGCTTTAGATACACAATCCTAAAATACATTTACCCTTAACTTAGAGATACCATTTTAGATATAAAATCTTTTGTTAAAATTGTAAAGTACTCTCATATATAATTTAAAGTAAAAGAGCTAATATTATTTTTCTTAATGACAAAGATACCTATGAACTCAAGCAAATATTGAAGTTAATATTATAATCCAATGGATGAGTGGATCGATGAGTGGGTAAACAGAGAGTGATCTGGAGAGTTCTGAAATGCTATGTCTATATACTTCTTGCCAAAAAAAGGTGACATGAATTAAGACTACCTAAGCATATTTCAATTTTCTAAGACATTTCAAGTGATCTAAATCTTTTGCTTTGAATAACTATGATTGCCATAAAGTTAAACTTAGTAAATATATACTGTGTGTATGGGTGTATATATATGTGTGTGTGTATGTGTGTGTGCACTCACACACACATACACACAATGATTTATAATCTTGGGAAATATATTTTTATTTTCATTTTGGTTAAAATAAGTAAAATTAACATATTCAAAGCTGTAGACACAGGAAGACTATTTCTTAGACATTTATGAAAATCTTGGCATTCTATTTCTCCAGCTTGATTTTTCTATGGCATATTCACTTAGCATAATTTTCAATAAACCTTGTAATAATAGATATATGACTTACTACTCTAGTGAAAGAAACAGTAGATATCCTTTGCAGAAGAGATAATCTACGATGCAATGGTTGTGTTTATACACTCAAAATAAGTTTTTTTAATTTTTAACTACTTAAAGCTGAGGAAGTACCTACTTGCCTGAAAATTTTGACTTTTTTCAGTTAAGTGGTCTAGATATATTACAAGTTTTATCTCACTACATTCTTTCTCTTGAACACCAAAACATTTTTATTTAGCAATGAACCCACCTCCACCCCCCAAATAAGAACAGTTTGAAAGCAATGAGCATAGTTCTTTCTCTTCCATGGATACAGGTGGAAAGTGTGTAATAACATGAAGTATACTGTGACATGGTAATTTGAGGCATTGAACTTGAGTGGCTTATAGTATGCTCTTCAGAGTCCGGCAGCTCTAGGTTTGCATCCCAATGCTGTCAGCTGAGCTGTCTAAGCCCCTGTTTTGATACCAGCACATGTGACCACTATTTCTTATCTCATTACAGTGCTGTGAGGATTACATGAAATACACTGCTTCATATAGCACATTTAGCTCAAAACCTGACACATCAGTTCAGTTCAGTTCAGTTCAGTCGCTCAGTCGTGTCCGACTCTTTGTGACCCCATGAATCGCAGCACGCCAGGCCTCCCTGTCCATCACCATCTCCCGGAGCTCACTCAGACTCACGTCCATCGAGTCCGTGATGCCATCCAGCCATCTCATCATCATAAGTACCCAATAAATAACACCTATAGATAGAGCAACAGATGGACAGGGATTGATAGAATCACAAATCTGCTTTTGTCTTATGGAAGTGCACAAGCACGAAATATGTTGTATTATGTGGTACTGATTTTCCCCTTTATATAGGTGACCCCAAACCAATTTGTCAAAACACAATGATTAATTTGAAGAAGGGTTGCTAGGAGGTGTATGTATATAAATATAAAAACATATGTACATGCACATACATATAGATGTGTAGATACAGAAATATTTGTATATGTGTACATATGTTCACTGATTTTTTTCACATTCATTTTTAATTGAATCATATTAATGAAAAGGTAAATATGTGCTTGTTTTATTACTCACTTGTTCTTCCCAGAGCATTCTGGCTTTTCTAGTGACAGGCTGATCATTTTCTCCATAAATCCATCTAATCCAATCAGTCCTAGAGTGATTCATGCAAGTTCTCATTTGAGGTTAAGATCTTGTTTCCTGGTCACTGAGCTTCAGTGAACAGAGAGTAAGAACAGATTTACTCACCAAGAGTAAAAGTAAACTCCAAAGCAATTTGTGAAAATCCTTGTCAATCTGGCAAACGCAAATACCTGTCAAGTCCCCAGGCTTCCCTGGTGGCTCAGGGGTAAAGAATCCACCTGCAGTGCAGGAGACTTGGGTTCGATTACTGGGCCAAGAAGATCTCCTGGAGAAGTGACCAGCCACCCACTCCAGTATTTTTACCTGGATTATTCCAAGGACAGAGGACCCTGGCAGACTACAGTCCATGGGGTCACAAAGAGTTGGACATGACTGAATTACTTATACTGTCACACACACTGTCAAGTCCCCAGTAGGCTGTTAAGCTCTAGGAGAAAAACAAGGCCCTACTGTACAGCAGATGGAACTATATTCAGCATCCTGTGATAAACCATATGGAAAAATATATCAAAAATATATCAAAATATATATCAACTGAATCATGTTGCTGTATAGCAGAAATTATTACAACACTGCAAATCAACTATGTTGTTGTTTGCTGGCAAAGTCCTGTCTGACTCTTTTGCAATTCCATAGCCCACCAGGCTGCTCTGTCCATGGGACTTCCCAGGCAAGAATACTGGAGTGAATTGCCATTGCTTTCTCTGGGGGATCTTTCAGAGCCAGAGATCAAACCCATGTCTCCTGTACTGCAGGCAGATTCTTTACCATTAAGCTACCTGGAAAGCTCATAAAAATCAACTTAACTTGAATAAAATTTAAAAAATATATAGCTAGGAGAAAATCTGTGGCCCCATCTCATCATAGTTTATAATCCTATCAGAGGGAAAGAGAATAAAATAGAGAATGCTTTCTATATATATACATATATGTATATATATTCTTTTCCATTATGATTTATCACAGAATATTGAATATAGTTCCCTGTGTTATATGCATAACTGAATCACTTTTCTGTATAGCAGTAATTAATACAACATTGTAAATCAACTATACTTCAGTAGAAAATAAAAATAAGTAATAAAGAATACAAATAATTAGTACTCAATTGTCTGGTGAAAGCCTATAACCAGAAATCCCTTTATTTTAAATCTAGATAACTGAGAGGATCCTATTGTTGAGTGACAAGTAGTTTTATTCTCTTTCAGCTTTTATCCCCTTTTCATGGTTAAAATGAAACAGATCTGTTATCAGTCACCTGTGGCTTTGGGTGATATCTTGGCTCTTTCCTGGAACACTCTCCTTCCAGCCCACCCCTAACTCTCTTTCAAGCCTCTGTAATTCCATGGAAATCCGCCCAAATTATTCTTGCTCTAATAGTTCCTGACTCCTTGCCTTGAAATGATCCCTTTCTCCTCTGCCTTCCATAGCACTTCAGGCTCTATTTGTGACACATGGTACATTCTGTATAGTTAATTCATAGTTATAGTTCTCCAGTCGTCCTTCTTGAGGGCAAGGTTCTTCTCTTATGCCCCACAACAGTTAGCAGAGACCTGGAGACAAGCAGTCAAAAACTATCGGTGAACCCATAAGCACATATCAAGAATCTGGACATTTCAATCTGGAATGTTAAATATTTTGACTCGACTTGTGGCATAAAAGTCTCAGTTTTCTATCAAAGGAAGTAGAGATCTTGAAAAACAAGTGGAGAAAATACAGGAGCAGCTAAGTAGCTATGTAAAATGAGAGTAATGAGAATTAGTCAAATGAGAGTAAACTACTCTATGGCAACAATAAACCATTAAACCTCATGGCAATTAATAGTATTTCTCACATGATCCACCACACATGTTATTGAAGGAGATAATTTTACCATTACATGTGTGCCATGTGCTTAGTTGTGTCCAGCTCTTTGAGACCTCATGGACTGTAGCCCACCAGGCTCCTCTGTCCATGGGATTGTCCAGGCAAGAATACTGGAGTGGGTTGCCATTCCCTTCTCCAGGGAAACTTCCCAACCCAGAGTTCCAACCCATGTCTCCTGCACTGGCATGTGGATTCTTTATCACTAACACACCTGGGAAACCATTTTTTTTTTTTAATACCATAAATAATGCTTATTTTCCTAATCTCTGATGTCAGTTTCCTCATCCCCCACTGAACAGCCCCTAAAACAGTGCCCCACTCAGTGTAGGTTTTGGGTACAATAGCAGCCCACTCAAGGTCAATCCAGTTCAGTCGCTCAATCATATCTGATTCTTTGAGACCACAGGAAGCATGCCAGGCTTCCCTGTCCATCACCAACTCCTGGAGTTTACTCAAACTCATGTTCATTGAGTCAGTGATGCCATCCAACCATCTCATCCTCTGTCGACCCCTTCTCTTCCTACCTTCAATCTTTCCCAGCATCAGGGTCTTTTCCAATGAATCGGCTCTTTGCATCAGGTGGCCAAAGTATTGGAATTTCACCTTCAACAGCAGGCCTTCCAATGAATATTCAGGACTGATTTCCTTCAAGATTGGCTGGTTTGATCTCCTTGCAGTCCAAGGGACTCTCAAGAGTCTTCTCCAACACCACAGTTCAAAAGCATCAATTCTTCTGTGCTCAGCTTTTTTTATGGTCCAGCTGTCACATCCGTACGTGACTACTGGAAAAACATAGCTTTGACTAGATGGATTTTGGTGGCAAAGTAATGTCTCTGCATCTTAATATGCTGTCTAGATCGGTCAGCTTTTCTTCCAAGGAGCAAGCGTCTTTTAATTTCACTGCTGCAGTCACTGTCTGCAGTGATTTTGGAGCCACAAAAAATAAAGTCTCTCACTGTTTCCATTGTTTCCCCATCTATTTGCCATAAAGTGATGGGACTGGATGCCATGATCTTAGTGTTCTGAATGTTGAATTTTAAACCAGCTTTTTCACTCCCCTTCACTTTCATCAAGAGGCTCCTCAGTTTCTCTTCACTTTCTGCCATAGGGTGATGTCATCTGAGTATCTGAGGTTATTGTTATTTCTCCTGGCAATCTTGATTCCAGCTTGTGTTTCATCTAACCTGGAATTTCACATGATGTACTCTGCATATAAGTTAAATAAGCAGGGTGACAATATACAGCCTTGACATACTCCTTTCCCAGTTTGGAACCAGTCTGTTGTTCCATGTTTGGTTCTAACTGTTGCTTCTTGACTTACATACAGATTTCTCAGGAGGTAGGTAAGGTGGTCTGGTATTCCCATCTCTTGAAGAATTTTCCACAGTCTGTTGCGATCCCCAAAGTCAAAGGCTTTGGCATAATTAATAAAGCAGAAGTAGATGTTTTTTCTGGAATTCTGTTGCTTTTTCTATGATCCTGCAGATGTCGGCAATTTGATCTCTGGTTGCTTTGCCTTTTCTATATCCAGCTTGAACATCTGCAAGTTCACAGTTCACGTACTATTGAACCCTGGCTGTGAGAATTTTGGTCAATTTATGTTTTAAGGTCAATTTAGAATAAACAGTGCTGTGGTAACAAATGCTAAAATCTCACTGGCATAACAAGTTAAAGGATAAATTTTACTTACGTAAGTCCAATGTGAATGAGTCAATAGAGCTTCTTCTCTACCTTGTGTCTTCACCACCTGAAGCATGTATGCTTAAGCTCTCCACACTGGAAATGAGACAGCAGAAAGACCATATGGGTACTTTTAAGGCCAGACCTCTAAGTGGCCATAGCTCTCCCACCAAATTCTTTGGCATGCACTCAGTCACACACATCCTGACTTCAAGGAAAGCAAAGAGATATTTGGAAACCTGCTGAGCAATAATAGCATTCACAACAAAATTCTATAATGACATTGAGCTTCACCTATTTCCTAAGACAAGGCTGATATTTAAAATTACTGAAAGGTTCTCACAATGCCTTTCCAAGACCATGCTTTTTGTCAGTCCTGTAAATCCTAAAGGTGTATTTCAGGGATGACCATTCAGCATTCTTGCGTCTGATCCCAGCAGATTTCTTCTGGTTCCTGGAACCTTGTATAATTCATCCACACGTTTTGCTCCACCCCTCTCCATATTATATATCTCCCTGGGCTTGGGTTAACTCTTCCCCATCTGGTACATCCTTAGACTTTCCTTAGGTTCCTTTACATAGGTATAATTTTACATTTTATCAAATACTTTGAGGATATTTTTGTTATTGTTAATTATAGTTCATGTAATTAACCACATTTTAATATCTAAAACTATATTCTGTTTTTTTCTAATATGCTATATATTTTAATGATTTAATATGATCTCAACTCTGATAATAGAGTTTTGATAAGTATACTATTAAAAAATCATCCTTATTAACAGAAATACTTCATCTCACTGAAATTTAAATTGTTGCTTACCTTATCTTAGCAATTATATCTGGGATGGCAAAATTGTATAGTTTGTGTTGCCACATGGGGGATATCTAGATGAATGAAAATTAAATACATTGTATTAAAATATGATGTGGGAGAGATGAATTTAAGTTGGAAAATAGCTTCCTTGTGATCTTAGTTTTAACTTTCCTATCCACAGAATTCTATAATAGATCCCACAGAAAGTAATGTCAACTTAAGTGACTTCAGGTAAACACACACATATGTAGTATTTCCATGAGTTACTCTGTGTATCAAATTTTATTAGCACTCATCAATAAAAGTTGTTAGGACAGAAATATTATGGTTATTTGAAAAATAATTATTGTTCATTCAGAGTGAGAATAGTACTATGAATAAAATGAACTCTGCTGATTTAGTGTTTTATGTTAAGCAACCAAAGATTTTCCCTTTATGTTTTTTTAAGGAAACTTTGATACTTATCAACTGTCATACATATTAACTTTCTTTTAAAGCTACTTTATTCTGCTTTCATCCTTTTCTTTCCACTCACCTTTATTCTCTTCTCTTTGTAAGTACCTAAATTGAGAGAAAAACAATTTCAGAACAGTGAAGCCAAAGGGGAGAAATTTTGAAGACTCAAAGTCCTTACTTTGAGTAAATATTTCAGAAACATGAAAAGTGTAAAATTCTGATCAATCTAAGAAGACTCAGAGAAGATACAGGATTTTAAAAATTATTTTTAATAAACTCTTCAATAACATTGCATATTCAAGACCCATAATAGAAAAAAAAAAAAAGAATTGGGGCAATTTTATGCATGACAAGAGAGATATGCTGGTCTGCACAGCATTTCAGGAAGTGTGGTTCACTCCATGTTTATGTAAAGCTAAATTCAGAGTAATCTCTCTCTCCTAACCGAAATTCACATTAACTCTATTAAACAGTAAAGCAATGTAAGTAAGTCAGTACTCAGTAGCAGTTTTGAGGAACTCTTTCAAAAATATTCATAAGACATACTTATCTTGTGAGCTGGCCCTCTAAGAGCAATTAGGGATTAACTGGATGGATGGAAGCTGTTTGTTTTGGTTTGGATTGATTTGGTTTTCCCAACAGAAGAGATTAGTAAGAACAATTTTTGAAAGGAGGGAGGAATACAATCTATAAAAAGAGAAGATTAAGGAAATCTATTCCTCAAAGAAGAGGCATGCATACAGAGGACCAGAGGAGTTATGTTTGGCTAGTTACTAGGACAGGTTGTAGAACTGAATTCACAGTTCTAGGAATCAAATCCAAGGTTTTCTGATTCTGACCCATACTTATTTCACTACATTTCTCTGCAGCTAACTAAATAGATTTCAAATTTTAAAAGACATTCAAATCCCCCAAACATACTCCCTTTTCATCTTATTTAAAATAAGGAAACAAGTGAAAAGAAAATCTCCTTTAAAATTCCAATATTCAAAGTCTTCTGCTTAATGCATTTATTCAAGAAGAGTTGTCATCCTATTTAGTTAGAGGTTGCCTGTTGTTTTTCATCCTCTAACTGTGTTTGATGCCAGAAGTCACAGAGTATTTATGCTCTGCGGTTGTTTTTTCTCTCACTAATCAACATAAGGGAAAGGAATTTTATTGTCACACTATTAAACAACTTCTTTGACAAGTTTGTGGTTTTAGTGTGATTTTTCATAAGTCTTGCATGTGACTCACTTACTTATGACTAGAATTCTTGGCAGATGGACTTTTCTGAGCCATATTTGCATCAGTGCCAAGGGCACATGAAATCAGCCTTACATATGCAAAATATATTAAACTAAACAAGTTATTCTAGCGAAGTGGAAGCTGCTAGGGATAGGGTATATGTTATGTTTATTTCTGTATCTCACACTGGGCCTAATCCAGGACCACAAACTAGAGATTCAATAATAAGTTTTGAATATATACTGTTTTTTAAACCACATGGTATTTAAGTAACTGTTTATCACGAAACAGTAACTATTAACTAGTTACCTATCAAGAAGGGAAAATGATCAAAATAATTGTGTAACTAAATTAAACTTGACATTTTTCCCCCTCATATTGGTTTGTAGATATATTATCAGGTTAAATATGATTGAGATTCAAGCAAACTTCACTTTGGCAAGTTGGATTATTGACCATGTAAAGTTGGTAGCCAAAATAATAGTAATAATAATAGATACCAAGTAAGCCCAGGTAATCTAGGCAGTATAGTGGGGTTCGCTTCAGAGGTTTAGAATTACCTTGTGACCTGGGGCAGACATCCATAGGACACAATCAATTTGAGCATGATCTAGTTAATGATTGCCTTCAGGAGACTGGATTCAGAAATTGATACTAATTTATTTCAAATGGAGGTTCAGTGAGAAAGTTAGGGATGAGGAATGGATTGACATACAGCCAAGCTATGATTGGCATCTCTCCTGGGAAGATAAGTACTAGTTTGGGTTCAGAGTCAATTTCCAGGATTGAAGAAAAATTAGAATGTTAGACCAGTTAACAGCTCTACCAAGGAACCAAGAATCAAAGTGAAAATTCAATCCTATTGAACCAGCACAGATTGTAAACATGGAAAGTCATGAATAGGAGGTACACGAAAACCTAGGAATTTGCTGTGGTGTGTCAGTTCAGGTTCTGTCAGAGGATAAAGGAATCTTGGATACGTGGAGAAAATTAGAGAAGAATCCCAGCACAAGGTGAGGCACACCAAGGAAAAAAGGAGTATGACATCACTCCAAGACTGACTCAGTGATGAGGGAAAGGACAGCTAACTAATTTCCATAGCTTCACATAGGAACTGAACTAGAACTAGAATGATTATATAATCTATTTTCTATACCAATTTACCTTTGAGAGTAGCAGAAGGCACTGTAATGATTATTCCAGAACCGCATATGAAATCTTGAGTTTTCTTGGGCAGACCAGGACATAATGCCATTTTAAATACAATAGAGTGGATAGAAGATACTGGAAATTGCGTTTTACAGACTTTTCTGAGAAGAGTGGAGGGAAGGATATATGAGAAATTACATTATTTTGGAAATAATTATATCTTATCTAAAGGTAAGGATTCTTTAGTCTTCCTTTTCAGAAAGCACCAATAAGGAGACTGGATTCAGTGGAGCTAATGACACTCTAATGAGTCAAAACAAAAACAGTACCCAGTTGTGCATGTGACTGGTGATAGAAGCAAGATTCAATGCTGTAAAGAGCAATACTGCATAGGAACCTGAAATGTCAGGTCCATGAATCAAGGCAAATTGGAAGGGGTCAAACAAGAGATGGCAAGGGTGAACGTCGACATTCTAGGAATCAGCGAACTAAAATGGAATGGAATGGGTGAATTTAACTCAGATGACCATTATATCTACTACTGTGGGCAGGAATCCCTCAGAAGAAATGGAGTAGCCATCATGGTCAACAAAAGAGTCCGAAATGCAGTACTTGGATGCAATCTCAAAAACGACAGAATGATCTCTGTTCGTCTCCAAGGCAAACCATTCAAGATCACAGTTATCCAAGTCTATGCCCCAACCAGTAATGTTGAAGAAGCTGAAGTCGAACGGGTTTATGAACACCTACAAGGCCTTTTAGAACTAACACCCCCAAAAGATGTCCTTTTCATTATAGGGGACTGGAATGCAAAAGTAGGAAGTCAAGAAACACCTGGAGTAACAGGCAAATTTGGCCTGTGAATGTGGAATGAAGCAGGGCAAAGGCTAATAGAGTTTTGCCAAGAAAACGCACTGGTCATAGCAAACACCCTCTTCCAACAACACAAGAGAAGACTCTACACATGGACATCACCAGATGGTCAACACCAAAATCAGATTCATTATATTCTTTGCAGCCAAAGATGGAGAAGCTCTATACAGTCAACAAAAACAAGACCGGGAGGTGACTGTGGCTCAGATCTTGAGCTCCTTATTGCCAAATTCAGACTTAAATTGAAGAAAGTAGGGAAAACCACTAGACCATTCAGGTATGACCTAAATCAAATCCCTCATGATTATACAGTGGAAATGAGAAATAGATTTAAGGGCCTAGCTCTGATAGAGAGAGTGCCTGATGAACTATGGAATGAGGTTAGTGACGTTGTACAGGAGACAGGGATCAAGACCATCCCCATGGAAAAGAAATGCAAAAAAGCAAAATGGCTGTCTGGGGAGGCCTTACAAATAGCTGTGAAAAGGACAAAGGCAAAAAGCAAAGGAGAAAAGGAAAGATATAAGCACCTGAATGCAGAGTTCCAAAGAATAGCAAGAAGAGATAAGAAAGCCTTCTTCAGTGATCAATGCAAAGAAATAGAGGAAAACAACAGAATGGGAAAGACTAGAGATCTGTTCAAGAAAATTAGAGATACTAAGGGAACATTTCATGCAAAAATGGCCTCGATAAAGGACAGATATGGTATGGACCTAACAGAAGCAGAAGATATTAAGAAGAGGTGGTAAGAATACATGGAAGAACTGTACAAAAAGATCTTCATGATGCAGATAATTATGATGATGTGATCATTCATTTAGAACCAGACATCCTGGAATGTGAAGTCAAATGGGCCTTAGAAAGCATCACTATAAACAAAGCTAGTGGAGGTGATGGAATTCCAGTTGAGCTGTTTCAAATCCTGAAAGATGATGCTGTGAAAGTGCACTCAATATGCCAGCAAATTTGGAAAACTCAGCAGTGGCCACAGGACTGGAAAAGGTCAGTTTTCATTCCAATCCCAAAGAAAGGCAACACCAAAGAATGCTCAAACTACCGCACAATTGCACTCATCTCACATGCTAGTAAAGTAATGCTCAAAATTATCCAAGCCAGGCTTCAGCAATGTGTGAACCGTGAACTCCCTGATGTTCAAAGCGGTTTTAGAAAAGACAGAGGAACCAGAGATCAAATTGCCAACATCTGCTGGATCATGGAAAGAGCAAGAGAGTTCCTGAAAAACATCTATTTCTGCTTTATTGACTATGCCAAAGCCTTTGACTGTGTGGATCACAATAAACTGTGGAAAATTCTCAAAGAGATGGGAATACCAGACCACATAACCAGCCTCTTGAAAAATCTGTATGCAGGTCAGGAAGCAACAGTTAAAACTGGACATGGAAAAACAGACTGGTTCCAAATAGGAAAAGGAGTGCGTCAAGGCTGTATATTGTCACCCTGCTTATTTAACTTATATGCAGAGTACATCACGAGAAACGCTGGACTGGAAGAAACACAAGCTGGAATCAAGATTGCCGGGAGAAATATCAATAACCTCAGATATGCAGATGACACCACCCTTATGGCAGAAAGTGAAGAGGAACTAAAAAGGCTCTTGATGAAAGTAAAAGAGGAGAGTGAAAAAGTTGGCTTCAAGCTCAACATTCAGAAAATGAAGATCATGGCATCTGGTCCTATCACTTCATGGGAAATAGAAGGGGAAACAGTGGAAACAGTGTCAGACTTTATTTTGGGGAGCTCCAAAGTCACCACAGATGGTGACTGCAGCCATAAAATTAAAAGACACTTACTCCTTGAAAGAAAAGTTATGACCAACCTAGATAGCATATTGAAAAGCAGAGACATTACTTTGCCGACTAAGGTCCGTCTAGTCAAGGCTATGGTTTTTCCTGTGGTCATGTATGGATGTGAGAGTTGGACTGTGAAGAAGGCTGAGCACCAAAGACTTGATGCTTTTGAACTGTGGTGTTGGAGAAGACTCTTGAGAGTCCCTTGGACTGCCAGGAGATCCAACGAGTCCATTCTGAAGGAGATCAGCCCTGGGATTTCTTTGGAGGGAATGATGCTGAAGCTGAAACTCCAGTACTTTGGCCACCTCATGTGAAGAGTTGACTCATTGGAAAAGACTCTGATCCTGGGAGGGATTGGTGGCAGTAGGAGAAAGGGACGACCGAGGATGAGATGGCTATATGGCATCACGGACTCGGTGGACATGAGTCTGAGTGAACTCTGTGAGATGGTGATGAACAGGGAGGCCTGGAGTACTGCGATTCATAGGGTCGCAAAGAGTCGGACACGACTGAGCGACTGAACTGAACTGAATGACACTCTGCCAGTGATGTCCTGGATGTTTGTAGTGAGCCCATAGAAGTAAAGCTGGCAGGAAACTCTTCACGTCCATATACTTTGGGGCTTCTGAATTAATAATGAATTAGATGGCCAGGAAATGAGTGAATGAGCCTATAAGAGAAGAAAGAGGTTACTTAGGATGGAGAGGAATCACTCATGAAACCAATGTACACAGATCAGGATATGACAGATAGAGGTCTTTCCTTACCCAAGGAAGTCTCTGAAGTGACTGCGCAAGAAAATTTTTTTTTTTTCCATGTCTTAAGGATGCACATTTAAGTCAATGGCATTTATGGAACTTTCTGTCACTGCTCACCAATCCCATAACTGGGTAAAAGTATCAATTTTATTTTGTTATTTATCTTATTTACTAAAAGATTCATAGAAACTCAGAAACTTCTGTTTCCAAGCAATATGTTCAGTTCAGTTCAGTCACTCAGTCGTATCCGACTCTTTGTGACCCCATGAACTGCAGCACACCAGGCTTCCCTGTCCATCACCAACTCTTGAATCTTGCTCCAACTCATTGTTCATCAGGTCGGTGATGTCATCCAACCATCTCATCCTCTGTCATCCCCTTCTTCTCCTACTTTCAATCTTTCCCAGCTCAGGGTCTTTTCAAATGAGTCAGTTTCTTGCATCAGGTGGCCAAAGTATTGGAGCTTCAGCTTCAGCATCAGCCCTTCCAATGAATATTCAGGACTGATTTCCTTTAGGAGGGACTGGTTGGATCTCCTGCCCAAAGGACTCTCAAGAGTCTTCTCTAACACCACAGTTCAAAACATCGATTCTTTGGCTCTCAGATTTCTTTATAGTCCTACTCTCACATCCATACATGACTACTGGAAAAACCATAGCTTTGACTATATGGACCTTTGTCGATAAAGTAATGTCTCTGCTTTTTAATATACTGTCTAAGTTTGCCATAGCTTTTCTTCCAAGGAGCAAGCATCTTTTAATTTCATGGCTTCAGTCACCATCTGCAGTGATTTTGAAGCCCAAGAAAATAAAGCAATATGGAAGGCTGCTTTAAAAAATAACTAGAAATGCTGAATAAAATATTACAAATGTTCTTTCAATGCAATTCTAAACTATTAGAAAGTAAAGACAATCCTTAAAGACAAAAGTAAAGAAACAATTAAAAACCTGAGACACAGAATGACTGCTGACCAGACCTAGAGCAAGAGAAAGGAGAGACACTAGTAAAAATTAGAGGTACTCTGTAATAGGGTACAGTTGGCAAAATCTGCCCACTGTAAGGAGAATAAGGATTTCTGGATGGGGATGAAAACAAAACTTTGGGCAGAAAGTTGTTTGAGGCTCATGCCATTGGTACTGAACCCAAGTCCATGCTCCTGATGCACAGAGAAGACAAAACGTTAGAGTTTGGAGCAGAGAATGGGTTATTACAGGGCCAAGTAAGGAGATGGGTGACTCACGCTCAAAAACCCTGAGCTCTCTGATGGTTTTGGAGGGAAAGTTTTTATAGGCTTCCGGAGAGGGTATGTGCTTTCTTCCTACTGAGGTCTCAGGAATGTGCTCCAGGAATCTTGTGCTCAGCCTGAAGTTGCCATCCTCCACCTGGGTGGTGGCCTCAGTTCCCAGAGAAGAACTCAAAGATATCATTATATGCAGTCCTTGAAGAGGAACCAGGACCGGGCCACAGGGTTGCTCTATCATTTTTTGACTGCTCCTCTCTTGCTTCCACATCTCCTCCTTTCCCTAATTAGCAACTGTTTGAATCTGTCCTTTGGAACTCAGGTAAGGTTGTGGAGGCTGAATGAAGCCTATTTCCTACAAGCAAGAAATGGAGGACACAGAAAAGATTTGAACCAGGGAAAGCCCCACAGATTCCTGCTTGGTGTCACCATGCATATGCCCTCACCACGTTTAGGCTTTTAATTTCCACCAGCTCCTTTTATGTTCTGAACTGCTCAAGATGATAGATGAATGTTAAAGTAATCCCAGGTTGGTAATACCCACATGTGCAACTATGTGTACTATAGCCCATGTGTACTCTGTCCATGAAATTCTCCAGGCAAGAACACTGGAGTGGGTTGCCATTTCCTTCTCCAGGGGATCTTCCCAACCCAGGGATTGAACCCAGGTGTCTTGCATTGCAGGCGGAGCCTTTACTGTTTGAGCCACTGGGGAATACCCACTTGACACTTGGCATCACCGATGCAATGGGCGTGAACTTGGGCAAACTTTGGGAGATGGTGAGGCACAGGGAGGCCTGGTGTGCTGCCATCCAGGGGGTTGCAAAAGTTGGACACAACTAGGCAACTGAACAACAACATCACATATTCCTCATGTTAGTATCACTAATCTTCTGTAGAATAAATGTGCAGCCTCAGGAAGATTTTATAAATTGCTATTTTAATTCTGGTTTGAATCCTTGTCCTTTTTTTTCACAATGA
Organism: Budorcas taxicolor; assembly: GCF_023091745.1. Classification (NCBI taxonomy): domain Eukaryota; kingdom Metazoa; phylum Chordata; class Mammalia; order Artiodactyla; family Bovidae; genus Budorcas; species Budorcas taxicolor. The sequence goes on from NC_068911.1 coordinate 110,960,455, forward strand.
TGAATAAGGTTTTTGACTCCATGCCTTCCTGTTCCATGATTGTTCAACAAAATAAAGATAATTTAGGAACGGACAGAGGATGCAGGGGTTTCCTGAACAAACACAAAGTCATTTTCTAGCCACTGCTTATTTTTAGAATGTGTCGTTAAATTTCAGTGTTTGCGATTATCATTGGGAAAGCTTATCTATATTGACCTTTACTATCCTTTTTAACATCTTAAAAGCTTCAATCATATCTCCGCTCTTCAATGCTTTTTCTTCAAGTATTGTAATCTCAGTTTTCTAGCTCTCCAAAGTAATATAACCTCCTTTCTCATTTGTCATTCTGCTCCAGTCAATCCTTTCTGCCTCCTCAATGTCTTTCCTGAAACATTATTCCTTTCCCTACAGAGGGAGATTGTCTCAAATGGTAAGTCACTGAGTGTATTTAATCAGCCACCATTACAGTGTCTGGCTTCCCAAGACATTTTTGTAGCCTATTTCATAAATTTATTGTTCTTAAAAGCAAACCTAATTTCGCAATGAAACTACCCAATCTCCTTTTCATCAAAAACCAGGATAAAATATGTCTTTGGTGTAAACAATACTGTTCAGCTACTTTGATCTAATTGCGATTGGTTTACATTGTACGTTCTTCAAAATCATTCCTTTGTACTTCTTACAGCAGGTATCACTTTGATCCCCCTCTGTTCCCCCTTTTCCTCTATTTCTTATCTATTTTGTCATGCCTTTACTTGTTAGAGTGGCCACATTCCTGTAACTTAAAGTTGACTGTTTCCCACTGCCCCTGATAACTGCACATAATAATCTTTGTGCAGTGTTTATGTGTTTTATACTTGATTCTTAGTACAACTCTGTGAAGGAGGCAGCATGGCTACTATGCCCCTAAAGAAGAAGCTTCATCACGGCCTGAATGTTTTGCCCAAGAGCAGATAATAGGTTACACAAGAGCCAATATGAGAAGCCAGATGCCCCCACTCCCACTTTTCCCACTAAACTAATAACTTGAAAACTAGAGATATTTTTGACATCTGAGTCTAGTAAGGGGGTATTAATAGGTCCTTGGTAAGGCTGAGAGATTACCTTCTGGAGACTACCATATAGGGTAGCTTTGCATATATTTACATAATCATGTCAAAGGTCCCACTATTCATGTACATTTTAAGATTAAATGTAGTGAAGCTACTGAGGTGTATACAGTTCTCCCAAGAGCTGCCTTTGGCAGTCCCCAAGAACATTTCTCATTTTCTGAAACAAATGATTCTATTTCTACCTTTTCTATGATCCTCCCTTATCAACCTTCCTTTCTTTTTCCTCCAAGCTTCAGTGATATATGCTATCAATTTATATATTTATACATTCAAGTTGAGTACTTACACAAGATAAAGTACATAAATTCCAGGAACGAAGTGGTATAAAATTAATATTGAGTAGAGTCAGGGGTTGGAGGGAGTAAAGGAGGAAGAGAGCATTACCTAAGTTACTCACCAAAGTCTGTTCTAGATGTATATCATCTGCTTTCTCAGCAAACCTATTCTCCTGTAACACTCCTCACGATGCAGTAATATTTTACTCATTTTATAAAAATCAAAAAGAAACTCTGAAGAGTAAATTGAGTAGTTAGTAAATTAAAAGAGAGGGATGTCTGATTCCAAAATCAATGCCATTCCCACCATATCAAACTCCATGGGATAAAGCATCTCCACAAATGACATCATCTTAAGGGCCTTCTAGGCATCTGGAATAGTCAACCAAAGCATATTAGGTTCCTCCCATGGGTGGGATGCTGAGAAGACAACACAGAGTCTTCCTAATCAGAAAACCTACCAATTTTCTGACTAGGAAAACACGGATAGCAGATACTAAATGATGAATAAACACTGCCTAACAACTTAACAATGTGCATACATGGGGACAGGAAATATACAAGATCTTCCATTTTTTGTATATTCCACTTAATTTTGCTGTGAAATTAAACTGCTTTAAAAATAAAGTTTATTCATTTAAAAGAAAAACAATCAGGCAGAGCTGAGGATTCCTTGAAATTTTCATAGTTCCCAGAATACGGTCTTATTGGAATCACTAATCCAACCCAATGCATAGAAAACATCACTGTGAGGCAAAGAGAGCCACCAAGAACAGACCTGAGGGCTAAGCAATTTTTAATAGCAATTTAGTTGTTTTTCAGCAACTTTTGTGTCATTGGGTTCCCTCAGAGTGTTGCCTCACTCAGCTGGATGGTATATGAACCACAGAATGAATTGCAGCAGCTTGGCAGGTTGACATCTGCAAAAGGTGTGAAGAAATATCATTGGGTTGTCAAGAGGTGTGAAAAATCTAGCCATCAGAATATTGCCAATCACTTCTAAATGGACACTTTTTCAAGAAGCATGTTTCCTTTCTTGTTTCTCACTCTCTCTCATGGCAGGGCTAATGTCTAATAGTTTAAGGTGTCAGAAGAAGCAGACTCCATCTGAACCTGTTTATTTTCCTGGCTAAGACTTTGAAGAATAGACCATGAGGAGCCTGGGGAGATAACTGGTTTTGTTTTTTTTTTTTTTTTATCATCACATCTTCCTTCTGACTCACTGCAGATATTTTTTTCCCATAGAAATACATTTTTATATATTGGATCTCACTGAGAATAAATTTAAGAAAAAGACGGCACTAACATAACCAAGCTAGGGGCCATCACAGCTCAATGTTTTATTATTAATTTCAGTATAAGATATTATTGGCATCCTGTACCTCTAGTGGTATATTAATAAAATCAATCATTATTTTGCAAAAAATTCTTTATATACTTACCTTGAATTAGGGCAAAGAACCTGTCTCATTCCTATATTATATTAAAAAATCAAAATATCAAGCCTTGACATTCAAGTTGTTTTTATGAATTTAAATATGCTGATTAATTACTCAACAAATACCGTAGGAGAAGGCTGGGAGGATCTACTTGATTAGAAAGTATCAGAAATATGAATCTTTAAAAACATATTTTATTATTATTATTGTAACTTTATTCATTTTTATTTTTTGGCTTTGCCCTCAAGGCATGTGGGATCTTAGTTCCCACCAGGCATTGAACCTGTGCCCTCGCCATTGGAAGGCAGATTGCCTCCCACTTGATCACCAGGGAAGTCCCAGCATCTTTAAAGAAACAAAAAAAAATCATCTTTCAAATGCAAAAACATATCCAAAAGTCCACTACAGAACAATATGCAAGAAACTTAACTGTCTCCTTATCTCTTCTTTTGTGCAATTTAGAGCCAAACTGATAAAGTGCAGTTTTACTGTTTGCTAAATATAAGCTCCACACTTGGATTCTGATTTTTCTGTTTTAAGCTCAAGATTCAACATGGCCTGAGTTTTTGTCTTCTGACTCCATCTCTGCAACCAGCTCAAACCTGACCGTGGTTGAGACCTCATGAGCGCTGCCTGCTTTAGTCAAGCCCCACATTCTCCATCCATAGACTGCAGTTTTAGAGCTGTCCATAAACACATGAAAGAGAAAAAAAAAAATCTTTGCTGAACACCCTCATGACTTCTGGCTAAATTGTCTTTAAAGTGTGCTTGTTAGGGTGGTCAAGATGAAAAAGGGACTTATAACAACTTGTGTTCATATCGTCAGACATTTGCGTCTGATTGTCATCAGTTCAGTTCAGTTCAGTCACTCAGTCATGTCAGACTCTTTGTGACCCCATGGACTGCAGCCTGCCAGGCTTCCCTGTCCATCATCAACTTAATTCTTTCTAGAAAACAAAGCCTGGTTGTACAATCCCTTGCCTAATTTTTTTCATTAGCACTGTTACCCTTGCTTACTTTCTAGACCTTCATATGGTATAGTCCTTTGTTACTTTCAGGACCTTGCATCCTGCTGGACACTATCTCAAACTCTGCTCCATGCATATTAATTTCTAACCACTCTGTGATCTATACTGGTAAGCCCAGTCCATTCTTGTCCATTTATGTTAAGTACCAATGCAGAAATGATGTCTGACTTTCTTAAGCTACGTCCATCTCCTTTCTCCATGTGTTTCAATGGCTATCTTTGATCTCTGAATCCATAGCCATTTAGTTTGAAAATTTTTTAAGAAAAGGAACACACTCTTAGTTATCTCTGTGATTCCAGTACCTAGGACAGTGCCTAACAGCATTGAGCCGATGGATAAATATTTCCAGAAGGACTTCCCTAGTAAATGAACAAGCAAAGAAGCAACTGATCTATAGAAAATAAATATCATGTGAGTGCAACCAGAGACACCCTTTTGCATAAGTGAAATAAGCAATTACCTCCTTTACTTACATTGTGTGATTTTTAATAGTCTTGGTAAAAGTTCATCTGCATAAAAGTTGTCTCCTAATGGGCCTTGCCAGAATAATCACTCCTTTTTGTAAAGGTGTTGGTTTTAATAAATAAAATGCACAAAATAGATGGTAGGCCAATGCCATAGTTGTGGAAAGAATGCTGAACCATGATTCAGGTAACAGGGTAAACCAACATTGCCTATATCTACTAACATTAGTACCTAAAAATAATACTATAATAATAACACCACCACCTGTGATGCTGAAAGCTCGACTTCTGTGCATCAGTGCTGAACGGAACCTCAGAGATAATTTTTGATTAGGTAGAAAAGAATAGCTTTATTGTTTTGCAGACAAAGTGAGGCACAGTGGGCTCCTGCCCTCGAAAACTATTTGTCCTAACCCAGGAGGATTTGATGAGGAGTTTAAAAGTAACAGTTCAAGGGTGGAGTTTCTGATAAGATTAGAGTGCCCTGCAAGGCCTGTACTCATTGGACTCATCTAATCTGGTCTCAGGTAATCTTGATGAGCTTCCCTGGTTCCTTTAATGGAGCCTCAGATGGTTTTTGGCTGTTTCTCCATTGCTTAGAACCATTTGGAAGTTAGGGAGGCTGGAGTCTGTTCCCTACAGAAAACAAGGAACAGAAATGTTTCTGTCCCCAGGAACCCCACAGGATCCTGCTCCATACCACTAACAGCAACAGTAGCTGCATCTGAAAGAGTTTAAAGACAATGAGAGGGAAATTGATAGGTGTGATAAAGTCAGTCTCAAACTAGTTGACTTAGGCTACCAGAAAGTGTCAGACCTAAGAAATAGTCTTATATGTCTAGAACATTAAAAAAACACTGAGAATCAAGATACCTGATCTTGCATGCAGGAATGTCAGAGGGCAGCACCAATTTGGGATTTTCAAAGGATAGCCCAAGTCCATAGACCAGAACCTAGAGTAACTTGACCAAAAAATAGAAGATGACAAGTAAGCCTACCATCTCTCCGTTGTTCATGGACAATAAAATTTCCCATAAAAGTGAAAGTCACTCAGTTGTGTCCAACTCTTTGTGACTCCATGGACTTTACAGTCCACGGAGTTCTTCAGGCCAGGATACTGGAATGGATAGCCTTTACCTACTTCAATATTCTTGGGCTTCTCTGTTGGCTCAGCTGATAAAGAATCTGCCTGCAGTTCAGGAGACCTGGGTTCGATCCCTGGGTTGGTAAGATCCCCTTGAGAAGGAAAAGGCTCCCCACTCCAGTATTCTGGCCTGAAGAATTCCATGGACTGTATAGTCCATGGGGTTGCAAAGAGTCAGACATGACTAAATGGCTTTCAATTTGTGATTCAACAGGGAAAAGTTTCCCACAAGAAACTGAAAATCATTGTCAGAGACTGTGTGTGGAAATGAGGTCATATTTACTCTATACTAGTTAAAGCCAAGAATACAATATCAATAGGATCCAAAATTCATGAAGCCCTTGAGGTTCTAGCAAAGGAAGTGTAAACTGTTCTGTAGAGACACTTTCACAATCCAGGACACATAGTACTCAAAGTGCAAATAAACCAACTCCAACCAAAAATGAGTTCCAGTAAAAATTACAGTCCCCTTGAGTAAATAAGTAACAATAACGGAGAGTCAGAAGATAAGACAGATGGAAAAACGTTGCCCCAAGGACATTAAGGAACATTGTTATTTGACATTCCAAATTTTTGAGATTCAAGTACATGGGGTCACATAGATATCACCAGGATCTTCACAGATGACCACCTTGGTGGGAAGTTGAAGAAAAAGTTCATGGTGATAAATATCATGCAACAATGACTACATAAGTCTAGTCTGCCTGTGTTTTGTTTATTGATTTGAGAGAATTGAGAAGATTTGTGTTTCAGGGAAAAGGAATTTAAAGATCAGGAAGGTTTTAGACCAAAAGTGACTACAAATTAATGACCTCAAAGATATTTTACAGGTTGACTTCAAAGATAGTAGCTATAGGACTCTGGACCCAGTGAAAGTCTCTTGGTGCCAATATTAAGTTGTCCAGTTGGCCTTGAATTGGTTGGTCTGTCTTTGGTCTGATTCCTTACATATACATTTACACAGACTACCAAGCTTTTACTGATTGACTTCCCAGGACCTCATTCTCTTTGAAATTATCACTCTGGATCTCTGTGTTTGCTTTGCTGTCTTCTGTCAGGTCTTATACATGTGGGGTGGGGCAAGAGGGTTTATGAACACTTTTACTTAAACTTGCTTCTCTTTTTCTTCTTTTTTTTAATTTTTATTTTTACTTTATTTTACTTTACAATACTATATTGGTTTTGCCATACATTGACATGAATCCACCATGGGTGTACTTGAGTTCCCAAACATGAACCCCCCTCCCACCTCCCACCCCATATCATCTCTCTGGATCATCCCCGTGCACCAGCCCCAAGCATCCTGTATCCTGCATCAAACATAGACTGGCGATTCTTTTCTTACATGATAGTATACATGTTTCAACGTCATTCTCCCAAATCATCCCACCCTCTCCCTCTCCCACAGAGTCCAAAAGTCGCTCTACACATCTGTGTCTCTTTTGTTGCCTCGCATCCAGGGTTATCATTACCATCTTTCTAAATTCCATATATATGTGTTAGTATACTGTATTGGTGTTTTTCTTTCTGGCTTACTTCACTCTGTATAATTGGCTCCAGTTTCATCCATCTCATTAGAACTGATTCAAATGTATTCTTTTTAACGGCTGAGTAATACTCCATTGTGTATATGTACCACAGCTTTCTTATCCATTCATCTGCTGATGGACATCTAGGTTGTTTCCATGTCCTGGCTATTATAAACAGTGCTGCGATGAACATTGTGGTACATGTGTCTCTTTCAATTCTGGTTAGAGATCTATGTTCCACAGAAAAGCGGATATCAAAACACAAACATTTTTCCTACTACCAGTAGCCAAAAGGTATTTCAGGAACAACAATCTATGTAGTCACAATGTACCCCAAATAATCTGGGTAACATAGAGTTTTTCTCTTACTATTCTTGGCCCTGATCCCAGGCACTTTTTATTTTTAGGGTGCCAGTTACCTTATTCTAACAGTCTTGAAAAAAATTATATCCATATTCACCTAAAAATAAAAGATGCTTAAAAAGGCATTTAAAAGAACATTCTTTCTTTTAATGGAATAGAATTCCTTAATATGAATAATGAATATTAGGAATTAAAAATAACTGCTGGTTCTTTTCTTTTTAAGTTGCATTGCTTGATACAAATAATTTTTTTAAATCATGATCAATGTGTCTTAATGAAAAGGCATTTTATTATTCCCAGTAATAATTCATTAATCTTATGTTGGTAAAAGTCTCAATTCAGATATCAGAGACTAGAGCTAGAAGACAGAGATGGAGAAAAAAATTTGTGGAAGATGCTCACAATGTTTTTCCTCAATTTCTGCTTTCAGACTTGAAAATTGGAATTCTATTTCTCTCAAACAATATTATGTTCAGAAGGAAAAAATATATAATCTTAAGGGCCTTCTTTCCCTAACATAACAATATTCGGAGACTCACATGCCAGATCCTTCATATTCTTGCTTATTGCATTTAGTCTTAAGGATTGTTTTCCCTGCACTGTGAGCAGAAATGTTATGTTAGTGTATTTTTTCCATTTTTAAAAAAATTTCTTTGGAAACCTTCCAGAGACTGTTTTGTTTAGAATGCTTTGTTAGAAAGGAACTTATACCACTTTGAATCAGAAATGTTTATGTGATGTGAGTGAATTCTCTAGACAGAATTTTATGTAACTGTTTCATTTTGATTTAGAACCTTGACTCATTTTTCCCTCATTATTTTTTTATTATAAAGAGGGTAAAAGGCAGGTGAAGGGAAGATCAAAAGCTAATTAAAAGTAATCAAAATTTTTTCTTTTGAACATTTCTTTCTGACAGCAATTTTAGCTCCTATCATTTGTAGCATTTTTAAAATCAATGTTTGGAAAATTATTACCCTGATCCTTATTCAAGGTTTAATGATTTTCTTATAGATACTGTTAGATGGGAATTTGTGTGTTATTGAAGACAAGGCTAATATGATTAACAGCTACCATGTACTGAATACTTATTCTGCAGCATGAAATACTATGGAAGTGTGTTCAGCCTATAGTTTAACTTAACCCTCAGTGCAACACTGTGATTTTTAACACACTCTGTCGACAGGAGCTATTTTTACATTGGGTTACTAATTTCATGAACTCAACAAGATGTTGAACACCAAATATGTGCCAGTCAAACAATGTGCTAAATTTTAGGAGTTTAAGTAAAAAGAGGTAAAAGTATTCCTATTCTTAACATTATCAGTTTATTGCCATAGCATAACAAACAATTTAAGTATTTTAAAATATCTATGTTGTTTGGTAAAAAAAGATAGGTCTCAGTTACACAATAATTTACATAATTCGATATTTAGGCTCAAAACATACATTGCATGTGTGCATGCTAAGTCACATCAGTCATGTCCGATTCTTTGCAAACCGATGAACTGTAGCCTGCCAGGCTCCTCTGGCCATGGGATTTTCCGGGCAAGAATACTGGAGTAAGTTGCCATGCCCTCCTACAGGGGATCTTTCTGCCCAAGGATCAGACCCCTATCACTTATGTCTACTGCATTGGCAGGCAGGTTATTTACCACTAGTGCTACCTGGGAAGCCCAAACTTACATTCAGTTCAGTTCATTTCAGTTCAGTCGCTCAGTCGTGTCCGACTCTTTGTGACCACATGGACCACATGCCAGGCCTCCCTGTCCATCACCAACTCCCAGAGTTCACTCAGACTCACATCCATCGACTCAGTGATGCCATCCAGCCATCTCATCCTCTGTCATCCCCTTCTCCTCCTGCTCCCAATGCCTCCCAGCATCAGAGTTTTTTCCAGTGAGTCAACTCTTCCCATGAGATGGGCAAAGTACTGGAGTTTCAGCTTTAGCATCATTCCTTCCAAAGAAATCCCAGGGCTGATCTTCAGAATGGACTGGTTGGATCTCCTTGCAGTCAAAGGGACACTCCAGAGTCTTCTCCAACACCACAGTTCAAAAGCGTCAATTCTTTGGTGCTCAGCTTTCTTTACAGTCCAACTCTTACAACCATATATGACCACTGGAAAAACTGTAGCCTTCACTAGATGAACATTTGTTGGCAAAGTAATGTCTCTGCTTTTGAATATGCTATCTAAGTTGGTCATAAATTTATTCCAAGGAGTAAGTGTCTTTTAATTTCGTGGCTGCAGTCACCATCTGCAGTGATTTTGGAGCCTCCAAGAAATAAAGTCTGACACTGTTTCCACTGTTTCCCCATCTATTTCCCATGAAGTGATGGGACCAGAGGCCATGATCTTTGTTTTCTGAATGTTGAGCTTTAAGCCAACCTTTTCACTCTCCACTTTCACTTTCATCAAGAGGCTTTTTAGTTCCTCTTCACTTTCTGCCATAAGGGTGGTGTCATCTGCATACCTGAGGTTATTGATATTTCTCCCGGCAATCTTGATTCCAGCTTGTGTTTCTTCCAGCCTAGAGTTTCTCATGATGTACTCTGCATATAAGTTAAATAACCAGGGTGACAATATACAGCCTTGATGTACTCATTTTCCCATTTGGAACCAGTCTGTTGTTCCATGTCCAGTTCTAACTATTGCTTCTTGACCTGTATATAGGTTTTTCAAGAGGCAGGTCAGGTGGTCTAGTATTCCCATCTCTTTCAGAATTTTCCACAGTTTATTGTGATCCACACAGTCAAAGGCTTTGGCATAGTCAATAAAGCAATAATACATATTTTTTCTGGAACTCTCTTGCTTTTTCCATGATCCAGCGGATGTTGGCAATTTGATCTCTGGTTCCTCTGCCTTTTCTAAAACCAGCTTGAACATCTGGAAGTTCATGGCTCACACATTGCTGAAGCCTGGCTTGGAGACATTTGAGCATTACTTTACTAGCATGTGAGATGAGTGCAATTGTGCGGTAGTTTGAGCATTCTTTGGCATTGCCTTTCTTTGGGATTGGAATGAAAACTGACCTTTTCTAGTCCTGTGGCCACTGCTGAGTTTTCCAAATTTGCTGGCATATTGAGTAAAGCTCTTTCACAGCATTATCTTTCAGGATTTGAAACAGCTCAACTGGAATTCCATCACCTCCACTAGCTTTGTTCGTAGTGATGCTTTCGAAGGCCCACTTGACTTCACATTGCAGGATGTCTGGCTCTAGGTGAGTGATCACTCCATCGTGATTATCTTGGTCTTGAAGATCTTTTTTGTACAGTTCTCCTTTGTATTCTTGCCACCTCCTCTTAATATCTTCTGCTTCTGTTAGGTCCATACTGTTTCTGTCCTTTATTGAGCCCATCTTTGCATGAAATTTTCCCTTGGCATCTCTAATTTTGTTGAAGAGATCTCTAGTCTTTCCCATTCTGTTGTTTTCCTCTATTTCTTTGCATTGATCGCTGAGGAAGGCTTTCTTATCTCTTCTTGCTATTCTTTGGAACTCTGCATTCAGATGCTTATATCTTTCCTTTTCTCCTTTGCTTTTCACTTCTCTTCTTTTCACAGCTATTTGTAAGTCCTCCCCAGACAGCTATTTTGCTTTTTTGCATTTCTTTTCCATGGGGATGGTCTTGATCCCTGTCTCCTGTACAATGTCACGAACCTCATTCTTTAGTTCATCAGGCACTCTATCTATCAGATCTAGGCCCTTAAATCTATTTCTCACTTCCACTTGTATAATCATGAGGGATTTGATTTAGGTCATACCTGAATGGTCTAGTGGTTTTCCCTACTTTCTTCAATTTAAGTCTGAATTTGGCAATAAGGAGCTCATGATCTGAGCCACAGTCAGCTCCTGGTCTTGTTTTTGTTGACTGTATAGAGCTTCTTCATCTTTGGCTGTAAAGAATATAATCTATCTGATTTTGGTGTTGACCATCTGGTGATGTCCATGTGTAGAGTCTTCTCTTGTGTTGTTGGAAGAGGATGTTTGCTATGACCAGTGCATTTTCTTGGCAAAATTCTATTAGCCTTTGCCCTGCTTCATTTCGTATTCCAAGGCCAAATTTGCCTATTTCTCCAGGTGTTTCTTGACTTCCTACTTTTGCATTCCAGTCCCCTATAATGAAAAGAACATCTTTTTTGGGTGTTAGTTCTAAAAGGTGTTGTAGGTGTTCATAGAACCATTCAACTTCAGCTTCTTCAGCGTTACTGGTTGGGGCATAGACTTGGATAACTGTGATATTGAATGGTTTGCCTTGGAGACGAACAGAGATCATTCTGTCGTTTTTGAGACTGCATCCAAGTACTGCATTTCGGACTCTTTTGTTGACCATGATGGCTACTCCATTTTTTTCTAAGGGATTTCTGTCCCCTGTAGTAGATATAATGGTCATGTGAGTTAAATTCACCCATTCCAGTCCATTTTAGTTTGCTGATTCCTAGAATGTCGATGTTCACTCTTGCCATCTCTTGTTTGACCACTTCCAATTTGCCTTGATTCATGGACCTGACATTCCAGGTTCCTATGCAATATTGCTTACAGCATCGGATCTTGCGTCTATCACCAGTCACATGCACAACTGGGTATTGTTTTTGCTTTGGCTCCATCCCTTCATTCTTTCTGGAGTTACTTCTCCACTGATCTCCAGTAGCATATTGGGCACCTACTGACCTGGGGAATTCCTCTTTCAGTAGCCTATCATTTTACCTTTTCATACTGTTCATAGGGTTCTCAAGGCAAGAATACTGAAGTGCTTTGCCATTCCCTTCTCCAGTGGACCACATTTTGTCAGACCTCTCCACCATGACCTGCCCATCTTGGGTAGCCCCACGAGCATGGCTTGATTTCATTGAGTTAGACAAGGCTGCGGTCCTAGTGTGATTAGATTGACTAGTTTTCTGTGATTATGGTTTCAGTGTGTCTGCCCTCTGATGCCCTCTGGTCACACTTACCATCTTACTTGGGTTTCTCTTACCTTGGAAGTCGGTATCTCTTCACAGTTGCTCCAGCAAAGCTTAGCCGCTGCTCCTTACCTTGGAAGAGGGGTATCTCCTCACTGCTGCCTCTCCTGACCTTGAACGTGGAATAGCTCCTCTAGGCCCTCCTGCGCCTGTGCATCCCCGGCTCCTTGGACATGGGATTGCTCCCCCCGGCTGCTGCCCCTGGCCTCGGATGTGCCAGGAGGGCAATTAGTGTGGGTCAAGGCGAAAGAGCTTGAGAGCAGAATGCAGGGAATGATAAGGAAAGGCAGGCTGAGACACAGCGGAGTACAGGGCTGCCGCGTGGCCACAGGAAGGTGGAGGAGGAAAAAATTGGACAAACGCTTAGGATGACAAAACATCTGTCTGGAAGGAGAGGCGGTGAGCTTCCCGTCTATGCTGCGCTCCCTCTGGGTACATGGAAAGCTCATGGGTGCATGGAAAGCTCATAGTTCCATGCTCGACAAAAGAAGCGAGCCTGCGGGCACTTTTCTGCAGGAAGATCCCCTTCGTTTTGCTCGACTGTCACGGCTTTCGGAGCACTCCGTTGCTCTTTCCCAGCGTGAGTATCTGTTTTCGGTGGATCTGCGTGGTATTGGCGGTTTCAGATCGTGAGGCAGCTGGGCCCACAGCGTCCCCATACCCACGCGCCAGTGGTAGGAGGAGCGGCCTTTAATGCAACGGTTTTAAACCTATGTAGGTGATAAACCTCAGCACAGGAACAGTGCATCCATGTCCCTACAGTGCACATGCCTGTGACTAACACAATTCCACATACAATGTTAGGAGACTTGGGGACCTCTGGAATGCCATCTGGGTACTCTAAGGTTCTAGGGTGGCTGGAAAGAATTGCGAGACATGAGAGTTGTGCATGCACCCTCTCTCAAGGAAGCAACTGTGTAAGCTTCAGGGACAGTTCTGCAGCGCCTTTGCTCCTTTTTTTCTTTTTTTGATGTGGACCATGTTTAACGTCTTTGTTGAATTTGTTACCATATTGCTTCTGGTTTTTGATGGTTTTGGGACATATGGGATCTTTTCTTCCCAACCAGGGATTGAACCTGCACACCCTGCATTGGAAGGCGAAGACTTAGCCACTGGACTGCCAGGGAAGTCCTGCCTTTACTCCCTTCTTTGCCCACTACTGGGGCCAGCCAGCATCCAGGTCATCATTATGGCTCATTTTCATCATCATTTACCTCTTTATTGGCCCTATTGCTCCCATTTTCTCCTTTTTCTATCTGAATATCTAAATTGCTACTGGAGTTATTTTCATGCAAATCTGATCTTGTCACCTCCTCTCTTAAAACCTTTCAATGGCTCTAAATGACCAACAAGGTGAAATACAAGCTCCTATCTATGGTGTGCACAGGAATTTATGACCTGAACACCACTAACCCTTGCAGCTTCATTTTCCCCAATTATCATCCCATGCCTGCTGTCTCTCAGACATGCTATGCTTGTTTTTTCCTGAAAAACTTTATTGCTATTGCATCCTTTCTTTTAGTAAAACCCATCTCTATGTTGAACTCCTAGTTACTCATTTAGAGTCTCCAGAGCATCGCTCAACATCTCTTCTCTGGCCCTTCTTGAAGCTAGCTCTCCTGTTCTTGGTCTGCTTCTTTCCAAGAGAGTTCCTGTAATGTTGTGGTTATAATCATCCCTGCATCAGTAAGTTGGCACTGCTTTTGATTCCAAATTTTGCCTGCTGATGTTTCTATTCCAATCATGTCTTTCAGTACCTGATGCATTAATAGAACACAATAAATATTTGTATAATGAATCGATATAACCAAGGCTCTCTGAAAAAAAATCCAGATGTTTACTTTAGCTCCCCAGTATGCTACTCTTCTTGCTACTTCTATAAAGTAACATTCAATCACTTAGAAAATTATATGTATATATATACATGTTGATATATATATATATATGCACATCCATACTGTGTGTGTGTGTATGTGTCTGTGTGCTCTAAGGATTCCACACACTTGTATCAGTTACATTTTGATTAGGTGAACTTCTGTCTGGACTCAAGATAACTAACTATCCACTACACTTCCCCGGTGGCCCAGTGGTAGAGAATCTGCTTACCAGTGCAGGAGACACAAGAGATGCAGTTTCAATCTCTGGGTCAAGAAGATCCCCTGAAGTAGGAAATGGCAACCCACTCATGTATTCTTGCCTGGAAAATTCCATGAACAGTGAGCTACAGTTCACAGGGTTGCAAAGAGTCAGACACGACTGAGTGACTGCACTCGCACACACACACACTTAAAAGTAAGGTATACCTAACTAAAAACATCAGATAAATAAACCTTCATAGTATGATTCTATGTAAATGAAGTTTATAAATAGGCAAAACTAACCTATGGTGATAAAGGGCAGAATAGTGGTTATTTTACTAGTCTAGTGGTGTCTGTTAAGGGGCATGAGATGCCTTCGGGGGTACTGGAAATGTTCTCTAATTTGATGTAGATGGCAGTTACCTAGATGTAAACATATGTGAAAATTCATCAAACTGCCAGTGAAATACTGCTACTACTATGACTACTAGTACTGATTTTAAAAGCAAGGCTGGCTTTAAGACTAGGTGAATCAGCTATATGTGTACATACATACCCTCTCTCTTGGATCTCCCTCTCACCTCTCCATCCAACCCCTCTATGTCATCACAGAGCACCAAGCTGAGCTCCCTGCACTATGCTGCAGACTCCCACTAGCTCTCTATTTTACACATGGAGAGTGTGTTTTACACATGGGGGTATGTATGTTAATCCCAGTCTCCCAAATAATGCCTCCCCTGCCTCACTATGTTCACATGTTCATTCTCTGTCTGTGATAGGTGGTAAAATAGGTTAAAATTATGTCTATATACCAAATGCTCTGATCTTCTACCACTCAAGAGTAGGGCCTAATTTCCCTCCATTTAAGTGCAGGTTGCCCTTAGTGACTTGCTTCTTTGAATAGAAAAAGCCAGTGAGAAATGATAACGTGCAATTTCAGAGTCTCAGTTATACTAAGACAGTGAAGATTCTGTCTCATTACCTCCCTTTGGAATCACTTGCTGTGGACAAAGCCAGCTGCCTTATTGTGAAGGGCTCTCTGGAGAAGGTCTTCTTGGGAGGAGTAGAGACCTCCCTAGATCGTGCTGGGAAGTGAAGCAGTCTTCCGACCATCACCTAAACGAGCTGAAACATAGATTCTGTGGCCCAGGGCAAGACATCAGATGTCTATAGTGAAAGTAAGTTGCTCAGTCGTGTCCGACTCTTTGCGACCCCATGGACTGTAGCCTACCAGGTTCCACCATCCATGGGATTTTCCAGGCAAGAATACTGGAGTGAGTTGCCATCTATAGCCTTTGCTAATATCTTACCTGAGACCTTCTCAGAGATCCTGAGCCAGGACCACCCATTTAAGCCACTCTTGGATTCCTGACCCCAGGAACTCTATAAGATAATTAAACATTGTTTTATTTTCAGCTACTACATTTTGAGATAATTATTTATCATGAATTAATGAGTTGTTTTGAGATCATTAATTATGCAGCAATAGATAACCAAACAGGTTGCACAGAGTAGGAAATGACTGAAGCATCTTAGCAGCAGCAGATGACGAATATCTATTGGAAACTAAGCCCCAAAGTGTGGCTTGTATTCCTCACCCAGGGAGATTGTTCAATCAGGATTAAAACCTAGATTCCTCTCTGATGTTACCACATCCTGGAGCTGTTGTGATTCCTAGAAGAGAGATTTTTATACATCATTGAAAACAATTTTGACACACAGTAAGTTGTCAGCAATGTTAGCTTTTTAATTATTATCTCTCGCCGTCTATGGGGTCGCACAGAGTCAGACACGACTGAAGTGATTTAGCAGTAGCAGCAGCATTGACTTCTACTAATTATAATCCAATATGAAATAAATGTTCCGAGTTTATATCTTCACTTAACTCAACTGCCATTAAATATTTTGCATAGAAAAATGGGTAAAGAGATCTTCCACCCACTGTGCACTGATTGAACGGGTACTAATGGAAAACATAAAGCACCTCTGGCAGAGAGTCCTGTTGATTCTCAAAAGTTTCAAGAAGCCTTTACAATCTCAGAGGAACAAGAACATGTGTCATAGTCAGAGGGCAGATATGACCTTGAGTGGCAAAGAAACAAGGTTTCGAGAAGCTCTCAACAAAGAAAAGCTTCTCCTCTCCTTTATTGTGGAAATAGTAAAGACTTCAAGGATAGGGCTCTTGAGTATTGCTATTGAGTCACCAAAAAGTAGAATTAGGTATTGGTTTACGCACAGAGGTATCAGACATATGGCATCTTCATTTCTTTTATGTTCTTCAATTCATCACTGAAAAACTCATATTTTGCCTTATTTAATTTGGGGAGCAGAAGTTTGGGGTTGAGTATTTGATTATTTCACAATGGGAGAGTTTATACATGTATGCCTTTTTATAAACATTATCTAATCCACAAATAATTTGCAAAATTATTATTTTGCAAAAAATATTATTGTGTAAAAAGTTTGTTTGTGTGAAATCACTGGTCTGCTTCTACTTCTTTAACTTTTCACAAAGAGGAGAAAATATGAATGGTATCTATTGATGTTGCAATACAGCAAATTCCTTTTCTATTTCAGGTAGATCCAATTTGACACGGGATCAAGAAGAGAAAACGGCAGGGAGGAAAAGAAAAAGGAAGGAGGAAGAGAGGAAAAGGGAAAACTGGGACTAGAAGAAGGAAAGAAAGGAGAGAGAGAGAGTTACACAAAGAATATTATAATAAATTGGAGTAACACCGATCTCACTGTAGAACCTTTTTGAGAACACCATTTGACATAAGACAGGCACACATTTAAGAGATCTTTTTGGTATAATAGATGTTGTGTGAAGCTGTGAAGGTCGCTCAGTCATGTCCATCCAACTCTTTGCAACCCCATGGATTGTAGCCTACCATGCTCCTCCGTCCGTGGGATTCTCCAGGCAAGAATACTGGAGTGGGTTGTCATTTCCTTCTCCAGGAGATCTTCCCAACCCAGGGATTTAACCCGGGTCTCCCACATTGTAGGTAGATGCTTTACCATCTGAGCAACCAGGGAAGCTCATAATAGTTGTTACTGAATGTGAAATCTTAACCCCCAAACTTTATGTTTAAAACACAGAAACAAACAATAAAGAGGACACGCACTTCTTAAAAGGAAATTAACTTATACATGTTTATTCAAATTTAAATTTCTATTTTACAACTGTTTCTATACAGCCCCCTAGTGACAGTTTTGGAGAATGGCATGGCAACCCATTCCAGTATTCCTGCCTGGAGAATCCCATGGACAGAGGAGCCTGGTGGGCTACAGTCCATGGGGTCATAAAGAGCCTAACACTACTGAAGCAACTTAGCACACACGCATGCAGTGATAGTTTGAATTGTTAGGTTTTATTTATTAAAACCTCAGATGTTGGAGTTTTTAAATGCCATTATCAAAAAGATGAGGGTTAACAAATGATGGTGAGGATGTGGAGGGAAAGGAGTCCTGTGTACTCTTGGTGGGATTATAAATTGATACTATTGAAAATCATATAAAGAATCCTCAAAAATTTAAAAATGTAACTACCATATGATCCAGCAATTCCATTTCTGGCAATGTATCCAAGGGAATGAAAAATAAACTCAAAAATATATCTGCACCTTCATGTTCATAGAAACATCATTTATGATAGCAAAGACATGGAAACAACCTAAATACCATTGCTGGATGAATGGATAAAGAAGTTGTTTTATATATAAATAAAACACATACAGTGGAATATTATTCAGCCATAAAAAATCCAAGGAAATTCCATCATTTACAACATGAATGGACCTATCCATTATGCTAAGTGAAATAAGTCAGAGAAAAACAAATATAGTCAGCACCTTGTAATGACAGATTTCCCATTCAGAGGAACACCTGTAAGGGACTAAAGTATACTTGGATTTTGGTATCCATGAGGGTTAGGGAGGGCTTCCCAGATGGTGCAGTTGGTAAGGAATCTTTATGCCAATGCAGGAGATGCAAGAGATGTGGGTTTGATCCCTGGATTGGGAAAATCCCCTGGAGAATGCCAGAGTCCAGCTCCAGCAGCCAGGGATTCAACCTGAAGAGATGGATGGTGTCAGCGAGAAAATGAGGCAGCCTCTCAGTTTTCTTGGACTGTCTATTTCAAGCTTAAGATTCTCCTTTATACTTTTACAAAAGCATTAGGTCAGAGGTTTGACATTTTTAGTTCCCACTGACCCAGATTTGTTGTCTCCATAAATCACTGTTGCCCTTCAAACAGAGTTCTTGCTTCAGCAATTCTGAATCAGCTTTACCATCTATTATCTACTTCCTCTTATGTGTCCTATAGTTAACTTGTGATTACTTTGTAACTCATGCTACATTCCTCAGTTTATTTCTTATCTTTCTAAATCCTGTTTGCCCCTAACATCCTGAGCACACTCTCTCTTAAAAAGGCTTCTAGCTATTAGTATCTCTAAAATTCCTAACCTCTATAAGCTATAGTAAAATATGCTAATATTACAACATTCCTTAGATCTTTAACTTCTAACTATTTTAATTATTTCTAAGGCCTGAATTCAGTAAACTCCTTTGCCATAAACATTTTCCTCACAAATAGGCTTCAGATAGCAATCCCTCCCTCAAGCTGCAGCCTATGTGCTCATCCTGGAACATTCTTTTGTAAAAGTCCTTGAACAAATGTCAATGATTAACTTTATGAATTATTTTCTGAGCACAGCTGCAGAAGGCTTTGTGCCTTATCATGCTCCTCTCAAGAACAATAAGCACCTTAATATTCTTCCCAGTCAACTCAGCTGAGGAGAGGAAAAACAAGTCAGAATCACAAGGCCTAACTCCTTCATCCCGGGTCCATGCCTCTATTTTGTCAATAATGCCTAACGCGGCTCCCGACAGGAGAAGGAAATGGCAACCCACTCTGGTATTCTTGCCTAGAGAATCCCGTAGAAAGAGGAGTCTGGCAGGCTTCAGTCCATGGTATTGCAAAGAGTCAAACAAGACTTAGGATCAGGGAACCAGTCCCCTATGGATATGTACTGATTACACTTAAATGTGGAATCAAAAAATAATAATAATAATAAAGGCAAAGTCACAGAAAAAAGGGATAAAATTGTGGTTACCAAAGTTCAGGGGGAGGGGGAAAGGAGTTGAAGATGGCCCAAAAGTACAAACTTCCATTTATAAGAAAAATAAATATTAAGGCTATAATGTGTAACATGATAGCTACAGTTAAATTGCTGTATACATATGAACACTGCTATATTTATAATGATACGTACGAAAGTTATTAAAGAAGTAAATCCTACAAGCTCTATTCACAAGGAAATATTTTTTCTTTTCATTGTAACTAACTATATGAGATGATGGATGTTCACTAGACTTATTGTGGTCATCATTTCATGATGAAGGAGAGTCAAACCATTCAGATTTACAGATGAAGTTTCCACATGATATTGTCAATTATATCTCAACAAAACTGGGTGGGGGGGAGTTTAACTACTGATAGCCTATATATGAACACACCTTCCCTTACTGATAACAATGTTATAATTATATAAACATCATAATGTTTTTGTATTTCTTTCACATGGAGACCAAGGTGGTCCTGTTATCTAGTGTGCATGTGCCATGCAAAGTTGAGTAGAGACAAATAGGGGTTCCTGTACCAGCAAATCAGCATTCTAGACCATATAAATAATTTATAAGAGAAAATTTGTTAAGTCCCATAAGTCTATGAAATTTATGAATTCTATTTTTTTTGACAACTTAATTTTTTTAGTAGCTTATTTTAGTACAGAATCCTGGATGGGATACCTGCTGTCTTTGATCTGAAATAAATATACTCCAGACAATGTCTTGAATACTAGTGTTGCAAATTGTTTTTGACAAGGGTCACATTTTCAGGCATTCCTGCAGCTAGAAGAAATGTCACAGAACAAGCTATTAATATTTTATTTTAATTTTCAATTATTTGTATCCTAAATATATAAAATCTTCTACTGAAACAGCAAGAAAAAGGCAAAAAAAAAAAAAAAAAAGGAAAGAAGAAAACTAGGAAGAGGTTTGAATACTTCAACAGGCACTTTATATAAGAAAATATTGAAATGGCAAATGTATTAAAAGGAGCTCAACTTTATTAGTTATTGGTGAAATAAATTAATAAAACCATAAGATATCACTGCATACTCACTAGACATGGTTGACTTCTTAAAACAGTTGAAAATAACAAATGCTATTGAGGATTCTCCAATGGCTCAGCACAAAAAGAATCCGTCTGCGACGCAGAAGACATAAAAGACATGGATTCGATTCCTGGGTCAGGGAAGATCCCCTGGAGTAAGAAGTGGCAACACACTCCAACATTCTTGTCTGGAAACTCCCATGGGCAGAGGAGCCTGGCGAACTCTTGTCCATGGTATTGCAAAAAGTCAGACATGCCTGAAGAACTGAGCACAAACAGGCAAAAACTGAGGATTCAGAGAAACAGGAACTCTCATAATATGTTGGTAAAAGGATTAATGGGAAGAAATTCCTTTAAAAGTTGTCTTGCAACATTTCCTAGAATCAAATACATGCATAATCTTGATCAGCTAATTTCATCCCTAAATTTGTGTAGATTAGGATGTGTAAATAATGTCATCAGACAAGTAGGAAGATTTTCAGAGAAGCATTGTTTGGAAATGGCTAAAACCTGGAAATACTTTAAATATTTATCAAAAGCATAAATACTCATTAAAATAAGATACTATTTAGTAATGAAAATGAATGAACCACTGCTATACCTCAGAAGTGTAATAATTTGTGAAGAAGCTAAAGTTTTTTAAAAAGACATAGTTGCACAAATTTCTACATTGTAGAAATTTCAAATACATGCAAAATTAGTCTCTGTTATTAAAAATAAGAATTGTTATGACATCTGTATTGGCAGGGAGGATGCAGGAGAGTTGATTCTATTTTTATCCAAGTGGTGGTTATATGAATGTGTTCAGTGTGTGATAACGCACCTGGCTACTCACTTGTCATCTGTACATTTTTCTGTTCTTCAAACTATAAAACTCAGTGGACAATGATAGTAATAACAGTAGTAATGACTACTATTTTTGAGTGCCTTATGCCTATCTATTATAATAAATATAACAGCAGTTAATTCTTACAAGTATTTTGCTAGATACATATTATTCCCTTTTGTAAGTAAAGGTACTGAGGGTCCTATAACCATCTTGAATTTTCTGTAGCTAGAAATTCACAGAACCAGAATTTTAACCTAGTTTCATCTGAATCTAAAGCCTACAATTTTTCTTTCTATAGTGGCTGATGTTCAGTAAAGTTAATTCCTAATTCATCCAATAGGGCTTCTAGATTGATACAAGATCCACTTCTACATTATATAAAAATATCACATCCTTATCCTTAGCCTAGAAAAGAAAAATGCTCCTGGTTATTTTTGTTTGTTTATTGTGTGGGGGGGGGAAGGATACTACCTTTCCACACCAATAAGAAAGTTTTGAGTCCATTTCCTTACTTGCTGGTTGGCCTATTGCACACTTGACCTTACTGATCAGCAGGAACCTCTATCCCTTGGAAATGCTTTGCATGTAGCTTTCCTGTATCCCGTAGCCCAGTCCCTGTGGATGAATGCTTAGGCAGCTTGCCAGCTGGGTTGTTTTTCTTCTGTTTCCTTTCCTTTTTGTCTTTCCATTTCTTGTCCTTCTTTTTTGGATGTTGGCTCAGGGCTTCCCTAGTTGCTCAGATGGTAAAGGGTCTGCCTGCAATGTGGGAGACCTGGATTCGATCCCTGGGTCAGGAAGATCCCCTGCAGAAGGGAATGGCGACCCACTCCAGTATTTTTGGCCTGGAGATTCCCACTGGACAGAGGACCGTTTTGGGCTACAGCCCATGGGGTCACAAAGAGTTGGACATGACTCAGTGACTAACACACTTTCCAAGCTCTGGAGTTAATTTCTTTGCCTCCATACAACCATCCCAGGCCCTGGAATTCTTCCTTGGGCTTTTCCAGTAGGGAATTTTGGATAAAAATTAGTGGTAGTGCTCACATTATGAAGACTCACAGGTAAGAACAAGTTAGCTGGCGAAAAAATCATAAGATGCCCAGCTGAGGTAAGTCCATAAAGAAACTTAGAGATGCCATTAGTTAAATCATCATTCACTGGGTAATTTGGTAACTTGGCTTGGTAACTCCTTCCTGAGCATTTGCAAGGCAGGAATGGGATGGTGAGCAATACCCACCTCTTGTCCACAAGACCTTCAGAAAATTACTGGGCTTTTTGAACCTGTTTTCTCATATAAAAACTTGGGATATATATGTAAAACTCATAGCTCTATGACAACTTAATGAGGCAGACTATGTAAATGTACTTTGCATTCACATAATTAGAAAACTCTGATAATTAGAAAACCTGGCTTCCCTAGTGGCTCAGAGGATAAAGAATCTGCCTGCAAGGCAGGAGACCCAGGATCAATCCCTAGATTGGGAAGATCCTCTGGAGGAGGAAATGGCAACCCATTCCCCTATTCTTGCCTGGAGAATTCCATGGATAGAGCAGCCAGGCAGGCTACCATCCATGGGATCACAAAGACTTGGACATGACTGAATGACTGACACACACACTTTGCATTTACATAATTAGACAACTGAAAATATAAGAGTTAAGTTTATTATTATTTGGGGCTTCCTCTGTTGGCTCAGGAGTAAAGAATCCATCTGCTAAGCATGAGATGGGGATTTGAACATCCCTGGTTCAGGAAGATCTCCTGGAGAAGGAAATGGCAACCCTCTCCAGTATTCTTGCCTGGAAAAGTCTATGGACAGAGGAGCCTAGAGAGCTATGGTCCATGGGGTTGCAAAAGAGCTGGACATGACTTCAGTTCAGTTCAGTCGCTCAGTCGTGTCTGACTCTTTGCAACCCCATGAACCGCAGCATGCCAGGCCTCCCTGTCCATCACCAACTCCTGGAGTCTAACCAAACCCATGTCCATTGTGTTGGTGATGCCATCCAACCATCTCATCTTCTGTTGTCCCCTTCTCCTCCTGCCCTCAATTTTCCCCAGCATCAGGGTCTTTTCTTTTTTTTATTTTTTATTTTTATTTTACTTTACAGTACTGTATTGATTTTGCCATACATTGACATGAATCCGCCATGGGTGTACATGAGTTCCCATTCCTGAACCCCCCTCCCACCTCCCACCCCATATCATCTCTCTGGATCATCCCCGTGCACCAGCCCCAAGCATCCTGTATCCTATATCGAACATAGACTGGTGATTCATTTCTTACATGATAGTATACATGTTTCAGTGCCATTCTCCCAAATCATCCCACCCTCTCCCTCTCCCTCAGAGTCCAAAAGTCCGTTCTATACATCTGTGTCTCTTTTGCTGCCTCGCATACAGGGTTATCAGGGTCTTTTCAAATGAGTCAGCTCTTCACATCAGGTGGCCAAAGTATTGGAGTTTCAGCTTCAGCATCAGTCCTTCCAAAGAACACCCAGGATTGATCTCCTTTAGGACGATTAACAAAAACAACAAATATTATTATTTAGTTTTTAAATCCAGCCTATCCCTGAAATTTTTCAAGTCCTATCCCTGAAATTCTAGGATGTAATGATACATTTTAAGGACCTTTTGTATCCTCATTTTCCTCTTTTATTATTTTTAAAAATAATCATTTGGAGTGTTTTGTGTTTCCATGAGTTAATTCACCATAATCTGTCAAATGAAGTTGACTACATGATCTGTCCAATAGATTACTAATTAAATGTATATCAGTTGTATTAGGGTTGAGTATTTCCTTTAAAAAAGCTTGCAAAAATGGCAGTATCCTTTGTGCTTCACTTAGGCCAGTAATTGAAACTTGTTGTTGAAACAGCCTGTTGAAATTCTAAAAATGATCAGATTATTTTATTAGTGTTACAACTGAGTTCCAGCTAAGATTTTAATAAGATGTAGATGTAAAATAATACTAGAATTATTATTGTACCTTCCACTCATAAGATAGTTATAATGGACTCTGTGGGTGCTATTTTTTTTTTTTTTTATAAAAACAACCCCTCCAAGCTGCTGTTTAATATTCCCATTTTACACAAGTGGAGAATTTTGGAAACCCACCCAAGGGAATTTAGAAAACTGGATAGCTTTTAAAAGGCAGAGTTCCTATTTATAGTGAGTTTGTGTGACTCCAGATTCTTTTCTCTTGTCCCCACATAGAGTCTAAGAAGCCCACCCTTTGTTCAAAATTTCAACAGGCATAGTATCTGAAGATGCAATTTATATTTGTACAATTTGTAATAACTGATTGATCAATGAATTATTTAGTGAATCAGTAAGTTATTAAATGTATGTGACCACACCATGTTATTTTTTTTTACAATGTTGTTATATATTTTACTTAATTGAAAGTAGGTTCAAATTTATATCCTAATAACCAATTTGTTTCAACAGATTATGCAAGAGAAGAAATAATCAAGCTAGTTATTTGATTTTAAAATAGCAATGATATATTTGATTTGAAATAGAACTATATTCTAAAACTTATACAGTACTTTTTTTGCAGAGCTCACATATGTGTGTGTGTGTGTGTGTGTGTGTGTCCCTGTGGTTCTCTGTGTCTGTTGTCTCTCTCTTTATCCATCTATCCACTTAACTAGACTCTCGGCCTCACAAGTGATTTGGGGCATTTTTCACTTCTCTTTCAGTTGTTTAGACATAACCTTATTGATTTTGAACTGAATTCCTGGCAAATATTTTGTTATCAGTTACCAAAATTTCAGGGGTAGTCTATACCAGGGCTTCTAAAACATTTTAGATATTGATACAATGAATCATCTGGGGATCTTGTTAAATGCAGCTTCTGAGTCAGTTTGTCTAGGCTGGGGTTTCCGCATATCTAGAAAGACTCTATGTGATGCCTTTACAGGTGTCCTTGGACCACTCTGACAAGCAAGGGTCTGTGTAAACCACATTACATAACAGACTGATTCATTGGAAAGAGCTTTTGAATTGGTTGTTAAGAATCCTCACTTCTCATCCCATCCTTCATAGGAATTAGCTGCATGAGTTGATCAAGTCACAACTTCTCTAATGTGGCTGAATGACCCCATGATTGTCCCTACCTTGGTCAGCTTTCCTGCTCTGACATAAAATCATAGTATTAACTATTATAGTATTAACTATAATACCACTGCTAGTTACACCACCTTTCTGGGTACCTGCCATATCCCAAACCTTGTATTCCCAGCTATATGCATGCTATCTTACTTTTATCTTCGTAAAAACACAACAGAATAAAGATTTCAAGTTTTAACTTTGGCTGTATAATAAAATGAGGAAGATAGGCCTTATTATTTAGTGAAAAAATGATTGAATATTATTATTTTCTTTTTACTTTAGCCTACTTTTCTATTTCTCACTATTGTTTTTACTTCACTTATGGTAATGCAGCCACATGATTCAAAATTCAAAGTGCATTAAATAGTATCTGATGAAAAGTATTCTTCTAGGTCCTTTCTCTGAGCCACTAGCTTCTCCTCCCTGGAGGCAACAAATATTTGACTTGTAAATTCTTCCTGAGATGTCTTGTGTTTGTATAAACAGAGCTTTTTTTCTTAGTTTTTCTTATTAATTCATTGTATTTAAAATTTTCTACATGAGGAGATAGGAGTTAAACCCCTATGAATCAAAAGCCCATTGCTTTCAAACTGTACAACATACTGTCTTACCAGTGCACAATTTGAGTGTAAATATTTTATTGCAAAAGCAAAAGCTTCAAGTCCAAAGAGTATCCCTGACTTGAACTACATTACTACCTTAGATCCTGCATCGCAGGGAATCACAGCCCTGCTGGAGCCAGAGGCAGGCTTCATTCCTCCCTTGTCAGCACACTTTTATTGACCAGATCCCCACATTCACATGTTACACAGAGCCTTCAAGAGCAGATGTTACCACACTCAAAGATGCAATTTCCCCACTATCATGTGATGGGGGTACCCAACTTTGATATTTCATAATACTCAATAGTCCATAGTCAGTAGTCCATACCATGAAGACTATGCCAAACACTTGGAAGTTCTTTTCTCACTAAAGTTAAGAATATGATTCCCAACTAATTGAAAAATACCAGTAATGTTTTCTAAACAAAACAACCAACTTTAAAAATTCAATTCAGTTTCCCAACAAATAAATACAAAGTTATTATAATGGGTGCTAATTTATTTTTTACTTACATGTCAGAGACACTCAGTGAATAAGTTTAAACAAGATGACTCTTGAACTAAATTTAGCAACAGTTTTAATGCAGTAACCATGGAAACATGTGTCCATAAGGTTGAATGAAAAAGCTGGTAGACTGGCTTGTCCAGCTAGTAGAGCTGCTGGCTTATTTACCCCATCCTTTGGCAAGTTTGTTACCCCTCAATAAGCAGGGTCTGCTTTTCACGGCTCTTAATTTTTCTAATGTAGACTATTCTACAAAAATAGCTAAGTAACTCTGGGCAAGTTTCTTAATGACCCCCTTTCTGTGGTCCTTCTTTTTGTCATCTATTCAATATGATGTTTGAACCAGGTTGCTGTAGTTTGTTTTGAAGGTATACAAAGTTTGCTCTTTGATATGTAAAGATAGGACTTCCAAAAAAAAAAAAAAAAGTAAAGATGAGTGTCCTTTACTAGGAAGTAAGGTATCCTGAAAGAATAGAGACTGTATTTTCCCTCAAAAGCAAAACAACTGGCTGATGATTTTTAAAATCAATTAGTACAAATAGTTTTACATGAATGTGTGATAAAAACCAAAGGTTTGATAAATATTTCCTTCCAAGCCCAATGACCTTTGAGTCTATGAAAAATACCTGCAAATCGGAATTTCACTACTCATTTCAAAATTTCTTATCTCCATATAGTATCATTGTAGACAGTAGCACCGGATATATAGATTGCAAAGTCCCAAAGAATAAAGGCAAAACAAAATAGACTTTGAAAACTCTGCAGGTACAACTTCATTTGGAAAGCTATCACATACAACTGAGTGAAAAATAAAAATAAAAAAGGGCAAATAACTCCCTGCTCATGTAAGATAAAAAGTATCTCTTTCTCCACCATGAGATGATGGAATTGCATTTTGCTATTTTCTCCTGGATGTTAGAACAGTGTGATACCATATTGGCAATGTATATGCTAGCAGAGTGGAAAAACCTAAATCTTACACTCGGGAACCAGATGCTGGTAACATTTTTGGCAGATGGACTGTGATTTTCTCCCCTGTGAAATCAAACATTCTAATTAATATGGTTCTCTGATTTGAGGGACAATTATAAAAAGAAAAAGAAGCTACATGAGTTGCAGACAGAAAAGTGAAACCAAAAAAAAAGCAAAAGGGAGAGGTAAAGACAGGTGAAAAAAATATATATCAGAAATAAATGTGAAAGCTATAAAGCACGCATTCAGTTGGAAAGCAGAAAGGGAGAAATAGAGACAAAGATGATTGAACAGGAACAATGTAGAAGAATCAGTGATATTCAGCAAACATCAAGTGATGATGCATGAAGTTTATTTACTCTTTGTAATAAATCTCTCATTGCACTGGCTGCTTTAAGCTCAACCATTTGGTAGTAATATAAGTTGAGAATGTTTATTTTAGGACAAAAAAAAAAAACAACCCTGGTTTTTATTTTATTCATTTGTTGTGTTCCCTCATTCAGCAAATAAGAATTAAACACCTCATATGTGCCAAAGAGACTGTGGTTGGATTTGTGGTAGGTAGATTTACCAGTGATCCTATGAGTACGTGTGCACACATACACACACTGGTAAAGACATCTAAAAACCATCACAAAATCTCAGTTTTCCAAGTTAACTAAAAGTTTTCAGTGTGTGATGTATTCCCTTGAAACAGGTATTCCTTACCTTCAGGACTGTGTTAAATCACTTCAATCATGTCTGACTCTTTGTGATCCTATGGATTGTAGCCCTCCAGGCTCTTCTGTGCATGGGATTCTCCAGGCAAGAATACTGGAGTGGGTTGCCATTTCCTTCTACAGGTAATCTTCCCAATCCAGGGACCAACTCTCAGTTTATCCATCTTCCTTGAAAAATGACAAGGGATGGGTTAGCTAAAATCTGACTCCTCATGAGGGTGCTGGGTTCTGTTGTCATCTTGGTTATGCTGGGAACTACATTTCTGAAGTTTCCTTTCCTGTATGGGTTCCTTTGGACTATCCTGGTGGCTCAGTGGTAAAGAATCCACCTGTGTTACAGGAGACACAGGTTTGATGGGCTTGATCCCTGGGTTGGGAAGATCCCCTGGAGGAAGAAATGGCAACCGACTCCAGTATTCTTGTTTGAAAAATTCCATGGACAGAGGAGCCTGGTGCGCTACAAAGTCCATGGGGTTGCAAAAGAGTCAGACATGACTTAGTGACTAAACAATAGCAATGGTTTCCTTTATCTCAAGTGTTATAGTCAATTGAAAATAAATCTGCATGAAACTGGGGAGGTGATATATAACAGCCATCAAGTTCTGAAGATCGCCTTTAGTTAGTGGTAGTGACAGGCAGGGAGGAGCTGGCTGTTTCTGATTTATCTTTGCTCTTCCCTTATCCACTCCCAGCTATTTTTCTCCTTTACCATGCTGGCTGAACAGTCATGGATCTCAGTTCCAACACTAGATGCGTGGCTGAAAAACTCACAAAGCAACTAAACTCCTCATAAATTTCTCCAACAGTACCTTTCAAAATCCCAAGAATACTGCAAGCTGCGAATGACTTGTTAGACACTGTCAAGGCTGGTTATTGATTTTGCATCCTTATTTGGACTTTTACCTCCCCATCTCCTCCTACGATGGTATAAGATCTAAGTATTAAAATGCATAATTTCATAGGTGGATCTGCTTTCCCAAATTAACCCTGATGAATACAGACAGGGTGGCCTACATTGCTATATGATTTGAGACGGGACAAAATTGAATTGAAATTCAATTACTTTAGACACTGAAAGTCAATGGCCATGGTTGAGGACACAACAATGGCATTTCCATTTATTGGTTTCTAATTAAAAGGAGAAAATATTATTTTTTAGCAGTACAATCCTTCCTCCCATACCATTATCCTTGTGCCTGCCCTTTGCATGAGTAAGGGGAAAGTGTGGATGAACTGATAAACTGATAAAATCTGATAAACTGTTTGAGGGCAGGGGATGGATTTCTCAGTCACATTTGCCTTGCGTAGCTTATTTCTCATCTAGAGAATGGCAGTTTAGTTAACCGAAGAATGTGTGTGTGTGTATGTGCATTCAGGGGACAATTTGGGGACAGAGATAAAATGCTAAGACAGTAGAGGATACTGAAAATCCTCTTTTAGAAAAATAGACTAAACAGAAAGGAAGAGCTAATGCAAAAAGAAAAATATAAAGGAAGAACAGAAAGTCCAATAAAGATTTCCTTTCAGTTGCTTGCAGTATTCTATATCATATAAACTCTTTCATTTTCCTATGGAAGCCAATAAAATTGATGTGTCTCACTCTTGCACAGTATGGGTTTACTTTATCAATGTGACATCTGCAATGAACACAACAATGGTTAAACAGTTGCTGGATGCTTATTTTCCAGGCACTGCTCTAGCAGGGTGAATAGAATGCTGACCAAGAACCACATACTTCAGTCATCAAAACTAAGGGTAGGGACACCGTTAGCAACTCACAGTCCAGGCATAAAATGTGGGTTAGTAGAAGAAACAGTGAAGATTATCAAGACAGTGCACACAGCCTCACAAGTTCTTCAAGTCCCTTGGGATGTGTGCTTGAATTCCTCATGGCCAGACACCCAGATATTTTATGGATTGCGCTTCTGAAGAGGAAACTCATCCTTGCGCTGCTTTACTTACTGATAGGGAGCTTGGGAAGGGTCAGGGAGCAGGCAGCCAACCTAAGGTGTGTAGGTACAGGAGACATGTGGCCTGGGAAACACCTTGCTGGGAGGAGCACTATCCAGGATTTGGACCTCCAGTTTGTGGAGGATGTGCCTACCCATGCAGTATTGGCTATGAGCCTTAAAGCTGCTGATCCAGCTTGTTGCTAAAAGAGAAAGATGTGGTCAGAGCGGATATTCATTACAACGGACTTGCGCTCTTCTGTAGGTCTTTTCTAAGAAATTACTCACTTGAATCATTAGGGTATAGAAGTGAACTACTGCAGGCAACCAGAGAACTCATAAAATCATTGGATATTAGTTTATCCAATAGGATTCATAGAGTAAATTGAGTGAAATCAAGCCTAGGGCCCAAGTGGACACATCTCACTCTATTTTTAGCCGTTCAAATGTAAAAATCCAAAGATTGGGATAAAGATGTTAACACTAGCAGGAACTCTTGGAACAAATTCTAGGAGATTCACTCAAGTTAAATTTGGAGAGATAGTTTATGCTGTCCAACTTCACAGAGACCCTTCTACTAGATGATCAAACCCTCACTGGGGTTTAGCTTAGGCACCATCTAGACAAATGTCCTGGAGGAGGGCATGGCAACCCTCTCCAGTATTCTTGCCTGGAGAATCCTATGGAAACCTGGCTGGCAGGCTACAGTCCATAGGGTCACAAAGAGCAGGACACAACCAAAGTGTCTTAACACTCACACAGGCAAAGACAAGTGGCCTGAGAGGACATTTACAATTCAGTTCAGTTCAGTTTACTTACTCAGTCATGTCCGACTCTTTGTGACTCCATGAATTGCAGCATGCCAGGCCTCCCTGTCCATCACCAACTCTCATAGTCCACCCAAACCCATGTCCATTGAGTTGGTGATAACATCCAACCCTCTCCTCCTCTGTCATACCCTTCTCCTCCTGCCCTCAATCTTTCCCAGCATCAGGGTCTTTTTCAATGAGTCAGCTCTTCGCATCAGGTGGCCAAAGTATTGGAGTTTCAGCTTCAACATCAGTCCTTCCAATGAATAGCCAGGACTGATCGCCTTTAGGATGGACTGGTTGGATCTCCTTGCAGTCCAATGGACTCAAGAGTTTTCTCCAACACCACAGTTCAAAAGCATCAATCCTTCTTATACTGCATATTCATTTTGCCAAAGTAAAAGTTATAGTAATATACCATTTTATGCAGATGTGTACCTCATGTAAAACGTACTGTAAATGAATGACTAAAATGCATTGAAAATTCCTGTTTAAGTGGCAAATACTTAGTACTTAATTTAAAATCCATTACCTTGGAGAAGCACTTTTCCGTGTCTCAAAATGAGATTATCAGTGTCTCATATTCTCTTTCTCTCTCTCTCACAGATATACATTTGAATAGCTTATTTATTAATCTTATTTATGCATTTTTTTTGCTCTGGTATATTGGGAAGCATCTGACACACCTGATGGTGGTTTAGTCGCTAAGTCGTGTCTGACTCTTTGCAACCCCATGGACTGTAGCCCAAAGGTTCCTTTGTCCCTGGGATTTCCCAGGCAAGGATACACTCCTTGAAGGGATCTTGCGAACCCAGGGATCGAACCCACGTCTTCTGCATTGCAGGCAGATTCTTTACCACTGTGCCACCTAGGAAGCCCCTAACACACCTAATACATTTCATTTTTTAAAGTAAATTCCTTATGCATATCAATTGAAAATTAAAAGGCAGGTCTCTAAATTTGTTTTCCTATATGTAAACTCCTGCCCTAATTTTTAGAGAACATTTCTGGAAGTTTTTTCTTAGGAGGCAACTGATCATCCTATGTGCAAAGTATGTTTTTTGTCCTATAAAAAAGAAACATTTCTTTCTAGAGTGAAAGGTCATTCCTAGAAATAATAAAACCTGGAAAAATATACAAAGGACAATAATTCACCCTAGACTTGTGGAGAGGGGATAGAAACTTTTTCTACCTATTCTAATTGTAAGCAAAAGTTACTGAATATCTGATACTATGGAAACAGTGACAGATGCTATTAAAGTTGTGCTGTGGTTATTAAATTACATTTTCATATCGAGGACCATATACACCCCGGGAGAGTGCATTTTTGCTGCAGGAGTCTCAGAAGCAGGGTGAGCATTAAGCCCTGAATATCTTAGTTATCCATACTAATTGGTCTGAAAATGACAGTAATGTAAAAATCTCAGGGTCAGAGATCTGCATTATTTACTGTGGAACAAGGTGTCAATTCTTTAAGTAGAATGAAGGAATAAATATTTGCTGCATGACTCGCTTGCAGAAAAGGTGAGATAAATTCATTAAAAAATCTGTTACAAAGACTGACTGAAAACTGATGGTCTGCTTTACACATTAGAACTTAAAATGCAGGACTCAATAATGGGAAAGGCATTCTTAATCTCTTCACTGTTATTTAATTTAACATGTTGAGCAACAAGTTCATTAATCATTTCATATTAATATTCAAGTGAGAAAGAAGATGCTGGAACACATTCTATTCCAAATAGCAACTCCATTTGGCTGGGTGTTGTCTTAGGCATGATGGGGAGGAAACAGGAAGGGAGATTAACTTTCTGATATACTTATTTCTGCTTCATTATTCTGAAGTCTCTTCTGAGCCATTAGGCAAACTTCACCGGTGTAAAGCCAATCTTGACATCTGCCCAGTTCTAATAAATAAAACCTCTTATTTCATAAGTTTACATTTGTTTATTCACTATATAATCACCCTTATAAATCATGGCAAAGGAAGAATAATCATTAATTCCATCCTTGATTTTCACTCACCTTTGGGGCAGCTCATGATAAAGGAAAAAGAAAATGATTTATTGAGATCTTCAGCTGGGCTTACTTTTTAATATTCTTTTCTAATAAGTTAGTGTACACATGAAAAATCCCCTATGTTCTATATACTCAATGCAAAGTAATTTTATGTAGAAAATGTAATATAAGAAAGGCACTATGTGATTTACAGTATTTAGGTTGCCTATTGAAAGATTAAATAGATTGTGATTAGTAAATATGAGTTTTATGAAATATTAATGATAATGTATTGAAAGCCTTAGAAACTCAGTCTAATTTAATTCTCACAGTGACCCTCGGAAGGAAATCACTTTGTCCCCATTTAATAGTCAAGGCAGCTGAGATTTAGAAACATTAAGTAACTTACCCAAGGTCACACAATGAAAAGCACAATTGAAAGCCTGTACTTTTGTCAGATATGCCAGAAATGGAAGTGGCTTCTTCAGTATATTGATCACCCAGCATTTAGTAGCCTCTGACCTAAAGAAAGGAGAAAATCTGCACTGCTACAAGTCTAGGACTTTCCCTTGACCTCTGTGGTTATAAAGAGGAGCCTTGCATAAGTGCATATAGACTCAGTCATAGCTGAATGAATTAAGCTGAAGCTCTTGTACTTTGGCCACCTGATGCAAAGAGCCAACTCATTGGAAAAGAAGACCCTGATGCTGGGGAAGATTGAAGGCAAAAAGAGAAGGGAGGCAGAGGATGAGATGGTTAGATAGTATCACTGACTTAATGGGCATGAATTTGAGAAAACTCTGGGAGATGGTGGAAGACATATGAGCCTGCTTTGCTGCAGTCCATGGGGTCACAAAGAGTCAAACATGACTGAGCAACTGAACAACAACAACAATAACAACATAGCTCAAACTTAATCGTACATATGCCAGCTTTATACTCTATCGGTTTGTTAATTTCACTGGGTTAGGAGAGGTTGTCATTGGTTTTCTCCTTGACCTGACATGTAACTCATTCATTTCCACAAGGCATCTTTTGTTCTGTATAAGGGGAAAAGACGTAGAAAATGAAATGCAGGAGCCCTTCAATTTCTTTCCTTTCTTCAAGGTCTTTTTTTACTTCTGACTGAAATCAAGATGACTTGTTTCTCCAGATCTTGGTGCCGTCTCCAAAACAAGCAGATTCTTGGGGTAGCTCAGCATATAATTAGAAATCTGGGATAGATGGTCTCTTTAGCTCCTTCCTGCTTCTCATGTCCATCACAGAAGATCCTCATCTTTTGAATGATCTCATTCAATACAATTTGCATGGTGGGAACTGTTTAATTACCCTTTCTGGAACCCTTTGTTCCAAAACCTCTTTCTAGTTTCCAAAAGATAATGCAATCAAAACTGGACTTATTGGATTTTAAACATCTTTCTGAATCCCTTCTTTTTAAGAACACAAATACCAGTTATGCTTTTTAGCTTCTTTTGCCCTCCGGGCAGAAAATGTCATCCAATTATGTTGCTACAAGTTTCCTTATGCCTCTTTCCTTATAAGTTAGAATCTCATTAGATTTTATGAAAAGTTTCAGTAATATGCAGCGTGTTGCAATTATGAGATTTGGCATCTGTCTTAATATGATCTTGCACAAACTTTGAGAGTATTTATTTATGGTGGTATGTCTCATTATACAGCTTGCTGTAACTGAAACCATTTTTATGCCTACACCATGTCAAGGAATGAAGGAAGGCTCTCCTGACAGATTGCTCTTTTCTCTTCTGAAGAAGTTCAAGAGCACAGCAGGATGCTGCTCAAGGCATCCAAAGGAAAATGAGGTCAGGGGGTCACCAGTAAAGGCTTTTGCATCTGGTTATCTCAGGCTTCACATCTGACCTTCAGCTCCCCAAGCTCAGAAACTCAGTCTTCTTGGGAGTATCCTAGACTTGATTAGACCTAAACAGTGATTCAAATTAACACATTGAATAAAATGATATTCAAAACAAGAACAGCCAGGTATGAAGCAGCAATTGCATGGATTACTGTCAGAGAAAATTGATCTCTTAGTCAATATGCTCTCGTTAAAGCCACATTATGGTCGAAAGTTGCTTAGTAGCAAACAGAATTAGTTTGTTATGAAAAATATTCAAGAGCCTCAAGGTGTAATAGGCTGATATATTTACCTAAAGAACTATGTGCTAATCAGGCTGTACAGACTGAGTTTGACTAGGGTCCCTTCTTCCAGGCACTGCTTGAATGGTGCCAGGATTTGACTCTGTCTCCTTACTATTCTCATGTTCATGAGTTAACTAATTCATTTTTCTGATAGACACTTGATTTTTTTTTTTTCTTTAAAAAAAAAAAAAAGAGCTTTGGATGTGGTCATAGATAAATATGGCT
Source organism: Budorcas taxicolor (assembly GCF_023091745.1). Lineage (NCBI taxonomy): Eukaryota > Metazoa > Chordata > Mammalia > Artiodactyla > Bovidae > Budorcas > Budorcas taxicolor. Next base: position 110,995,877 of record NC_068911.1, read on the forward strand.
AACCTTCAGTTCAGTTCAGCTCAGTTCAGTTGCTCAGTTGTGTCTGACTCTCTGAGACCCCATGGACTGCAGCATGCCAGGCCTCCCTGTTCATCACCAACTCCCAGAGTTTACCCAAATTCATGTCAACTGAGTCAGTGATGCCATCCAACCATCTCATCCTCTGTCATCCCCTTCTTCTCCCACCTTCAGTCTTTCCCAGCATCAGGGTCTTTTCAAACGAGTCAGTTCTTTGCATCAGGTGGCCAAAGTATTGGAGTTTCAACTTCAACATCAGTCCTTCCAATGAACACTCAGGACTGATGGACTGATGGACTGGTTGGATCTCCTTTCAGTCCAAGGGACTCTCAAGAGTCTTCTCCAACACCACAGTTCAAAAGCTTCCATCTTCAGCACTCAGCTTTCTCTACAGTCCAACTCTAACCTTGAGACCTAATATCTTAAGAGATTTTTGTAAGAAGGACCATTATACCTTAAAGTGATTCTGACTTCATCCAAGGTACTGATTTGTAGTTTAATCCTTCCAGGGCAATCTTATTTTCTGCACTGAACCGCCTTCACCTTCAGTTTAGTCCATGATGAAGTATTGGAAATGGTCAGTTTATCATATACGAGTCATGTATATGACCAGCTTCAAGAGACCAGGAATAAGGCAAAGACTCATACATGCTATGGGCAGAAAATGACAGAGCATCTAGCTTCTTATTAAATTTAGCTGATTTCTAGAATCCACGGTAGATCTGGGAGGTGACTACCCTAGAAAAACCCCCAAACCAAAAATTTCCTGGACCTTACAGGAAGTTCCAAGGCATTTGATTTAGGATTCAAAATAAACTTTAAAATAGATGTAAGCTGAAAGGGGTTGTTAAATGAATCTTGAGCAGTGTTTATAATCATGAGTTTTAGAATCAGTGAGAGCTGGCCCTGAAACATTTTAGCTGTGTGAATTTGGTTAACAGTATGTCTAAGAGTCTCACTTACAAAACTGCAGAAATAATATTGTTTACCTCACTCACTAGGAGGGCTAGGAGGGTTAAAGAAGATAGTTTGTGAAGAAATTTGATCAGTGTCTGCACCATAGAGAACACTAGGTAAATGAAAGCTCGGGTTATATTTACTAGATTTAAGTGTTGGTTTTATTTTATTTGAGAAGGATTGTCAATCGATGCCTTAAAATGAACACTGTGCTTCATTTATAGAATAAGTATATGCAATAGGGAATGAATGTGGGCATTTATTGGACTATGAGAAGCAATATGTAAAATCTATATTTAATTTAAAATCCAAGCATATTTTCTTAACTGATATGCAGTATTAGCTGTAACAAACGTGTGTGCCTTAGAGATGAACCAGTTCAGAGTACAGGCACTGGAGACCAGACGCCTGGGTTTCATCCCGGCTTCTTTCCCCACCAGCTATCTAGACATGGTCATTTTGGGTACCATCCTTGTAAGCATAAAATAAGAATAATGGGGGCTTCCTTTTGTGCTCAGCTGGTAAAGAATCCACTGGCAATGTGGGAGACCTGGGTTCTATCCCTGGGTTGGGAAGATCACCTGGAGAAGGGAAAGGCTACCCACTCCAGTATTTTGGCCTGGAGAAGTCTATGGACTGTATGGTTCATGGGATTGCAAAGAGTTGGACCTAACCAAGCAACTTTAAAAAAAAAAATATATATATATATATATAGGAATAATGATTTTAATTTTCTAACGGTGTGAGCATTGAATGAATTAGCTATAAAACACCACAAAGAATATCTGGACCATAATGAACACTGCATAAGGAGCTTATTATCATACAGTTGATCTTAGTTAGCCAAGACAATATGTAGATATCAGTTTTTACTATAAATTGGTCTGCTATTATACCTTCTACTCTAAAGTCTCATTTTCTCTTCTATTCAAAGCAGATTTACTCATCATATTTCTGCAGTTTCCTTGGAACTTTTCCAAGTTGGCTTTTCATATAAGACCATATAGGCAGAGAAGCAGTCAAGTATGAACTCAGTCTCTGAGATGGAATCTCTAACATATCTTTGCCACTATAAGGAACTACTTTTCTGTCTAAAGAGTAAAAAAGAAAGAAGGAGGAGTGGGAAAGAACAAGCAAACAAATGGAAAATCATCACATTCTAGGGCTGATAATTAGCTGTTAATATTTCTGTGGGTTCACTAGTTGGTAGCAGTGGGGGAAGATGCAGCAATATGCATGCTATTCATTCATTCAACAAACATGTACTGATCACCTTCCAGAGCCTGTATTAGCTGTCTGGTGAATGATAGATAAAAGCCACTGTCTTACCCCTGGAGATGTTTCAAGCCCAGAGAGGGTCACCAATTGTGTTCATTTGCTAGGGCTGCCATAAGAAATTGTCACAAATTGTGAAGCTTCAAAATCAGAAATTTATCGTCTCACAATTCTAGATGATATAAGTCCAAGATTAAGGTATCTGAAAGTTTAGGTGCTTCTGAGGCCTCGCTCCTTGATGTGTAGATTTCTGCTGATGTCTTCATATGGTCTTCTTGCTATACCTGTCTGTGTCCAAACTTCTCTTTCTTGTAAAGACACCAGCCATGTTGAATTAGGGCCCATTCTAATGATCTCATTTTAACTTGAAAGAAAATGAAAGTGAAAGTTGCTCATTCATGTCCGAATCCTTGCGACCCTCCAAGGTCAGAATACTGGAGTGGGCAGCCTTTCCCTTCTCCAGGGGGTCTTCCCAACCCAGGGATCAAACCCAGGTCTCCGTTATTGCAGGTGGATTCTTTACCGGCTGAGCCACAAGGGAAGCCCAAGAATACTGGAGTGAGTTGCCTATCCCTTCGCCAGTGGATCTTCCCAACCCAGGAATCCAACCGGGGTCTCCTGCATTGCAGGTGGATTCTTTACCAACTGAGCTATGAGGGAAGACTCATTTTAACTTAATTGGCTCTTTAAACAACTTATCTCTCAATACAGTCATACTCTGAAGTACTTGGGGTTCAGTTCAGTTCAGTCGCTCAGTCGTGTCCAGCTCTTTGTGACCCCACGAATCACAGCACGCCATGCCTCCCTGTCCATCACCAACTCCCGGAGTTCACTCAGACTCATGTCCATTGAGTCGGTGATGCCATCCAGCCATCTCATCCTCTGCCATCTCCTTCTCCTCCTGCCCCCAATCCCTCCCAGCATCAGAGTCTTTTCCAATGAGTCAACTCTTCGCATGAGGTGGCCAAAGTTCTGGAGCTTCAGCTTTAGCATCAATTCCTCCAAAGAACACCCAGGGCTGATCTCCTTCAGAATGGACTGGTTGTATCTCCTTGCAGTCCAGGGGACTCTCAAGAATCTTCTCCAACACTACAGTTCAAAAGCATCAATTCTTCATCACTCAGCTTTCTTCACAGTACTTCCATAAATGAATTTTTAGAGGATACAAATCAGTCTCTAACACTGACTAATATATGAGGAAGAGGGGTAGTGGAAACTGGGGAAGGAGAAGGTGGGGAAGGATAGAAACCCTAGAACCTTCTGCTAGCTCACTTTGAGGGGTACTTGCAGAGCCCAGGTGTTCCCCAGGTCACCACACAAGCCAGTCTCTCCTTCCACTTCCAGAACTTTCTTCTACAGGTTAAAAAGATTGACTGTCCTGGCTCTCATCCTTCTTCACCTATTGCTTTTAGAGAGTGAGTTAGTTCTGGGTTTTTTCTAGCTGCAGAAAGGTAGTATGTTCTTATATATCTTCTCCCCAGTCATCAGAAGAAGGCACATGGCTGTTTGGAAGTTTTCAACCACAGAGAAAAAGACAGGCAGAAAGTCATAGTTACATAAAACAGCCAGAGTGTAATTCATTCTTGATGTTTGTAAAACTCAAAGTGGATGTTAACTCAAATTTAAAGTTTCTTGGTTCTTCCTCTAATCTTGGACACATTTCTCAACCAAGAACACTGTCGCCCTGGACACATGATTTTTGTTGTTTGAAGTGTAAATGTAGCATAGTTTCTAACTTTGCTTCAATATATCATTAGGTCCTGTTAAATTTCTGATCATGAGCTGCTGCTGCTGCTAAGTCACTTCAGTCGTGTCCGACTCTGTGCGACCCCATAGACGGCAGCCCATCAGGCTCCACCGTCCCTGGGATTCTCCAGGCAAGAACACTGGAGTGGGTTGCCATTTCCTTCTCCAATGCATGAAAGTGAGAAGTGAAAGTGAAGTTGCTCAGTCGTGTCCAACTCTTAGCGATCCCATAGACTACAGCCTACCAGGCTCCTCCGTCCATGGGATTTTCCACACGAGAGTACTGAAGTGGGGTGCCATTGCCTTCTCCACTGATCATGAGCAAACTTCTCAAAGCCTTAATTTACTTTTCAGTAGAATGGTTATCATAAAATTTTATCTTTTTAGTTTCTTTGTGAGAAGTAATTATATAATGCATGAAAAATACTGAATATAAAATTGAATCAGGA